>NC_135657.1:7412161-7715911 GCF_964188315.1 Podarcis muralis
TAACTACAATTTATTTTGAACAAAGAAAAAAATCAGGAAGGTGAACCAGGACTCTTTGATTATTTCATTCTTGATATGAATCTGAGCTTTGCTTACAATCCACCCCTGTAAAAAGAAATAAGGGAGAAATGATATTGAGATCCACATAAGTATGGGACTAAAGTTCATTCTATCCTATTTCTCTGTGGATTTTTAAGGGCAAATCCATATAGCTCCTCAAAAATCTGGGCATAGATCATTACATCAGGGGAAATGGCTTGCAAAAATGTGCATATTAGTCAAAACTGTAAACAAAAATGTCTTTTTCCGGAGAAATTTGCGCTAAAATGTTGGTGAATATTCATTGGAATTTGTTATGGCAAAATTCTGCAGAAATATGGAGTAATGAATGTAATTTTGATTTTGTTTTTTAAGAGAAACTGAGAAGACCGAAATCGACAGATCCATCTGTCCCTAGTAGCAAGTCCACTTGGGAGTGGCAGATCTTGATAAGGAGAATTGTACATGAAATACATAAAATCAGTGTTTTTTTCTGGGGGGACTCAGGGGTACGCAGACCCCTAAACATTTTGTGAATCTAAGTTTGGCCTCATTCATTATGAGTAGGAAAATGAGAGTACCCCCTAAACTTTTGTTTTAGAAAAAAGCAGTGCATAAAATGCATGTGTGACATATAAAACTTCCAAGGAGAGCTTCAGAAAGATGTGTCACTTTATGTGGGACTGGCTTCATCTGTTTCAAATTGTGCATCAACAGAGCTCTGCTCACTAGCTGGCTGCTATGAAGAGATTATTTTAAAAAGAAAGGACTCAGGCATCCCTTAAAAGGCAAAGGTAAAGGACCCTTGACAGTTAAGTCCAGTTGCAGAGGACTCTGGGGTTCCAGCACTCATCTCGCTTTACAGGCCGAGGGAGCTGGTGATGGTCCACAGACAGTTTTTCCTGGTCATGTGGCCAGCATGACTAAGCCGCTTCTGGCGCAACAGAACACCAAAACTAGAGCACCAAACGGAAATGCCGTTTACCTTCCTGCCACAGCAGTACCTATTTATCTACTTGTACTGGCATGCTTTCGAACTGCTAGGTTGGCAGGAGCTGGGACCGAGCAATGGGAGCTCCCCCCATTGCGGGGATTCGAACCGCCGACCTTCTGATTGGCAAGCCCAAGAGGCTCACTGTTTTAGACCACTGAAGGAGTGACTCCACCTCCATCATTCTACCTGGACACTGAGGTCCAGTGCCGAGGGCCTTCTGGCAGTTCTCTCACTGTGAGAAGCCAAGTTACAGGGAACCAGGCAGAGGGCCTTCTCGGTAGTGGCACCCTCCCTGTGGAATGCCCTCCCACCAGATGTCAAAGAGAACAACAACTACCAGACTTTTAGAAGACATCTGAAGTCCTGTTTAGGGAAGCTTTTAATGTTTGATGCATTACTGTATTTTAATATTTTGTTGGAAGCCACCCAGAGTCTCTGGGGAAGCCCAGCCAGATGGGTGGGGTATAAATAACATATTATTATTATTATTATTATTATTATTATTATTATTATTATTATTAAGACCACAGCACCTCAGGCATCCCTTAGGACACCTCATATTGGGGATCCACAAGAGAATGGGAACAGGGCCATGTTCAGATCCCAGAAAAAAATCCAGTTCTGGTCTGGGTACATTGGATCAGGCATGCTAATGTGGAGTCACAGCTTGCCAGATTCCTTCCCCACGCCTACTCACATGTGATGAGAGCTGCTGTGCTGAATTCTGACGGAAACAGTGTGTTTTCTGCAAAAAAACAGATAGGGGAATATAGGCAGAAATGGAATGGTGGCTTATTATTGTCATTCTCATTTAGTATTTTGAAATGTTCAGATTAGAAAATATCAGAACTTTCTACAGAAAACAAACAAACAAAAACCCATACTTTTAATATAACATCACGACACTAGATGATCAATGTACAGTGGTTAAATATTTTGTTCAGAAAAAGGCTTGGGTAAATGAAAAAGACCTGGATGTCTCTGAAAGAGCAGGTGCTTGGAACACGACTTATCTCAGAAGGTAATAAAGTCAGTTTTCAAGGGGCCATAACAATGAACCTTGCTGCTAGTGGACACAAGGTGAATAGTAGCCAAGAAAATCGTCAGCCATGGAAAAAAATATTTTATTTTTTATTTATTTCATTAAATTTATACATTGGTCAATTGTAAAAAAACAAACAAACCCTCAAAGGGGTGAAATCACAACCCTACTTTAAAACATACAAAAGTTAAAATACTAAAACATATTAAACGTATTAAAATCATCTCAACTTTCTAAGCATCTGGGTCAGTTAGTCTAAACTGGAATGTTTTAAAAAGGTAAAGGTAAAGGGACCCCTGACCATTAAGTCCAGTCACGGACGACTCTGGGGTTGTGGCTCTCTCTTTATTGGCTGAGGGAGCTGGGGTACAGCTTCCGGGTCATGTGGCCAGCATGACTAAGCCGCTTCTGGTGAACCAGAGCAGCGCATGGAAACACCGTTTACCTTCCTGCCTATTTATCTACTTGCACTTTGACGTGATTTCGAACTCCTAGGTTGGCAGGAGCAGGGAGCAAGTAATGGGAGCTCACCCCGTCATGGGGATTCAAACTGCCAACCTTCTGATCAGCAAGCCCTAGGCTCTGTGGTTTAACCCACAGCACCACCTGCATCCCTTGGAATGTTTTAACAGGTGCCAAAAAGTGTACAATGAAGACACCTGCTTCAATAGGCAGGGAGTTCCAAAGGGTAGGAACTAACCAATCGAGTTCTTACAAATACAGAATGCAGGTATTACAAGACAATTTAGTAGTGTCAATTCTGCTGATTGAAATGGTTGAGTGGGCACATGTGGGGTAAGACAATATTGTAGGTAAACTGGTCCCAAGTTGTTAAGGACTTTATATGCTAATAGTAACACCTTGAACTTGGTCCAGTAGCAAATCGGCAAAAAGTGCAGATCCCTGAGCACAGGTGTTATATAGTGACAAAGGTCATTCTTTGTGGTGGCCAAGGAGGGGACTAAGGAAGGAGGCTGGCTCTCAGGTAGATGTGACTTAATGGGTACAAAAAAGATAGAGAGAAATAGTTGTTGGGCTTCAGATCAAAGGATAAGGCAACTCCTTTCATCTCATGATATAACTTTTAATATTTACTTTTGGTTCTCAGATTGCATGTATGCAGATCCCTGTCCTACAGAATTGTTCTCATCCCATGTTTTGTAGCATGGGTAGGCAAACTAAGGCGTGGGGGCTGGATCCAGCCCAGTCGCCTTCTCAATCCGACCCACGAACAGTCTGGGAATCAGCGTGTTTTTACATAAGTAGAACGTTTCCTTTTATTTAAAATGAATCTCTGGGTGATTTGTTGGGCATAGAAATTCGTTCTTGTGGGTTTTCCCCCTCCAAAATATAGTCCGGCCCCCCACAAGGTCTGAGGGACAGTGGACCAGCCCCCTGCTGAAAAAGTTTGCTGACCCCTGTTTTGTAGATTTCTTTGACAAGAAATTTTGACATTTGTGTTCAATTGGATCATCCTTGGACTCATGGTTGTGTTGTTTTTGGAACACAGCAGTTTTGTTATCTCACTCTGCATTCCTGAAGGGAGATCCACAGGGCTGAGTAGGTCCAGCAGATCTCTGGTTTTGTTGGGGGGTTCCCAACTAGTCCCCATCCACAGATCTGCCAAAGACACATTGCAGTATCTTCCGTAACCCTGCAGTGTCTCAGCCAACAGAGCTGAGCTTGTTGGATCTTATGTCAGTGTAAATCCTGAAAATGGGCATTCCAAGGGCATGGTGGGGTTGAGAAAGGAGGGAAAGGGGGCTTATTCTGGCTCCTAAACCATGTGCCCTGGGAACCTGGCATAAACTGAACAGGCAAAGAGGGTAGTCTAATGCAAAAGTCACAATAGAAATCAGTCGGCATGGCCCAATACTTAGCAACTGGGCACAGTCTCACCTGGTGGCCCCATCAGAATGAAATTTGACGTGTTCTTTCTTCCTGAAATGGGAAACAGTTGATTGCCTTTTAGCCAACCAGCCAAACACATACACAAATTCATGCATGCAGAATACATTATCACAAAAACCCTGTTTATAAACTGTGGAGTGTGGTGGTTAAGGGTTAAACCTTCTGAATGTCCTACATCTGGGGAGGAGCTTCCCAGGAAGTGGAAGCTGTGTTGTTCTTTGTCTGTGTCTGTGTAAAAAGCACTTTCGATTTTGGTGGAGAGAGAGAGAGACACAGCATGTGTCCGAGTTCCGATGGAACTGTTTGTTGTTTTGCTTGCTGTAAATAAACACTGTTAGGAAGAACAGTGAGTGGACCCTTTTTTCCTTCTTCTCATACGGAAGCAACCACTGCTCAGCTCTGCAGCTGCCTGGAAGCAGATTTATTGCACCGCGGAAGTGTGCCGGACAGGCAGTAAAGTTCACAGGTTATGGGCCGTTCATTTTGCTGCTAAGTGTGAGAAAGGGATGTTACGTCCAAGTACAGCTTTGAAGTCCTGCCAGACGCGAGATCAAAATTAGAAACAGAATTGTTAGAACCCAATACTAAGATTTTGTCAAGAATGTATAACTTGTTGCTGGAATGGAATACACAAGATGAAACAGTTAAATCAGCTATGATTAAGTGGGCACAAGACATTGGTCACAATATTATGTTTGCAGACTGGGAACAGTTATGGACCACCGGTATAAAGTTCACGGCATGTAATGCCTTAAGAGAGAATATTATGAAAATGATTTACAGGTGGTACATGACCCCAGTCAAGCTTGCAAAAATTTATCATTTGCCCAATAATAAATGCTGGAAATGTAATGAAACTGAAGGTACCTTTTATCACCTTTGGTGGACGTGCCCAAGGATTAAGGCCTTCTGGGAAATGATTTATAATGAAATAAAGAAGGTACTTAAATGTACCTTTCACAAGAAACCAGAGGCCTTTCTCCTGGGCATGGTCGGCCAATTGGTGTCAAAAAGAGATAGGACGTTTTTTATGTATGCTACAACAGCAGCAAGGGTTCTTATAGCAAAGTACTGGAAGACACAAGAACTACCGACGTTGGAAGAATGGCAGACGAAGGTGATTGACTACATGGGACTGGCCGAGATGACAGGCAGAATCCGCAACCAGGGAAAAGAGACGGTGGAGAATGATTGGAAGAAATTTAAAATGTATCTTAAGAATTGTTGTAAAATTAATGAGTGCTAAAATGTCAAGGGTACAGGAAAAGGAGGATTACAGCTGTAAATGACTTTTATGTAAGAGAGAAGGAGGTAAAAAATGAGTAATCAGTTAAATTAAGTGAGGACTTGCTGAAGAAAGGTTGAAACAGGGATGCAGAAAGGGGAGGTATGGGGAAGTCGAAGAAGCAAGATTTATGAAAAGAAGGTTTTGAAATTATACATGTTTATGTGTTTGTTTGTTTGTTTGTGTATTGTGTATTGTATTGTCTTTATTATGTGTTGGAAAATTAATAAAAATATTTTTTTTTTAAAAAAATGAAGTCCTGCCAGACGCTGAGGCAGTCAAGATTTCACTAGTGAAGCAGAGCTGAAGGAAGCATCTTTGAGCACCGGCCAGCAGAAGCGTGAGTAAGCTATAGCCCCAGGAAAGATGGCTCAGGCTCCAGAGGCTTTCACCTTGCCTTTTGAAAGGCTGACTGGTCCCAATTGGGAGGAGTGGGCCATAAGGATGAAGTACTGGCTGTTGGGAGAACAGCTCTGGAATTGCATGCAAACCCCACCACCTCAGGCTAGTGAGACAGTTTCTGAGGCAGAAGTGGCTGCAGCTCTGGAAAGGGATCAGAGTGTCCCGAGCATGCTGAGAGCAAGCGTGGACACTTGGCTGTTGCCGAACCTTGAGGAGATCAAGGAGGCCCGGGTCACTTGGCAGGCACTGCAGAAGGCGTGTGTAGCCACAGTGGGAGCCAAAGACCAAGAGGGGGCCGTGAGCCCAGTGGGGGCTGAAAGCCATGTTTCTGGAAGCTGTTTTTATGCTTCAACACATCTTTGTGATGGGCAGGAACAGAGGTAGAGAGCTGAGAGGAAAGCAGTCGCAGGCTGTTCCTCTGGAAACTGTGCACCCAGGAGTGAGGGTGCAGGGAGAAGCTGTGAGAGCTCTGTAAAAGCCTTTGTCTCCAAAAGATGTTTTCAGTGTGGAAGTACTGGCCATCTCATGAGAGACTGTCCTGCAGAGGCGCAGCAGGAACGGCCCAAGGCTGTCTCCCGGAGCAACCAGATTAAGACCTCTGCAAAGCATGGGAAGAATGTCAAAAGTTTCAAATGGGTTGAGCGCAAGGAGTCAACAACATTGTTTCATCTAGCAGCTTTTATGACTGTTGTGAAACCCAAACAGGAAGCCAGTCTCTCCTTTGTTGTTGACACTGGAGCCACGCATACTTTAGTGCCCTCAGCTGGACTTCTTTGGAACTGCAAGACTGTGCAAAGTGGAAGATATGTGTCACTGGCAGATGGAAGCAGAAGGCCACTGACTCAGCCTGGGACCCTTTATTGTTCGTTCCTAGATCATGATGTTCAGGCTTTTGTGGTTCCAGAAATAGCCAACTGCCTTTTATCCATTTCTGCTCTAGTAGCTGATGGTTTCTGTGTTCAGTTTGCAAATAATATGTGTTCTTCTTCCAGGGATGGGAAGCAGCTTTTCAGTGTTGAGTGCAAGAATAGGCTGTTCGTGGTTGAGATGCCTATTGCTGGTGATGACCCCCCTGAGGTAACACAGGTGCAGTGCGCAAACATCCCACCACATGATGGCTGTTCCCATCTATGGCACTGCAGACTCGTTCATTCGAGTTGGTCCTATGTCAAGAAGGCCCCAGAGTGTGGAGATGGGTGGAAATTAAAGGGATATGATAAGTTTCTGGATTGCAGAGCCTGTAAGCAATCCAAAGTGAAAACATGCTCATATCCCAGGTTGAGCAGAGAGACAAGCAAGCCTTTTGAGCTGGTCCATGCAGATTTGTGTGGGCCTATGCCAGTAGCATCTCTGGGTGGGTCTAAATACATTTTGCTTCTCTTGGATGATTTTTCGAGGAACTCTTAGGTTTTTTCAATAAAACACAAAGGGGAAGCCACTGCATTGATTAAGGATTGGATCACAGTGGTAGAGTTGCAACTTTCTGCCAAATTGGTTAGCTTTCAGAGCGATAGAGGGGCGTAGTTTACTGGGTCTGCACTGCAGAGTTTCTTCCGCCAGAAGGGAATCAGTCACAGGCTGACAGCACCACACAGTCCTCAACAGAATGGTGTTGCTGAATGCAAGAACAGAACACTACAAGAGGCTGTGGCTGCCATGCTGTTTGACGCAGGACTCCCATCACACTTTGGGGCTGAATGTTGGAAATCTGCGGCTTTTGTGAAGAATCACGTGTTTAATTCAGCTGTAGGGGACACTCCCTATTTTCTGCTGCACGGTAAGAAGCCCAAAGTGCATTTCTTACGTGTTTTTGGCTGTGAGGCTTGGGTCCTCATCCCAAAGGCCAAACGCAGAAAGGGTAGACCAAGGTCCAGGAAGATGATCTTTGTGGGATATGAACCTGGGTCCAAAGCATGGTGGTTCACATATCCTGATGGCAATCAGTCCCGGCTGCTAGTGAGCAGCAGTGCTGAATTTTGTGAGCAAAGTGGGTGGACACGCATACATGGAAACCCAGATGTTCTTTCAGAACAGTTTCTTCACTCAGATGAGGAGGAAGAGGAGGGAACTGAACCTGTTGCTGAGGAACAGAGTCCAGAGCAACAGAGTCCAGAGCAGTAGCAGCCCAAAACCCCTCCAAAGGGGTGGCCTAGAACCCCTCCACTGTCAAGTCTGAGCCAAAGAGTGAGCCATCCTTGCCCGCAGGTCCAGCTGTGAGGTTCAAAAGATGCAGCAGGTCAGAGGGGGAGTTCTCTAACACTGGGGATGGTCTGGCTGGCCCTAGTGGGTCAGAGGGGGTACCAGAGTTTACTCTGAGATCAGCCAGCACCACTAAGGGTAAGCCACCTGACAAGTTTGAAGCCACAAGTGTGTGGGTTGGTGTGGCTAGGTGTGGACCTGAAACTTTGAGGATGTACAGAAGCTGCCTCAGGAAGAAGCCAGCAAATGGCATGAGGCAACGCAGAAGGAGATGAGCTCAATGGAGTCTCTAGGTGTGCTCTCCCTCACAACGTTGCCAGTTAGCAAACAGGCTGTGAGTAGCAGGTGGGTTTATCGCCTTAAACCCACAGAATCTGGAGAACCACAGTACAAGGCTAGGTTAGTTGCCAGAGGGTTCACGCAGCGGAAGAGGCTGCATTACACAGAGGTGTATGCTCCCACCTCTGCGCATGCTCTTAGCTGTTGCTGCACAAAGAGATTGGGAGATGAGTCACTTTGATGTGGGGTTGAGAAAGGAGGGAAAGGGGGCTTATTCTGGCTCCTAAACCATGTTCCTTGGGAACCTGGCATAAACTGAACAGGCAAAGAGGGTGGTCTAATGCAAAAGTCACAATAGAAATCAGTCGGCATGGCCCAATACTTAGTAACTGGGCACAGTCTCACCTGGTGGTCCCATCAGAATGAGATTTGACATGTTCTTCCTTCCTGAAATGGGAAAATAGTTGATTGCCTTTTAGCCAACCAGGCCGAACACATACACAAATTCATGCGTGCAAAATACATTATCACAAAAACCCTGTTTATAAACATTCCCCCACGAAAGCAGCCAATGGATTCATTTTCACCTGCGTGATCTTCAGGTGCAGTCAATAGCTTTCACTTCTCCGTAACCTTTTTAACAAATATGGCAGTTCTGTGTGATACATTATAATCTGTACCCACCAACAGAAAGAGTTTTACTTAAAGGGGAGTCATTACTAAGTCCCAACTCCAGGAGATCCAGATAACGTGTCCTTGGGTGTGATTATAGGTGACACTCTGCTAAGAAAAGTACCATGTCCTGCTCCTTAAGGAAGCTGCTTAGGTAATATCTAGTACCTCTTCACCTCAACCAGCTGAAGAGGGAGGCTTAGCATTGGTGGGGCATAGGGCCACCTCATGAGAAGAGAAGACTCCCTGGAAAAGACGCTGATGTTCGGAAAGATGGAGGGCACAAGGAGAAGGGGACGACAGAGGACGAGATGGTTGGACAGTGTTCTCGAAGCAACCAGCATGAGTTTGACCAAACTGCGGGAGGCTGTGGAAGACAGGAGTGCCTGGCCTGCTCTGGTCCATGGGGTCACGAAGAGTCAGACACGACTAAACGACTAAACAACAACAACAACAACAACAGGGCTACATTCCATGTTCTGTCCACCTCCACTCCCTTTCTTCTCCCTTTCTGCAGCTCCTCTCCAGCAGACCCCGTATTAAGAGCAGCAGTGGTGGCCAGCCGAGAAGAGAATGCCAACCACCAAGCAGAAGGCAGCCCCATCAGAAGCAGCCAGGGCTGTGCCAGCCAGGAAACATGCATAGCCATTGTCCTCTGCCCTTGTGGAACAACTCTCACCACCCCAAGCCCTCCAATCTCTGGTGCCAGTTGCAGCAGAGGGATGTGGGACGTCGCTCTCCTGTGAGAAGTGGCAGGGCTGGGTGGTCAGGCACAGTTGCTGTTCCTGTTGGGGATACCCATCCTCCCTGCCAGGGCCTGATGGCAATGGGGAGAGCAAGGGTGCCTCCACTGGCATGCCCAAGACCTCTGCCCTGTTCAGCCCCTCCCTCAGATGCTGGCAGGATTGTCAGCTCATGTAGCCAACAGAGACCACAAAGTCAAGTGCTTCAGGCAGGACATAACCATCACCTAACTGCTGGTTCTGTGGTAGTGTTGGGGAGCTGGCAGGGTGGCTGCAGGCGATAGTGATGTCAATGTGAATTTCAGGGCGCAGCGGATGGGGGTGCTGCTGTTACTTTCAGCTGGTTGAATGCCCTCCACCTGAGCATTCTGCAGATCTGCTAGGACATGGCTGCTGCAGCAGCTGCAGGGACTGGAAGTTGCCCCCCTCCTCCACCATCTAATTCAGGTGGTAGTGTAGGATGAGAGCTGGCTGCAGCTACATTGGCCAGTCCTGAGGGTGGGGCATAGGACACTCAGGATCTTATGAAGCCATAGAATTGTAGATGACCCTGAGGCATCCTATCTCACCTTTTACAGCATATCTTCAAACTGTCACATTTTCCAAGCATGTCATAAAAGGGTAAGCACTTGTCCCATCGAAAACATTTACCCTTATTAATGCTTATGCAGTCATGGGAACCATAAACTTTAGAGACCACTGCAAAATGAGAGGAAGAAAGGGAAGAGTCAACCTTTATGGCTAGCATACAATAAATTGAGAACTAACTTCCTCATGAACATCTGACTCTATTATTCAGGCATTGGATTAAGTGTGTGTGTGTGTGTGTGTGTGTGTGTGTGTGTGTGTGTTTGCGTGTATTGAAAGATGAGTGACGCTACAATCTGTGGTGGCTGATAAAAACTCAGACCTTCATGTGATGGGTGCAAGGTCTGAAGTGGGGCTATCTGTGTGTTCTGCTGTGTGCACTAGGAGACCTCCCTTTGGATGTGAATCTCAATTGCGCAGTTTCAAATTGCAGGAAGGTTTCTGAGTGGCTTCAGCTTAACACATGCAGACCCCCTCTTCAGACATTCCTGCTCAAGACAGGAGGGTCAGAGGTGGAGCTATGCAGGTTCATTGGATGGGGATAGGGCAATCCAGCCAGGTGGACAGGGTATAAAATCATCATCATCATCATCAGCAGCAGCAGCCATTGAGAATCGGAGGAGAAAATTGTGAAACTACCTAAGCTGCAGTTTCTGAAACAATGCAGAAACAAAAAAAAGCCATCCTTCAAGAGTCATACTTCTCTTAAATATGTGGTGTGGTTTCAACCAGCCTAGGTAATGGATGCCAATGAACTGAAAAGCTCAATCCAGATCAGACTGAGGAACTGTTAGTGGGAGATTGCTTGCTCTTGATGGGGTTACACTTCCTTTGAAGGAGCGGGTACGCAGCTTGGGGATACTTCTAGATCCACTGCTGTTACTTGAGGGTCGGATTGCAGAGTGCCTTCTATTAGCTTCAGTTGGTGGCTCAGCTGTGCCCCATCTGGGCAGGGATAGCCTAACTACTGTTGACTATGCTCTGGTAACCTCTTTACTGCAACACGTTACACATGGAACTGCCTCTGGAGATGGTTCTGGAGCATCAGCTGGTGCAGAATTCAGTGGCCAGGTTGCACACTGGGACAAAATGGTTTGAGCATGTTACTCCAAATCTGACCCAACAGCACTGCCTGCAAATTGATTTCCAGGCCCAATTCAAAGTGCTTAAATGGCTCAGGACCACAATACCTCAAGGACTGTCTCTCTCATATGAACCTACCCAGACCCTCTGATAATCCTCTTAGGCCCTTCTTCATGAGCTTCCTCCACGAGAAGTCTGGAGCGTGGCAACACAAGAATGGCATTTTCTGTGGTGGCTTCCCATTCATGGAATGCTCTCCCCAGGGAGGCTTGGCTGGTGCCATCATTATATATCTTTACATGCCAGACAAAAACTTTCCTCTGTTAACCAGGTCTATGGCATTTAACTTGTTGTTGTTGTTGTTGTTGTTTAGTCGTTTAGTCGTGTCCGACTCTTCGTGACCCCATGGACCAGAGCACGCCAGGCACCTCTGTCCTCCACTACCTCCCGCAGTTTGGTCAAACTCATGCTGGTAACCTCGAAAACACTATCCAACCATCTTGTCCTCTGTCGCCCCCTTCTCCTTGTGCCCTCCATCTTTCCCAGCATCAGGGTCTTCTCCAGGGAGTCTTCTCTTCTCATGAGGTGGCCAAAGTACTGGAGCCTCAGCTTCACGATCTGTCCTTCCAGTGAGCACTCAGGGCTGATTTCCTTAAGAATGGATGCGTTTGATCTTCTTGCAGTCCATGGGACTCTCAAGAGTCTTCTCCAGCACCATAATTCAAAAGCATCAATTCTTCGGCGATCAGCCTTCTTTATGGTCCAGCTCTCACTTCCATACATCACTACTGGGAAAACCATGGCTTTAACTATACGGACCTTTGTTGGCAAGGTGATGTCTCTACTTCTCAAGATGCTGTCTAGGCCTGTCATTACCCTTCTCCCAAGAAGCAGGTGTCTTTTAATTTCGTGGCTGCTGTCACCATCTGCAGTGATCATGGAGCCCAAGAAAGTAAAATCTCTCACTGCCTCCATTTCTTCCCCTTCTATTTGCCAGGAGGTGATGGGACCAGTGGCCATGATCTTCGTTTTTTTGATGTTGAGCTTCAGACCATATTTTGCGCTCTCCTCTTTCACCCTCATTAAAAGGTTCTTTAATTCCTCCTCACTTTCTGCCATCAAGGTTGTGTCATCTGCATATCTGAGGTTGTTGATATTTCTTCCGGCAATCTTAATTCCAGCTTGGGATTCATCCAGCCCAGCCTTTCGCATGATGTATTCTGCATACAAATTAAATAAGCAGGGAGACAAAATGCAGCCTTGCCGTACTCCTTTCCCAATTTTGAACCAATCAGTTGTTCCATATCCAGTTCTAACTGTAGCTTCTTGTCCCACATAGAGATTTCTCAGGAGACAGATGAGGTGATCAGGCACTCCCATTTCTTTAAGAACTTGCCATAGTTTGCTGTGGTCGACACAGTCAAAGGCTTTTGCATAGTCAATGAAGCAGAAGTAGATGTCTTTCTGGAACTCTCTAGCTTTCTCCATAATCCAGCGCATGTTTGCAATTTGGTCTCTGGTTCCTCTGCCTCTTCTAAATCCAGCTTGCACTTCTGGGAGTTCTCGATCCACATACTGCTTGAGCCTTCCTTGTAGAATTTTAAGCATAACCTTGCTAGCGTGTGAAATGAGTGCAATTGTGCGGTAGTTGGAGCATTCTTTGGCACTGCCTTTCTTTGGGATTGGGATGTAGACTGATCTTCTCCAATCTTCTGGCCACTGCTGAGTTTTCCAAATTTGCTGGCATATTGAGTGTAGCACCTTAACAGCATCATCTTTTAAAATTTTAAATAGTTCAGCTGGAATACCATCACTTCCACTGGCCTTGTTATTTGCAGTGCTTTCTAAGGCCCATTTGACTTCACTTTCCAGGATGTCTGGCTCAAGGTCAGCAACCACACTACCTGGGGTGTACGAGACATCCATATCCTTCTGGTATAATTCCTCTGTGTATTCTTGCCACCTCTTCTTGATGTCTTCTGCTTCTGTTAGGTCCTTACCACTTTTGTCCTTTATTATGGTAATCTTTGTACGAAATGTTCCTTTCATATCTCCAATTTTCTTGAACGGATCTCTGGTTCTTCCCATTCTGTTGTTTTCCTCTATTTCTTTGCATTGCTCGTTTAAGAAGGCCTTCTTGTCTCTCCTTGCTATTCTTTGGAAATCTGCATTCAATTTCCTGTATCTTTCACTATCTCCCTCACATTTTGCTTGCCTTCTCTCCTCCGCTATTTGTAAGGCCTCGTTGGACAGCCACTTTGCTTTCTTGCATTTCCTTTTCATTGGGATGGTTTTCGTTGCTGCCTCCTGTACAATGTTACGAGCCTCCATCCATAGTTCTTCAGGCACTCTGTCCACCAAATCTAAATCCTTAAACCTGTTCCTCACTTCCACTGTGTATTCATAAGGGATTTGACTTAGATTGTATCTTACTGGCCCAGTGGTTTTTCCTACTTTCTTCAGTTTAAGCTTGAATTTTGCTATAAGAAGCTGATGATCTGAGCCACAGTCAGCTCCAGGTCTTGTTTTTGCTGACTGTATAGAGCTTCTCCATCTTTGGCTGCAGAGAATATATTCAATCTGATTTCGATGCTGCCCATCTGGTGATGTCCATGTGTAGAGTCGTCTCTTGTGTTGTTGGAAAAGAGTGTTTGTGATGACCAGCTTGTTCTCTTGGCAGAACTCTATTATCCTTTGCCCTGCTTCGTTTTGAACTCCAAGGCCAAACTTGCCAGTTGTTCCTTTTATCTCTTGACTCCCTACTTTAGCATTCCAATCCCCTATAATGAGAAGAACATCCTTCTTTGGTGTCACTTCTATAAGGTCTTGTAAGTCTTCATAGAATTGGTCAATTTCAGTTTCTTCAGCGCCAGTAGTTGGTGCATAAACTTGGATTACTGTGATGTTAAAAGGTCTGCCTTGGATTCGTATCGAGACCATTCTATCATTTTTGAGATTCCATCCTAGTACAGCTTTCGCCACTCTTTTGTTGACTATGAGGGCCACTCCATTTCTTTTACGGGTTTCTTGCCCACAGTAGTAGATGTGATGGTCATCCGAACTGAATTCGCCCATCCCCGTCCATTTTAGTTCACTGATGCCCAGGATGTCAATATTTATTCTTGCCATCTCATTTTTGACCACCTCCAACTTACCCAGGTTCATGGTTCTTACATTCCAGGTTCCTATGCAATATTTTTCTTTACAGCATTGGACTTTCCTTTCGCTTCCATTCGAAAGGAATGCCATTCCATGGCATTTAACTACCTGTGGCCTTTTAGAAGTGGGTGTGATGTTTCTAAGGTGCCCCCCCCCATTTTTAATCCTTCTTTGTGGGTTTGTTTGTATGTTTGGCTGGCTGGTTGGTTTTGATTTACCCTGGGTTGACTTGGGTAAAATAAAATGACTAATAAATTCAATTATTATTAATAATAATAGCATGTTAATGTATGCATACATTGGTAAAATTGCACACTAAAATACATTATATTACAGGGAAGTTCATGGAATTCAGAACTATGGAGAAATGAATTTAAGATTATGGAAGAATGAGAAACCAAAATGAAATGGAAAGGTTTGTACATCCTTACCCTACACACTTTACATGCTTTGACCCCCCCTACCCCTCATTTTTTTTAATGTTTGAATAGGCTATTGACTTCTATTTCCCTTGTTGCATAACTCCTTTATTACCGTAGTTTTCGCTCCATTACACGCATTTTTTTTCCTCCTAGAAAGTAAGGGGAAATGTCTGTGCGTGTTACGGAGTGAATGCTTCCCTCCTCCGTGGTTTCCAGTGGGAGAAGAGCCGCTGAGAGAAGCAGAGCTTGCTCCACGCGTGCTCCTTGTCCCTTGAGTGCTTTTCCTTCCCTCCCCACTTAAAACGTGGTTACAAAGCACAGATCCACATGGATCCTCAGGATTTTTGCACTGGGTCACACCAAATTTACCATCAGATCATATAGCATGTCCATGGCTACAGTTTGCACCAAAAAAATCACGCACCCACTGTTGCCTGGGGCCACAGTGCTGCAAAAACGTGGTTACAAACATGGATCCACATGGATCCTCAGGATTTTTGCATTGGGCTACCCCAAACTCACCATCAGATCACATGTCTGTGGCCACAGCATGAACCACAAAAATCATACATCCACTGTTTCATGTAGAATATTTTTTTTTCTTGTTTTCCTCCTCTAAAAACTACATGCGTGTTATGGTTGGGTGCATGTTATCGAGTGAAAAATACAGTATTTTAAATGTTATTTGTTAATCAATGAAATGGTAAAAGATAGAAGCACAAGGAAATAAAGAAATACTCAGTGTTACAGCAGGTTGAAAGCAGCACAATAGCATCATCATTGAACTTACTGTTCCAAAATGTTACCCAAATAAATCCAATTTTTCCACAAATCTGTTGTTATATTATTTTGTAAAAAGTTAGCTTAATCATAGTTACCGTGAAACAAATTTTATCAGTACTCCTGTGTGGTGAAGATGGTGATGATAGTCCACCCTTCACCAGTAGGTTTCAAGGTGAGTTAAAGCAATTTGAAATCCAGTTACAAACACATCACAGTCATAGGAACGGAATGGGTCCTGAAAACACACATCTCAGGTGTCAAGAGGTGTAAAGGGTTGCATCTTCCTCATTTGCCAAAAGTGGTATAGTGAAGATGCCAGATGCACTTCTGTTGGATGGGAATTCCACAATTTAGGGGCTACAACAGAGAAGGGTCTCACTTGGGCAACTATCAGATGTTGCCTTTAACTCTCAAAGTCCTAACTAGCTTGGGACCCAGAGCTTCATTTTGCTTAGAACAGCTTGACACCCATAATATCTTACCTGGAGAAGCCCAAGATATCAATAAAAGTACAGCAAACAAAAGCCCAAAGAACTTCATGGCTGTTTTCCTTTGAGTTCTCTGTTTTTCTGTTGCAACCAAGCCAGGTGAATTGGTGATGGAAGCTCTGAGGGGGAGGCAGGAATGGATCAGATGAGGATGAAACAACTGAAACTCAATAAAAACAAGAAAGAGATTTTAATACATATGTAGTAACATGCAGAACTGATTGAGACAATTTGGTCCATCAGCTCCAGCCATGTTGGCTGATGTTGATGGGATTTGGAATTCAACAACAATTTGGAGGGTGGGAACAGATTCCCCATCGCTGTTGAAACACACTAAGCACCTTTGAATCTTACCTGCCAACTTCAGCTAGTCCTTGCACATCTGCCTGTCTGTGAACAGCAAGAACAGAATCCCTAGAAGGGGTTTGAATGCAATGCTATAAGGAACCAGATGACAATATGGTCTCTGTGGAAGCTGCTTCCGAAACTGAGCCTCTGTTTTCAGACACAGTAGTCCTCTGAAGCTTGGTTGCTTGGGGAAGGGTTCAAGCCATGAAGACATTGAAACCATGTCTTGCTTATGGACTTCCCAGAAAATTTTGAATGACTAGCTCTGGAAATAGAATGCTGAAGCAAATAGACTCTTGACCATATTCAGCATTGTTCTGCTTATGTTCTTAGAACATAAGAAGAGCCTGTTGGACCAGGCCAAGTGCAGCACGCTGTTCATGGGCAGCCAGATGCTTGTGGAAAACTCACAAGCAGGATTTGAGCATGAGACCTATCCTGCAGTTTCTAGCAATTGATACTTCAGAAGTATTGCTGCCTCTTAACTGTGGAGGCAGGGACTCGGGTGGCGGTGTGGGTTAAACCACAGAGCCTAGGACTTGCTGATCAAAAGGTCAGCGGTTCGAATCCCCACAACGGGGTGAGCTCCCGTTGCTTGGTCCCTGCTCCTGCCAACTTAGCAGTTTGAAAGCATATCAAAGTGCAAGTGGATAAATAGGGACCGCTCTGGCGGAAAGGTAAACAGTGTTTCCGTGCCCTGCTCTGGTTCACCAGAAGCGACTTAGTCATGCTGGTGCATGACCCGGAAGCTGTACCAGGCCAGTAAAGCGAGATGAGCGCCATAACCCCAGTGTAGGTCACAACTGGACCTAATGGTCAGGGATCCCTTTACCTTTACCTAACTGTGGAGGCAGAGCATAGCCATTATGGCAAGTAGCCTTCAATAGTCCTCTCCTCCATGGGTTTCTCTAATCATCTTTTAAAGTCATCCAAGTTGGTGGCCATCACTCCTGTTGGAGCAGGCTCCTACATGATAAGCCGTGCATGATAAAGTACTGCTTTTAATCTGTCCAGAATTGTCCAACATTTGGCTTCATTGTACATCCACAAGCTGTAGTGTTATGAGAGAAGGAGAAAGACTTTTCTCTATTCATTGTTCCATGCCATCTTTATTCAAAAAACTTCTATCATGTCAACTCTTACTTGCTTTTCTCTAAACTAAAAAGTCCCATATGCTGTAAACTTTGCTCACATGGGAATATGGTTTCTGGGACCTCACAACCACATGCCCCATGTCATTTGTGCCAACATGTACATATATTGTGATATATGATGATATATCAGACAGTGTGATAAATTGTTGTTTAGGTGGTGATATATCACACTGTTGAAAACCAGATATTGCCCAGCCCTAGATGTTTGCCTCTACATAATTTAATCCTTATTTCAGACATCATGATATATAGATATACCACAATGTTTAGCTGATGATATATTGTGATGCTGAAAATCAGATATCGCCCAGCCTTAATGGGGAGAGAGGAGTGCGAGTGAAGGCCCTATTCTTTTCTCAGGCAACATCAAAGAAAAGCACACTATGTTTCTCTGTATGCATACCTATCTAAGCTTCTGAGATTGTGTTCAGTTCGTCCTGCACCACCCATTTATCCACATCTCAGGTGGTGACTATGTGTCTTTCATAATTACCCAATGCACACACAAAAAATCAACAGTTTAAGATGTCTGGCTTTCACACAACTGTCATTCCAGAATATGAGGATGAACAACATGAAAACTCATCTCTCTGAAAATCTTTCAATATGGATGTTTGCTACAGCTAGGATTTCAACAGCCCCAGCAATGGGAAACCTTGAAAATCTACATTTGTTTTTGTGACATAAGAACACATGGACCTTTGGCCTATTCTGGGAGAAAATATGTGTCATGCATATGTGTGTTTCCAAGGCGATGAAGGATCCACAATTTTATTATGTCATCTGGCGGGATTTTATTTCCCATGCTTCAGAAATCGATGTGCAATTTCACCACATCAGCTCAGGAAATATGGATGCCTTGATTTATATTGGTACGTCAACATTTCTTTCTCCTATTATTTATTGTTTGTTTGTTTTGTGTTTGGTGTGATGCAATGCCCTACTTCCATAGTCTGAGGTTGATAATAATGGCAATTTAAATAGGGGGGGTGTGGCCCTGGACACACACACACCCCCAATTGCAATGGCAAAGCAGTTTGTGTGACCACCAACATCTTCTTTGTTAACTGCAGTAAAAATTGGGGGGGGGGGGGTCAATTCAGTGTATACAATTTTATCTCCAGAAGGAACACAGCAAGCAGTTCTGATTCATATTCAAAACCATTAAAAAGCAACGGTCTGTGGATGACTGTTTTGGAAAGCCATATAAATATTTTGTTCCTGGGATTAAAAGCACCATAGCAATCCCAGTCATTGCAGTGGTTGAATTCTCAGTAAAAGTACAGTACAGTAAAAAACAATGAAAGTATATTGGCTTCTCTTTCTGTCCTCTCGTGGATGGTTTTGCTCTCCCAGGTAAGATCTCCTTTGATTAACAGGCTATGCCTGGTGTAAACGATTTACATGACATATTATAGAAATGAGTGGTGCAGAAATATCCTTTGAATCATCATTTCCACAAATAGCACACTCAAGTAGTTGCAGAAATAGGTCTCTGAAGAAACAAGTTAGTGGTTTATTGTATGTACCTGAATGACCCCATTTGTCAATGGGTTGGCATACGTTCAGAAAAACCTGGACATCTCCTTTTGGAGGAGGGGCAACATGCCCATCCAAGTGGATTTGTACATCTTAGAGGAAATGTCCACGTTTTTTGAGTGGGTGGCTTGGGCGCAGGATGTTCTGCACATCTCAGCTGCTGCCAGCCTGAGCCGAGGAAAGAGGTGCACAAGCTAGGTGGTGGCGGCCCCACTCACCTGCGTGCCTCTTTCACCAGCTCAGGCTGGCAGCAGCTCAGGCTGCCCTCTTTTTTGCTCTTTGCGATATGGCAACCCTAATTTATCAGTCAAAATATGGGCAGAACTTTTGAAAATAATAATAATAATAATAATAATAATAATAATAATAATAATAATAATAATAATAATACTCTTTACAGTGGTGCCCCGCAAGACGAATGCCTCGCAAGACGGAAAACTCGCTAGATGAAAGGGTTTTCCGTTTTTGAGCTGCTTCGCAAGACGAATTTCCCTATGGGCTTGCTTCGCAAGACGAAAACGTCTTGCAAGTTTGTTTCCTTTTTCTTAACACCGTTAATACAGTTGCGACTTGACTTCGAGGAGCAACTCATAGAACGCAGTGTACACAGTAGCCTTTTTTGAGGTTTTTAAAGACTTTGGTGATTTTTGAAGCTTTTCCAAAACTTCTTTTGCAGCCATTTGGTAAGTTAAGCTTTTAAAACTTTTTGGGGGGGGGTTGGATTTTGGGTTGGGGTGTTTGGAATTCAAGGACTTGGTGTTGGGGAGGGGTTTGCAAGAATCTGGAAGCTTGTGTGTGTTTTTCTGCATTTTTCTGATTTTTTGTGACCATTGGGGCACTCTGCTGTTTTTTTTTTAAAAAAAATTCTGGATTTGAATTTCTGTGTGCTGGGTGGCTGGGGGAACAGTTGGGGAGGGGTTTGCAACAGTTGGGGAGGGGCTGGGGAACAGTTGGGGAGGGGTTTGCAACAGTTGGGGAGGGGCTGGGGGAGCTTTTCAGGCGATGCTTCGGGGTGACTGATTGCACCACCATCACCCTGCGGGAATTCTGGAAGGACCACTTCGACATCGTCACCTGCTTGAAGATGATCACCAGGGCCTGGGACGGGATCAGCCAGAGAAATTTGAATTGCGCTTGGCGCAGCCTGTGGCTGGACTGTGTGGCACCAAGTGACTCTGATGCACCAGAGTCAACAGTGGTGCAGGACTTGGGGAGGACCATGGGCCTGGAGGTCACAGAGGAGGACATCAGCGAGCTGGTGGAGGAGCACGACCACAAGCTGACCACCCAGGAGCTGGTCGAACTGCAGGCAGAGGCTGTGCAGGAGCAGGCCTCGCTGGAAGAGGAGTAAGCAACTGAGGAACGGCTGTCCTCCAAAGAACTGAGGGACATTTGCCAGAAGTGGAAGGATGTGCAGGCTTTTGCACAGTGGCACCACCCTTACAAGCACGTGGCACATGACCTTGCAAACACTTTTGATACGAGGGTCATGTCACCTTTCAGGGAGGTGCTGAAAAGGCGGATGAAGCAGCAGACCATGGACAGGTTCTTCAGCAAGAAGCAAAGAGTGGAAGAGGAACCTTCTTCGAGTTGTCCCCCAGAGTCTTAGAAAATGTACTGTACACTTTGTTGATTTTTAAATGTTTTTCTGTCATGTTTAGAAACTTAATTTATTGTTCCTTAAATTTTTGAAATGCTCTTTACAGTATGTGTGACTTTAAAGAGCACTTAATAAACTCTTGTTGTACCAAATTTGGCTTTGTTTGGACTTTTTTTGACCATAGGAACGCATTAATTGATTTTCAATGCATTCCTATGGGAAACCGTGCTTCGCAAGACGAAAAATTCGCTAGACGAAAAAATTCGCAGAATGAATGAATTATGTCTTGCAAGGCACCACTGTATTAATTTTGCACATAACTTCTGAAAACAACCAAACAAACACAACTGGGGAGAAATTGTTAATTACATTTTGTAGGACAGTACAGTGGTACCTCGGGTTACATACGCTTCAAGTTACATACGTTTCAGGTTACAGACTCCACAAACCAAGAAATAGTACCTCAGGTTAAGAACTTTGCTTCAGGATGAGAACAGAAATCGTGCTCTGGCGGCGCGGCAGCAGCAGGAGGCCCCATTAGCTAAAGTGGTGCTTCTGGTTAAGAACAGTTTCAGATTAAGAATGGACCTCCGGAACGAATTAAGTACTTAACCTGAGGTACCACTGTAAATATAAATGATATAAACGACTAGTGCATCTTATACTCCACAAAAGGAAAGCAAACCTTGGAAATAAGCTGAAAATGAGGGGAAACGGGCATGCGTTAAAAATAATATTACAAAACTCTACAATTCATACCATTTTCACTTACACCATACTTATTCCAGGAGAAGTAATAGAAGTGCTTTAAAACACTCGCCCCCCTCGCTGCCTGACAATAACTCGAGAGGGGAGAAGTTAAGGCTGCGCACCAGATTCAACCAAATCGCAAATTCAGAGGAATCCATTTTCTCACCAAGCTAGGCCACATGACAATCCACATGACAAATAATCCAGGTAGCCAAGAAACAGGATTCTACTTTGTGACATCAGAGCAGCATGAGAGAGAGAATGGTCTTCACGTAAGACATTCCATCTTCATCAGCCCCACCCCATTTAATTCCTGAGCTACTGGAGCAATGTCAAATGTTTGTTTATTTTATTTTAACTTTTTTTTAAAGACACCTCTACAAATACAATATAGGTACAAATTTTTGATTCGGATATTTTTTTCATCTCAGAACTTGAACTGGAGGAGGTGAGCTACGATGCTGCTGAGATTTCTTAGCTCAGAAATACAGGTCTTGGGGGTGGGGAGACCAGAAATTCTTTACTCAAATCACCAGGAGAAGACGGTGACACCTAAATTCTTATCTGGGGTGAATTTTAAGCCAGACAAGTGAGGAACGCAACTCCCCACCTGCCTCCCAAAGTAGACCTCCTCAATTATTTGCACACACACACACACACACAAACAAACACACACGACCAGATTTAGGTTTGATGAGGACCTAAGCTACTGAAGATAATGGGGCCCTTTATATGTCCAGCTGTCCTTTGTCAACAACAAATTGTCACTGTTTTTTGTGTGTTGAATATATGCTATATGGTCATTTATGGACCTAATAAGTATCTAAAGCCATTTGCACATGTTGCCATGCAATCAGTCCATGCAGAATGTAGGCACCCTATACAGTGGTACCTCGGGTTAAGAACTTAATTCATTCTGGAGGTCCATTCTTAACCTGAAACTGTTCTTAACCTGAGGTACCACTTTAGCTAATGGTTGTTAGCTGTTGCTGCACGATTTCTGTTCTCATCCTGAAGCAAAGTTCTTAACCCGAGGTACTATTTCTGGGTTAGCGGAGTCTGTAACCTGAAGTGTCTGTAACCTGAAGCATCTGTAACCAAAGGTACCACTGTATATAGAAAGGAGCAAACCGGTGATATTTCAGGGAGCAGGCTAGCAGGCAAGGCCCATTACTTACATCATAGGAGCCTACACAACACAAAACACTGTTGCTGTATGAAGGTTTTATTTCATTTGTTTTTTATCTTATATTTTGGAAATGTACATCCAGTTTTTTTTCTTTATTTTTTTTGGGGGGCCCCAAGAGCGTAGGGCCCTAAACTATAGCTTGTTTAGCTTATATGTAAATACAGCACTGCACACACACACACTCCGTTCCATGCTGCCTACCTAAGCTGGGCTTTCTGACAGTGGCCAGTGGAACTAATGAAGGAAAGAAGGTCATAGACGCACAACCTAAGAGTATGCAAGATAGCAAGGGGGCAAAGAAACATCCTTTCCATCTTCACAGGTGACATCAGGCAGGAAGCAGAATCACCCAGGAAAGGAGGGATGTGGTGGTGCTTGGTGGATGAACTTTGGTACCTGGGAATATTAATGGTGATCAGAGAGAACACATATGGGAAAGACCACAGATCAATGACAGAGAGTCTGCTTGGCTTACAGAAAGTCCCTGGTTTAGTCTGAAATGCTCTCCGTCTGAAATCCTGGCATGTCACTCCCAGTTGGTGTAGACAACATGGAGTTAGCAGGACCAATGGTCTGAGTTGGTATAAGGCAGCTTTCTGTGTTCCCCCCTTTGGGCAGGATGCAGTTTCACTTACATTCCTTTGTATAAAACAAGCCCGAAGGAGGCCCCCAACACACTCACAGGTCCTTGTATGATCAGTGGAAATAGTTGGTCCTGTCAAATATTAACCACTCTCAATTCCAACCTGATAATTGCCACCTGCCCAGATTTTAACTTGCCTGAATTAATTTTAAGATGTACAGTGGTACCTCAGGTTAAGTACTTAATTCGTTCTGGAGGTCTATTCTTAACCTGAAACTGTTCTTAACCTGGACTTGCCGGTTCAGCGTGACTCTAAGGCAGGTGGGGATTTCTTCCTTTGGAGAATCCCGAGCTCCTCGGAGGAAGATAGGGGTTCCACAGGGCGCCGTGGTCCCCTGAAAAGTATCTGGAGGGTGTTCAGATACATTGGTTCCCGCAGAGCCAGAACGCGAGCCTGCCGGCCGTCAGGTAACTCCGTTTTTTCGGAGCGAAGAGTACGGCGGGGGGAGGAGTGGGCTGAGGGGAAGCCATAACTGCCTTCGGGAAAGCGAAGCCCCATGCCTGTAAGAGAAACGCTGGATTCTCATTAAAAAGGAATTCGAGCCCAGATAAGGATTTAACTAATTTGGACATCATCTAAGGAAGGACCCAAAAAAAGGGAGGAAACAAGAGCTCAACTCTTATCTGGAATCATTATGGACGCAGGGAGTTAAACAAAGTGGTGGAAAACTGTGAGAGACGCTGGCAGATAAAGTTCTTCTCCCCTTTCCGGCTCTCGCTGCCTGTAACTGAGGATTCAAAAAAAAACCAAAAAACTGGTAAAAACTGGCAAAAGAGGAACCCGGAGGGGAGCAAAGAGCCAATATTTTGCTATTTTTTGTTATTCCTAGCCCTTCTGGTGACGGGGGAAGAAAGTGCAACCTTTGAAGTTCTGTTTAATGGAAGATAT
This sequence comes from Podarcis muralis, assembly GCF_964188315.1. NCBI lineage: Eukaryota > Metazoa > Chordata > Lepidosauria > Squamata > Lacertidae > Podarcis > Podarcis muralis. Next base: position 7,436,363 of record NC_135657.1, read on the forward strand.
TATTACGTCAATGTCCGGACTCCATTACAGCTGGGTCTCCATCTTTTAACAGAGGAAGGAGGAAGCAGGTATGCCTGTGCGTTGCTGCTTTGTTTTTCTTTTTTCTTTTTGGGGAATTGACCTCATTATACTTTAAATAATGCTAGCCAACTGGAAGAATTCCATCTTAGGCTAATATAGCCACCGTCTTCGGGGGATTAAAAGAAAAGAAGGACAGTTCTCTCTCTCTTCTTTTTCTTTTGTTTGTTTCCCTTTCCCCCTCGTCCCCCCCTCTCGTCGGATGGTGGCCCTCTAGCGGACGGAGGTGGATTTACAAACTGGTTTTCCCCTTCTTTCTTTGGGGTATTGTTAGACTCATTGGACAGACCGGGGTTTTTGGATTGGGATTCATGAAACTACTCAGAAACCTGCGGTCGGCCTGAATACTTTGAGGATTTAGCCCAATTGTGGGCAAGAAGAAAAAGAGTGTGACTAAACAAAAATATTTAACATTCAGATGACCTTATGAGGAAATAGCCCAACTGGGGGCAGGAAGATTTAAGAACTGTCTATTTAAATGCCTTTGGAGGGTCTACAGTCCAAACTTATTCCTCCACGGATGCTTTAGATGGTTTTTTTCTTTTTTGTTTCTTCTTCTTCTTTTTCTTATCTTTGGACTAACTTTTGAGTGGATTAGCCCAGCTGAGGGCAATAAGACGAAGGCATTAAAATCCCACTCAGATTTATGTAAGACTATTTTGGATAACTAATCACTAATTTATTAGTACTATGCACATGGAACATTTACAGATCTAAAGGGACTAAGGGATTTGAATTTACTCTGAATTCTGTAGACATATATTACTTGATTGATAGGCCCTGAGTGGGGATTGGAAGCTTTAGTATCGGAACAGGTTTCTTTTTTAACTTGTCGAATAGGGGTAATAAGATATACCTGTACAAAATGTCTCATGTACCAAAGAAAGGCGGGAATGGGGGAACTCCGTCAGAGAGAAAGGGGTCCAAGCAAGAATCAGACTTTAGAACCGAAATACTAAAGATGTTTGCAGAGATTAGGCAGAGTGAGAAGAATCTGGAATCCAAAATAGAACAGGTAGATCTAAAGATTGGGAAAATGGATAGGAAGATAGATGAAACAGTAAATGAACTTAAAGGGCAAATAAGAGAGGTATCGAAAAGAACTCACGCTTTAGAGGAAGGAATGAAAAGGATGAAATTGGAAATGAAGGATTTGAAGCGGGAAGAGGATAAAAGTAGGGTAGGACTCTTGGAAACTAATAAAGCCCAAGAAGAAATGTGGGATGCAATCTCTATGAATGAACTTCGACAACGGGAAGTTAATTTAAGGTTGAGGGGGATTCCAGAGAGTCAAGGCGAGAATATTAGACAAAAATTAATAAAAGAATTGGCACAATGGATGGAGCTCCAGGTAGAGGAGGTGGAAAGTACGATTCAAAATATTTTTAGGATAAAAGTGAGGACAACCAAGGCAAAGAAATCCCCAGGGGACTGCCTTATAACATTTAAAGATAGAGACATGAGAAATTTGGTACTCCAAAAAAATAGAGAAAAAAGACTATCTATTGATGGTAGTTATATAATTATTTTTAAAGATATACCAATCAGACTGTTGAAACGGAGAGACCCTTATAAGCCACAGGTGAAAATTCTTAAGAAAAACAATATAGAATTCAAATGGGAATTTCCGGAAGGGATCTCCTTTACTTATAAAAACAAAAGGCATAGATTGACCTGTCCAGAATAAATAGGCAAATTTCAGAGGAAATATAAAGAGTTATTGATTGAGGATGAAGAAGAAGTTAAAGGTGCAACAGGAGGAGTGGAGGTAAAAGGAATGAAGGAAGCAGGTGAAAGGAGGAAAATTGGAGAAGAGCTGGAGGAAGAGGAAGAGGAGGAGGAGGAGGAGGAGGGAGAGGAAGGAGAGGAAAGATTATAATAAAATTAATTGGAGTAAGAATTATTATAATAAATCGGAAATAAGATGGCGTTAAAATTATGGAGTTGGAATATTAATGGTTTGAACGACAAAAAAAAAAACGGAACAAAGTGGAACAATTTCTTAAGAAAAAAAACCTAGATATAATATGCTTGCAAGAAACACACGTGTCTAAAAGGCATAGGAAAATTTTGATAAATAAAAGACTCGGAAATGAATTTATATCCTCAGATAAAGAAAAGAAAAGAGGAGTGATTTTGTATGTTAAAAGTAAAATAGAAGCCCAACAAATTTTTAAGGATGAAGAGGGGAGAATTATTGGGGTTCAAATCGATTGGCAAGGTGAAAAAATAATAATTGTCGGGATCTATGCACCTAATGGAAACAAAACTGTTTTTTACAAAAATTTGGAAGAAATACTGTTGGAATATATGGATGAAAAGATAATTCTGATGGGAGATATGAACGAGGTAATCTCAACAGAAATGGATAGACTGAGGGATAGTGGAACAAAGGAAGGTAAATTACCCAAAACATTTTTTGAATTGGTTAGAAACTGTAACTTAACAGATATTTGGAGGTTACGACTGTGGCGAATTGGTTTATTGGGACCCCAGCTAATTGATTTATTGGTCCTCAATTAGCTTTTATGGTAGCCCGGTCCGGCGCGCTTCCCTCAGCTGCGCACGCTCAGCTCCTTCTTCCGTGAGCTCCAGTCACACCTTAGCAGAGATAAACACAGCGGTGATGAACTGTCACGGCCTTTCACTTAGCTTCCAGACAAACACACACAGAGTCCGAGGTTTGTCCATTTCAGCTCTTTATTCCGACATTCCAGCCATCGCTGCTGGCAGCCATTGCCGGCTACGTCTTTCTCCCTCAACGACCAGAGGAGAACAGAACAGAAACTCCTCCCAGACTCCTCCCAGCTTCTACAGCTGACGTCTGAATGTTGAGGCATCATGGGAACTTTTTAACCAGTTAAGTTCCAACCTTAACACCCCCTCTATGCCTCGCATTCTGACAAGACCCTTTGAGTTCAACACCTTCCCCTTTTGCCTTGTGCCACTTCCCGGCATCTTTCCCAGGCACCTGTTGAACCCCTTCCACATTCCCAGAATCACACTGTGCGACACTTTTCCACGCACCTGTGATCTGATACCCTACTGACCCTTTAAGGCCAGCAGTTGTGTCTTCTCCGTCAGACTCTTCCCCCTCTGACTTGACACCCTGTTTGTGAGCTTTCTCCATTACCGGAGATGAAGCCTCACACCTGGACACTCCTTTCACAACCCTTGGAGATGCCCAAACCTGCCCTGAACCCTGACCCTGGACTTGGTCCCCATCACCGGGTTTTGAACCCTGATTCTGGACCTGATCCCCGTCACCGGGCTCAGCCACAGCCTCCCTTCTCCCTTGAGAAGACTTTGCACCCGTCACCTTGTGACGTATTCCCTTTTCCTTGAAAACTTCCTCCAGAGCAGACCCAGTAAACTGTGACCCTTGGTCGCTCTTGAACCCTTGCACCTTGGTGGAGAACCTTAGTTCCACCTTCGCAACCCAATCCTTGATCAGTTGCGCCGCCTCCCCCTGTGATTTGAGAGAGAGACACCAGCCCACCTGGCTGTGGTCATCTGTCAGCGATGGCACATACCTGGCCCCACCCAGACTCTCACCTCATGGGTCCTGACAGATCCGTGAGTGAACAAGCTCAAAAGCTTCCTTGGCTACCCTCCCAAAAACCCGGGAAAACCAAGTACCTTTGCATCTTTGCATGCCCTGCACCCTTGGGACCTCCCACATTTCCGGAGTTTACACCCTTTTGTGCACCCGTGCAACTTTTGCACATCTTTGGGAACCTTAGCACACTGCACCTGTGCTTTTTTCAGCATTCCCACCACCCTCCAGAGGTGTCTCCAGAACAAAGAAATTGTTCTTGCTCTTCGCCATGTTGACCCGTTGTCGCCCCCCTCTGAAAATGGAACAGGTGTCATTTTCAAAGCACATTTTTGAACCCCTGCTTCGTTAGAGCAGATACAGATAACCGACAACAATTCAGTCCCGGCACAACGTAGATCTCTGGCTCCTCCTGTAATGGAGAGAAACACGTTAGCCACAGCAGAAACCGACTTTTTCATTCCGTCTGCTAAACAATTGTTCCTGTTGAAAACAGCCCTGCAGTTCCGCAGTTTGCCTATCAGGTGCTGCCTGATAGCAGAAACCAAAACACCCAGCGTGTCACTGTGTCCTGGCTGGAGTTGTTCTGCACAGTTGCCATAGAAGCAGTGATGAGAAAACAACCCTCCCCAGCGTCCGAGACACGTCTTTCCCTTGCGTTCCCACGCTGGTCTTCTTCTCCCAGACTGACTCCCTGTGGGAACTCAGCTGGTTGACCTTGGCAACATCCTGTCTTGCCCCTCTGCTCCGGTGGGGGCAACAGCGTCGCAAGCGTCCCGTCAAATTGTACACGTAGCAAAGACGAACTCCAGTGGAAAAACACTGCCTTGGGCTCCTGGCCTCCTTCTCCCTCTTCCGGAAAAGCACTCCTTGCCAGCTCCGCCCCCTCTGAACCTCCACTTCATTCCAGCACATACAGTGGAAAACATTTGAACGTGCCTTTGGAAAAGTCCGCCCCCCCCACCTGCTCAGCAGCACTCCTTGTGGCTAAAGCATCAGGGACAGGGGCTTCAGCCGTCTCTAGGCTTTTGTATTCCTTCTCCAGGGCTCTGGCCTTTTGCTGAAGCTTCACAGCAAATGCAGCACAATTCCAAGTGCCCTTTTACCCCCCCTCTGGGGCCCACAGCCCTTCCCAGCTGTGCACCGGCTCTCACGAAGGTGGTCAGCGCCATCTTGCCTTCTGCTCTGAAGCAGCCATCTCCCGGCCCTTGCTTTCCGCCTCCAGCCTCATAAAACTCCCTGGAGCACTAGGCAAACGGCCTCTGGCTTCCTGGCACCCAGAACAGTAGACTTCAAATCAGCAGCCAGATTGCCCAGCTTCTTAAAGTGAGCATGGAATGTCCTCCAAGACCTGGCAGCCTGCCATCCTCTTCCGTTCTCCCAAGGGGCCCCAAGCTGTACTTACGGACCAGTTTCAGCTCCTCTGGCTCTCCCTTCCGTGGAGAAACGTTTCCTTGGCACAGGCAAACACTCTGTGTCCTTTTGCCAGCCGCTTTTAAACTCCGCAGCTCTCCTTGCCTTTTAACACCAGGCAAAAAAAAACTCCGCCAAACTCCTGCCGTATTTCTCTGCCTTCGACCGCAGACTTCAGACGCATTCCGGCAGCCTCTTGAGTGACAGTTTTACAAGCGGTAATTACCCATAACCTGTTGAGAAATCGGAACTTGGGACCCCAGCTAATTGATTTATTGGTCCTCAATTAGCTTTTATGGTAGCCCGGTCCGGCGCGCTTCCCTCAGCTGCGCACGCTCAGCTCCTTCTTCCGTGAGCTCCAGTCACACCTTAGCAGAGATAAACACAGCGGTGATGAACTGTCACGGCCTTTCACTTAGCTTCCAGACAAACACACACAGAGTCCGAGGTTTGTCCATTTCAGCTCTTTATTCCGACATTCCAGCCATCGCTGCTGGCAGCCATTGCCGGCTACGTCTTTCTCCCTCAACGACCAGAGGAGAACAGAACAGAAACTCCTCCCAGACTCCTCCCAGCTTCTACAGCTGACGTCTGAATGTTGAGGCATCATGGGAACTTTTTAACCAGTTAAGTTCCAACAATTCACATTCTACTCAGAACCAAACCAGTCGATGTCTAGAATCGACCAAATTTGGATCTCAGGTGAGCTAATTCCAAGAATCTCTCAAGTGGAAATTGAAGCAAGAGTAATCTCAGATCATAGCCCAATTAGATTAGAAATGAAAGGTTATGAGGAAAGAACATTCAGATGGAGAATGAATGATTACTTATTTGATGACCAAAAATTTGTACAAGAGGCACAGGAGAAATTGAAAGAATATTTTGTTGATAACTGTAACAAAGGAACGAAAATGAGTATAGTGTGGGATGCAGGAAAGGCGGTGATGAGAGGGTTTTGTATACAACAAAACTCAATCAAAAAGAAGAATAGAGAGAAAGGAAAGAGAGAGATTTTAAAACAGATTATGGAAAATGAACAAAAGCTAATCAAAAAACCAAATAATTTGAAAATTAAACAAAGTATTAAGGCCTTGCAAATTCAATTTGCAATGCTAATTAATAAGGAGGTGGAATGGAATATCAAAAAATTAAGACAAAAAAACTTTGAATTCGCGAATAAATCAGGAAAATGGCTTGCCTGGCAGATCAAAAAAAGAAAAGAACAAAGCACAATTAAAAAGATTAAAATAAAAGAAGAAGAGATAACCAGTCCCAAAGGAATTAGGAAAGGATTTTTGGATTTTTATAGTCAATTGTATAAGAATAAAGAGAAGAATAACATGAGGAAAATAGAGAGATACCTAAAAGAGAAAGAGGTGCAAAAGATCTCGACAGAAGCAAGGGAAAGGCTGAACACCCCAATAGATAGTGAGGAGATTAAGATGGCTATAACAGAGTTGAAAAATGGGAAAGCCCCAGGACCAGACGGGTTTACAGCAAGGTATTATAAGGAGCTGAGGCTAACCCTGACGACACCATTAAAAGAAGTACTGAATAATATTCTTAAAGAGAGAGAGATTGCAGAAACCTGGAAGGATGCATTTATAACCTTTATCCCAAAAGAGGATGCGGACCCAACACAAGTAAAGAATTATAGACCGATCTCTTTGTTAAATACAGACTATAAAATTTTTGCAGGAATAATGGCAAAAAGATTAAAAAAGGTACTACAGAGAATTATTCATGAAGACCAAGCGGGTTTCCTTCCCGGCAGACAGATGAGGGATAATGTGAGAAACATAGTAAACATATTGGAATATCTGACAGCCAGGAACGAGAGACGAGCAATGATAATGTTTGTAGATGCCGAAAAGGCATTCGACAATATATCATGGGACTTTATGTTGAAAAATATGGAATATTTGGAGATGGGGAACGATTTTCTCAATGGAATAAGGGCTATATATAATGAACAGAGAGCCAAGTTGATAGTAAATAATGTGATAACAGAAGAAATTAAGATATCAAAAGGTACTAGACAGGGCTGCCCGCTCTCACCCTTACTGTTCATAATGGTTTTAGAGACTCTTCTGAACTAAATTAGGAAAAACGGAAAAATAAAGGGAGTAACAGTAGGCCAAAATGAATATAGAATCAAAGCCTTTGCTGACGATTTGGTCATAACGGTGGAAGACCCGATGAATAATGCAATGGAAGTACTAGAGGAAATGGAAAAATTTGGGGAGGTGGCAGGTTTTATATTAAATAGGAAAAAAACTAAAATTCTAACAAAAAATATGGACCAAACAATGATGGAGATGCTACAGCAGCAAACGGGAATTGAAATTGTTAAGAAGGTTAAATATTTGGGAATATGGATAACACCGAAAAATATTGACCTGTTTCAAAACAATTATGTCCCGGCGTGGAATGGAATTAAGAAAGACCTGGAAGGGTGGGGAAGGTTAAAACTATCCTTTTGGGGTAGAATAGCAATGATAAAGATGAACGTGCTACCCAAGATACTATTTTTATTTCAGACGATCCCTATATTAAGAGATGTAAAAATCTTTAAGGAATGGCAAAGAATTATTTCAAGATATATCTGGCAGGGCAAAAAACCAAGAATCAAATATAAACTGTTAACGGACGCAAAAGAAAGAGGAGGATTTGCCCTGCCAGACTTGAAGTTGTATTATGAGGCATCATGCCTTTGTTGGATAAGGGAATGGATCAAACTCAAAAATATAAAATTACTGGATTTAGAGGGATTCGATAATAGATTCGGGTGGCACGCCTATCTAGGGCAAGAGAAGAAAAAGGGATATAAATCGTTTGAAAACCATATATTCCGGAAATCTTTAATCGAAGTTTGGGACAGATATAAAAACATATTAGAAAGGGGGGTACCACATTGGCTATCCCCACTAGAGGCAATGGGAGTCAAAAAAATTAACATGAGAAGTAATTGGATTACGTATGGAGATCTGGTGATAAAAGAAGGAGAGAAATGGAGAGTAAAACCATATGAGCAAGTAAAAGAACATGTATTTGATTGGCTGCACTATCTTCAGATAAGTGATATGTTTAAAAAGGAGGTGAAAGAAAAAGGGTATAATGAAAAAGATTCGAGGTTTCAATCAGAAATTGTCAATAATGATTGTAAATTAATATCTAAAATGTACAAAATCTTATTGGAATGGCATACGATGGATGAGGAAGTCAAAGAGGTAATGATCCATTGGGCCAGAGACTTAGGGTATAGTATAGAGCTGGAAGAATGGCAAAAAATATGGAAGGAAAATCTGAAGTTCACTGCATGTATAACGTTGAAAGAAAATGCCATGAAAATGGTATACAGATGGTATATGACACCGGCTAAGTTGGGAAAAATATACAAAATCTGTAACAAATGTTGGGGATGTAGAGAGAAAGAGGGTACGTTCATGCACATGTGGTGGGAATGTAAGAAAGTGAAGGGATTCTGGGAAGCAATATATAATGAGTTAAAAAAAATGCTGAAGTACAGTTTTGTAAAGAAGCCAGAGACCTTCTTGTTAGGGATAACCAGAAAGGAAATAAAAAGAAGGGACTTTAAACTCTTCCAGTATGCAATTACAGCAGCAAGAACATTGATAGCTCAAAGGTGGAAACAAGAACAAGTACCGACCCTGGACGAATGGAGAAGCAAACTAACAGACTATGCGGAACTGGACAAACTAACTGGAAAAATCAGACTTCAAAGAGATCATAAGTTTTTGGAGGACTGGGGAAAATTTAGAGAGTATTTGAAAACTGTATGTGAGGAGAATATAACGCTAGTGTGTTTTAAAGAAGCTTTGTGAAATTTAAGGAAGATTGCAAGATGGTAAATGAGGATAATTTTTTTTATTTATTTATAAGCGATACTTGAAATAAGGAATGTGTAGATAAGAGAATAACTTTGGATGATTCTCAGGGGAGTTGTGGGAAGTTCAACAAAATAGAATATGTGATGTGTAAAATGAAATGACTAGAGATTTTATGGAAAAATTCAATAAAAATTTAAAGCAAAAAAAGAAACTGTTCTTAACCTGAAGCACCACTTAAGCTAATGGGGCCTCCTGCTGCCGCCACACCGCCGCTGCACGATTTCTGTTGTCATCCTGAAGTAAAGTTCTTAACCTGAGGTAATATTTCTGGGTTAGCGGAGTCTGTAACCTGAAGCATATGTAACCCGAAGTACCACTGTATTTTAGTTAAATGATGTCTGTTTTTATGCATATTGTGTTGTTTCTATGATGTTAGCCGCTCTGAGCCTGGCCTTGGCCGGGGAGGGTGGGATACAAATAAAATTATTATTATTATTATTATTATTATTATTATTATTATTAGGTCCCAAATTAAAGAAGGGGGAGAAAATTTATTCGGTTTGCATTTAAAGGCGAACTTCTCTCCAGTTCACAATTTCCGGTTTCTTCTTGGCATATTATTGCTTTTTGCAGGACTATGGCCATTGGTGGCCACTGTGCCCTGTGAGTGTTGGGCCCATGGGAGTCTTTCGACTTCTCATATTTGCTCTTTCATGGATGAATCTTGCTGCTGAAGGTAAGGTGTGTGCTTCTGTTTCTCTTTGTAGTTATTAATGTTAATATGGCTGAAATGAGGGAGGCAGCAGTTACAAGTCTTTGCAGCCACAGCAGGCGCTGTGATTCTCCAGTGGTTTGACTTCACCCCCCAGAGGTGTATTTCATTGCCTCTTGAGACAGACGAGTGCCAACAGCAATAAAGTATTAAGGCCAATTAATCCAGTTGTCTAGCAATACTGGTGTAGCAGGTCGCCATTTGCCTCCACACATGCAAGGAAGATTCATGATGCAAAGTAATGGTTGAAAGGCCATATTTATGAATACAGTGGTGCCTCGCAAGACAAAAAGAGTCCGTTCCGCGATTCTCTTCGTCTAGCGGTTTTTTCGTCTTGCGAAGCAACCCTATTAGCGGCTAAGAGGATTAGCGCTATTAGCGATTTAGCGGCTTAGCGGCTGTTAAAGGATTAGCTGCTAAGCTGCTAAAAGGCTATTAGTGGCTTAGTGGCTTTGAAAAAGGGGGGGAAGCGGGGGGGAAATGGCGAGACTCGCAAGACGTTTCCGTCTTGCGAAGCAAGCCCATAGGGAAATTCGTCTTGCGAAGCGCCTCCGAAACGGAAAACCCTTTCGTCTAGCGGGTTTTCCGTCTTGCGAGGCATTCGTCTTGCGGGGCACCACTGTATAAGAAATACAGCATCTGCATGCCAAATTTGGAAAGCGTTTTGTCTTATTCTGATATGGAGACGACCTTTCGTTCCCCTGGGCATGTTAATAGATGCTGTCTTAGGGCTTAGCCACACTTAACTTTTTGCCCTGCATGTTCCAGGCACAAATCCATGCATTAAAGTTCTGTGTCCGAGTGCTCCCTCTTTTTGCTCTGGAGATTCCCCCGTGAAAACCCGCTCTTTAAAGTCAAAGTGCAACAAATGGCAATTCAGGTTTTCTGTGGATTGCTGTTTGCTCTGATTCAGGGGTAAAGAAAGAGCTTTCATGGGGAAAGTTCTGGACTGGGGAAAAGAAAAAAGAAAGGGTGCTTGGACGTGGAGCCTTAAAGCACAAATTATGCATGGACAGTGCACAGGAAAGGTAAGTCCATAGTCTCCCCAGCCAAGGTTTGGGAGAATTTTATTTCCTCCTTTCTAAGTGAGCTTTGGGTACATGAACTCAGCATGTGAACCCTGGCACTGCTATTCAGCATTCACAAGAATGTGCCCCCCCCCGACCCACTGTGCATAAGGCTGTGACAGATGGCTTTTAATGCAATAATGTCTCAGTGCTCCTCAATAATGCCTCAATGCACCTAACATTTAGGTACTTCCTCTCATGAGTATACTAAATGCCAAACCAAAAATATGGCCCATGCCACTCCCAGCAAGCCAATAAGAATTGCCCAGAAGTATATAGAAGTTTGGTGGGGGGGATACTTCCTTGTTAACCTCCTATGTTGCAAAACCCTGGTGTGTGCTGCATGCATACATTCTAAGATACATTGCATATTCCCCCTTAAAATATGATATTGCATGTCAGCAGGGGGGAGGGATAGGAGGAGCCCATGCAGCACCTGAAATGTCTGGCTGCTTGAACTGAGGTTCCCGCTGGGCTGATTTACCATGGAGCCCTGAATGAAAATGAATATTGGTGGTCGTCTTTGATGTGTGAAATATTGATTAATGTAGCGCTGTTTTGTAAGGACGAAATCCCAAATGGTAAAATCCAAAATTACCACCACCACATCATTATTATTTTTTACATGGTCATTAACAGCTTCTGCTTCTTCTTTCCTCTCTCCCTCTCTCTTTCTGCATTGGCAACTTGCATAGATAACCCATTTGATCCAAACCTCTCACGTGACCTACTCATGTGCTGGCTCGATAAAGGATTATGCTACAAGCATACCTGCCCTTTTCTTTCTAGGACTACTGCACCATGCGGCAAACGTGCAATTTGCTGCACAAGGTAGACAACTCTTCAATATTATTAAATATTATTATTATTATTATTATTATTATTATTATTATTATTATTATTAATTATTATTATTATTATTATTATTATTATTATTATTATTATTATTAACAAGAGTTTAATGCCCAAGAATATTTTCAACAGCCTATTTCCCCCTTGATATGTTCATGGATAATATAACTCACACAGGCCATCATTCTGACTTTCTCTCTCTCTCTCTCTCTCTCTCTCTCTCTCTCTCTCTCTTTCTTTCTTTCTTTCTTTCTTTCTTTCTTTCTTTCTTCAGCATTGTAACAAATATGTGGCTGTGTGGATTTAGTAAAGGTTTTTGCTCAATGTGGTACTGCCCTCTCAAGCACTTTCAGTTTGGAATATGTGGCAGAGGAAGCCCATGCTGTGTGAAGTCCATTCCAGGAAAGTAGGCCAATCTCTCCAGGGTAAGTCCAGAGAAATGTTCATAACTATCCTTTCCAACTCCCATCTAAGTGCATTGCCAGGAGAGGTAGTGGTGGCCACCAACACAGATGGCATAGACAAATTCGTGGAGGGTAAGGTTATCAAGTGTTTACTCATCCAGCAGGGCTCTTTCTAGATTGTTGTTGTTTAGTCATTTAGTCGTGTCTGACTCTTCATGACCCCATGGACCAGAGCACGCCAGGCACTCCTGTCTTCCACTGCCTCCCGCAGTTTGGTCAGCTTCGAGAACACTGTCCAACCATCTCGTTCTCTGTCGTCCCCTTTTCCTTGTGCCCTCAAGCCTTCCCAAACCAGGGTCTTTTCCAAGGAGTCTTCTCTTCTCATGAGGTGGCCAAAGTATTGGAGCCTCAGCTTCATGATCTGTCCTTCCAGTGAGCACTCAGGGCTGATTTCCTTCAGAATGGAGAGGTTTGATCTTCTTGCAGTCCATGGGACTCTCAAGAGTCTCCTCCAGCACCATAATTCAAAAGCATCCATTCTTTGACGATCAGTCTTCTTTATGGTCCATCTATCACTTCCATACATCTCTACTGGGGAAACCATAGCTTTAACTATACGGGCCTTTGTCGGCAAGGTGATGTCTCTGCTTTTTAAGATGCAGCCAAGTGAGAGCTGGACCATAAATAAAGCTGATCGCCGGAGAATGGATGCTTTTGAATTATGGTGCTGGAGGAGACTTTTGAGAGTCCCATAGACTGCAAGAAGATCAAACCTATTCATTCTTCACTTGATCTTAGCCAAAAGGCCGAGAAGCTCGCTTCGGCAGCACATATACTAAAATTGGAACGATAGAGAGAAGAATAGCAAACCTATTCATTCTTAAGGAAATCAGCCCTGAGTGCTGAGTCCTAGATTGTACTGTTTCCTAATTCTGATTACTATGGCACAGAATAATTTCCTTCATTTTGCATTTTTTAAGTGAAAAGTTTTTATTTGCTTCTCACAGATTGGAATGCAATTATAGTTCTAGTCAAAGCGCTGGCTGTTTTCCTTTCTGGACAAACTTCCAGGGGTTACTAGCCAATGGAGTCCAGAAGCAAACATGGGTATGATCAAAGGCAAAGGATGATGGAACAGATTATTATTCCTAGAGGGCTGCATTTGTTTTTTGTTTTTTAAAAAATAATATTTATTAAAGTTTCAAGTAATACAAAAGATAAAGAGAGAAAAAAGAACAAAAAAGAAAAATTTCCCCTTTACAATTCCAAATTTTCAATAACATTTTTTCCAGAACTTCCCCTCACCTCTCCTTCTTGTATTCTACATCCAAATATTTGTCCAGCAAGTTCTTATCCCTAACTTTTTAACCTTAATTTATTTATTATGTTTAATTCAATTTACGTATCAGCTTTTAACTTATTATACATTAATCCTTTATACTTAAGATTTCCTTCCTAAGATCAGCCCAATTTCCCTTCCACGGATTCCCCATCTTTATACTAATAACAGCAAAAAAGTTTTTTTAAAAAAAATTTTTTTTTTTTAAAGATATCAAACAGCCTTTGGATTTCCAAACCCAACCCTCCCTTCCCCGGTTTCGATCCCAGAACCGTTGTCCATTAGTCCATCTACTATCAGCCTGGCAACCTCACATCTGAGGCCCTTAAATCTCTTTCAGTCCCTCTCTGCCGGTTTCTTTGAAAGTCCTTTGTGTTTGACGCCAAAGCTCGGAGGGGCACAATCCCTATAGTTTCCATGATCCTTCCAGCCAGACCTCCATATTTAAAGGTGGAGCTCAAATCTTGTTTCTTAATCTTTTCAAATCAAATCCAAATGTCCCAAAAGCTCCAGCTTCCACCTTGATCAAATTTGTAGTCTCCATCTTGGCAGGCCTCCGGCTCACCATTGCCCTCTGCAGCATTGCAGCCCCTCCTTCCTGCTCCTTCTGATCAGCATCTTCTTCCACTTCTTCCACTTCCTCAATTTTTCCTAAGTTCTTTTCTTGTTCTGCTGCCTGGGTTTTGTACATCAAGTCCTTTTCCAACTCAATAGGTGCATTTATTGTTGACTCAAAAGTTATGGCACTTGTAGACAAAACATGGCCTTGCTCATACATCCTTTGTAACTTTCCCACGAGAAAGGCAACCTCATCCAGGTCAGCTAGTATTTTCCGGCCTATTTCCATTCTTGTAATGTCCCTGAATCCCCTCTAGAGGGGTTCTGGTTATTCAGTATTCCTTTCACTTCAAACCCAAAGGCCAAGTTAATTTGTTTCAGTCCTTATTTATTTTCAACAACTTGTAACTATATTGTGTCCAATGTAACCGGCAAGAACGTCAGAAACAAAGTTCTCTATTTTTCCAACTTTGACAGCTAGTTTGACAGCTGTCAAAGTCTTCTATTTCTCCTCAGCAGGCTCCTCTCGCGGATCACTCCCGGTCTCGGGAGGGGTGGCACTTTAATCAAAATATTAACTCTTCTCCTCCAGCACAATCACTTATATTGTCAATCCATGCAATTAATAACTTTTATCCAAAACCAAAGCTCCTCTCTCGATCTTAGTTGTCAAATCCTTGCTTTGAAATGTTGACAATGGGGGGGAGACAGACTTCCTCTTTGCACCTCCCCCCGCTCGTGCCGAATCCAATAAAGAAATTTTTTAATCCAATTTCCAAATTACTCACGGGTTGTTGTTTTTAGTTTGAGTCCAGATTTTCAGAGGAAGAAGTCAGCGCTCTCCGTCGAATGGCATGCGGCTTCGCTCGGCAGGGGAAGCAGAAGACTCGCAGCACTGCGCCACTCCCCGTCCCCCGCTCCGTAGCCTTTAAAAAGGCTCCTTCGCGGGTCGGGAGGGCACTAACGGTGCCCGCCGAGTCACCAAGTCCACGGGCATCCACGCCCGTGGTTTTTGAGGGTCCCCGCGTCGCCGGCGCGGCAGGACCCGACCCCTGACGAGCAGACTCCCTCCGGAGCTCGGAGGGAATCCGCCATTCGGTGCTGGCGCCAACCCGGAAGTCTTCTAAAGGGCTGCATTTGGATCCTGGGCCTGAGGGTTCCCCATCTCTGGTGTATTTTGTGACAAAGTATTTGCTTCAATATACATTTTCAACCATTTTCTAGCCCAATTCCCTGCAATACAGGAATCTCAACTAAAGCATCCATGATACATGGATTTCCTACATTGCAATAGGAAAAATTGCTTGCAAAAATATGTATATCAGACAAATGCACATACCAAAATAAAATTAAGAACATATATTGAGAGGGGGAGACATTACAAATGGATGTAGGAATGAGGTGACCTGAATTCAAGATGGGGAAAACCAGAAACGAAGAGAAGCCGTTATAGACAGATTCTTCAACATTTTAGTGCAAATCTTTTCTAGTAAACTCATTTTATATGCATCTTTGCCTAAAGCATACATTTTTGCAAGCAGTTTCTCCTAATATGCATGCTATTTTCACTAAAATATGCATATTCATGCACACTTTTCTCCAGTACATACATTTTTGTAAACCATATTTGGCTGAAAAACTGCATCAGAAAATTCAGAAAATTTCAAGCAGAGGTGGTGTTTCATTTCTTACGTCACTTCAGAAAGTGTGGATTGGATCATTATACCTTTAAATGGAAAATGAGTCAAATTTCCCCTCCTGGCCAGCCTCACCTAACCCATTATATTCTTTAATAGGGTGACCAGAATGCTGCAGGTGTAACCAGTCGACAGCAGAGTTTATTAGGACTCCAGTGCTGAAGTCGAAAAAGTCTCAATAAAGAGAATTATGGGTGACATCAGCAGGTTTTGATGAAGAATAAAAGAGACAGCAAACCACCTAGGATCAAAATAGTGTAAAAGAAACAGCAAAGATGAGACTCAGCCATGCTATGGCTTAGAAAAATTTGTCCCATTTGGTCAAATCATATTTTGAAGCAAATGGAGACCTGAATATCTCGAGGTGTGTGTGTGTGTGTGTGTGTGTGTGTGTGTGTAGAGCCTTCTCTGATTCATGTACTCTACATTAATTTGCTTGGACTCCCAAGGAATCTTGCCACCAGGAATTCATATCTTCAGTTATCCATTTCATTACTGACACAATCAATCAACCAATAAAACGATTTTGAAGTGAAATTGCTTTGCTGAAATGTTTGTGCATCTACTTCATTGGGTGGTTATCTAAAGTGACATTATTTAGATGTTTGGAGATACGGAACACATATCACCACTTGATTTTGCAGGTCAACAGTGTTGAATGCACCCATGCACAATACTATCTAGAAATTACCATTGCAAGGAAGAAGAAAGCTTGCAAGAAAAGAATAGTCCACACTATGTGTGCTGTAGTCATTAAGAGTGGTAGATTCGTAATCTGGGGAACTGGGTTCGCGTCTCCGCTCCTCCACATGCAGCTGCTGGGTGACCTTGGGCTAGTCACACTTCTCTGAAGTCTCTCAGCCCCACTCACCTCACAGAGTGATTGTTGTGGGGGAGGAAGGGAAAGGAGAATGTTAGCCACTTTGAGACTCCTTCGGGTAGTGATAAAGCAGGATATCAAATCCAAACTCTTCCTCTTCTTCCTATGTATGGGATGAGTATATTTTATTGTGTCTCAATAAAGTCCTGGAACTTGTTTTGTGAGTGCAGCTGCAAAGCTTTAAAATGATAAAGGACAATGATCAAAATAAAAATGGGAACCCCCCCCCCCTGAGATGGTACTAACAACTGATCAGATATGGAACACATCACCTGGCTATGGCTAAACATCTTTCTCCAGCATCAAACACCAGCAGCTAAACTACCCCTACAACATTTCCCTGTATCCCTGCTTTTGAGCAGTGGTATAGCATGGGTTGCAAGTGTCCAGGGCTACAGGGAGTAGGAATGAGAGAGAGAGAAATGGACAGAGTATGCATACATATTCAACTGCCTAACGGCACCCGCTTCACCCAAGAAATCACAGCTACATAAATGAGAAGAATTATTCCATTGTCTGGAAAGGCCACTTCCTGGTTTGCATTGAGAAGCCATTTTCAACAGAGCCCAGCAAAAGAAGCACACGGCTGTATTGAGGCAGTACCGGGTGTTGGAATTTTGTGCCCCTCACAATTTTGCGCTCAAGGCTACTGCTCCTGTGCCCACTCCCCATTCTACGCCACTACTTGTGAGCTTCCCATAGACACCTGGTTAGCCACAGAGAGAACAGGATACCTGACTAGATGGCCCACTAGCCTCATCCAACAGAGCCATTCTCATGTTCACATGTGCTATAGGCATTCGGGGGAGGGAGAGCTATTTGTTGAGATAAAACACAAGTTCCATATGCTCTATGTCCCAATAACACGGCTGTGTTCCATGTCTTTACATGAGCCTCTGAGATGAAAAGCACTCAGTAGGGATTGGCCCCCTCCCCTGAATTCACAGAGACCTATTTTGGGATAACTTGTTTGCAGCTGTCCTGACGGAGCATACATTTTGTATTTTTGAATGTTCTGTAGGCATCAAAGATGTCCATGAAGTCCAACATCAGGCACTACCCACCTCATTCCATCTCACTGTTGAACGTCCTGTGACAAAAGTTGTCCAAGCGAATAATCTGTACTCAGTATTATCCTTCCTGTGTGTTCGTCATTGCTTTCCACTGTGTGCCATTAAAAACTCTGTGTGAAGTCCCACAGAGACAGTTTCTGCACAATTCTCTACCATAACCGAACACACACACACACACAGCATTTATTTGTGTCTAGGCATTAACCCCCCCCCCCAAGAAGAAACCAAGAAGGAAGATAGCAAGTATTTAATTTTTTTTTATCAGATTTAGCAAATAACCTGGTTTTCCACAGTGGTTGAATTCTCAGTAAAACAACCATGCAAGCCTTTTGGGTTATCCCTCTTTTTGTTTTACGGACACTGTTGACTTCTCCAGGTATGTTTTTATATGTGTGTGTGTGTGTATTCACCTTATTAATTATCAGGGCAAGGCATCTCTCTAGAATGCTTGCATAGCAAGCCAGCTGAAGCCAACAGAAAACACTGGTTTTCTAGACAACCTGCCAACCAACCACTCCTTTTGCCATTTATCACAATTATTTCAGAGATGCTAAGAAAAATCATTTGTTGAAGATTCTGACATGAATTGACCTGAACTGTACCTCCTGAACTAATGTTATCCTTCAGATTTTGCATTTCTTTGAACATTGCAATGCAGTTCTTAGCTAAAAAAAAGAGAGTACCAGAAAATATAAACACATATTTTTACCTTAGGCATCAACTATATTGCATTCTGTGTTTTGTGTGTGTAAGATATATTTTCAACAACCATTGAAAACTTTCCTTTTTCTATAACTCTCTTAAGTGGATATATTTATCCCAGTCTACATTTGTACTGGATTTAGGATTATTTTTGTATGTGCTTTTAATCTTAAATCACCTGGAGATGTTTTAAGGGAAACAATTTATAAAGGAGATGGTATAATAGTGGTGATGAGGAGGATTGGTAGTAATGCTAGCACATATTCCACCCTTTGCAATCTCATCCAGAGGGTGCATTTGGTGTGAAGATTTTGTCTATTTCGGAATGTGGGTCCAGGGGAAAGGGAAGGTGTTAAAACCTTCTGTTGTGGTGTGCTAAAATTGCTCTTTCCCATTCACTGCTGCTGCACCACAACCACCCCACTGGCCAACCACCTTCCTAGGCTGTTGAGACTGAGAAGCAGCATACATAAATTGATTTGTATTGAAATGTGTATTATGCACATTCCTCTTCCGTTCCTAATCTAACCTTCTGTCAGCCAAGTGCATGTTTATACACCGGTGGGGATTCTACAGTAAGAGGCGGCCTTTTCCAACACTGACTCTATATGGAAAAGACCAGGTATTAAAAGATGGTGTCGGTGACGATAACGTTGATTGGTAAAATGATGCAGAAAGCTTACAGCTGATAAAACTGCTGTCTGCTGTGCCGTTTTTCAAGCTCTATCTGGCATCAAATGAGGAACCAGGTCATGTGTTGTATATGGATTATGATGCTAAGAAGAGTTGGAAAATTTTGAGAAATACTGAAATCTCAGCTCTCATATTCCTTTCTTTCTTTCTTTCTTTCTTTCTTTCTTTCTTTCTTTCTTTCTTTCTTTCTTTCTTTCTTTCTTTCTTCCTTCCTTCCTTCCTTCCTTCCTTCCTTCCTTCCTTCCTTAGGGCTTTCTGCTGTAAGGGACCTTGATGAGATCTCATGTTTATATGTTAAGAATACTGACTGTCAAAAACACTGTCCATTGTATGCGCTGAACCTTGGACCATGTTCTGAAGGGAGGAAGTGTTGTAAAAGGTAAGCAGAATTTGCCACAATGATCCTTGCAGGGCCATCAAGCATGTTCATGTTCCGAGGAGTTGTGGTTGATGGCTCTGCATTTGAGAGTGGTGTGAGTTCATGCAGAGCTCCTGTACTCTGTGAAGGGAAATGCTTGTCCTTTCAGACGGCAAATACAACATATGTGAAAGTAAAGTAGGTAAGTCTAGCCAGTCAGCTGTGCTGGATGCATAAATTCACATGTAAAGTACCAAAAAGGGGTGGCACATCTGGTTTTGCTGCTTAAGGCGAAACAGGAAGTGTTGCTTTGCCCTGCCACTGCTGCTGCCACTACCGCCACATGACCTGCCACATCCACCACTGACAAAGAAATGACAGCATAATCATCACTGAAATGGGGTGAAATTTAGCCTATAATGGATGTGATCTTGCCCCAAATCGGTGCCAATGTCAGCCACACTTCTCCACTACTGACGCCGGAGGTGAGGCAGGCTGGGCACCCATTGGCATGCGACCTGGAGGTGGGGAGGATGTTCTGATGCCTGAAGCAGCAGCTTCACCCTGCCTAATGGCTGGGCCATCTTTGAGCACCAACATGCAAAGTTTATAACAATATTCAGTGCTTTTTTCTTTAAAAAAAATATGTTTAGGGGTACTCTCATTTTCCTACTCATATTGAAATACTGCCCCTCAATGAGGCCAAACTTACAAAATGTTTAGGGGGTATGCGTACCCCTGCGTCCCCCCAGAAGAAAAGCACTGACAATATTATCATTTACAGTAGGTGATCTGAAATGTGGCTACATGACGAAATTTGGCTTTCTTAGCTTTGTGTTTCGTTTCTTAACTTTTTGTTGACTTTGTGCTTTCAACCACCCCCAAACTACACATTATTGGAAAGTCTGCATTATAATGCATGCATCGGGGGAAATAACATACGGAAATGTTTTGCAAAAATTGGAATATTGGGCAAAATTAATTCAATATATGTGCATATTAGGAGAAACGTTAGTTCCCCCTAAGCTCAAAAGCGTTAGTGAATTTTGTTGACTACTTTGGTTTTTTTTAAAAAAGTATCCCAAACATGCAGAAAAATGACAAAGTGAACATAAGATTAGAAGGATGAGAAACTTTCCCTTAGGTATGGACTGTGATCTTAAAGTTATAGACTATCAATATGCTCTGATTTCATATTCAATTATTCAGTCATTCTATATATTATACGTGTGCACCAGCCACAAAGTTCATCTTGTATCTGCAGAACTGGGAAACAATCTGACTGATACATTTTAGGTTAACTTGTTTTCTCTTACTTTTATTGATAATCTTAATGCAAAGCTTTTTTTTCCTAAACTGCTTTGAGGTTATTACAATTAAGTAATATATATCATATATTTTGTCATATATCAGCAGTTGAGCTGAACAGAAGACAGCTAGGCAGTTAGCAAGGCTAGCATTTCCTGACCTGAGCCTGTTTTGATCACGATTTTTCCTTTCTTTCTTTTAGCTTGATAAATCACATGTTTTCATGTAGGTCAAATGGCGGCTATTGCCTGGTGTGGCATTGTCTTGATAATTACAAGAAAATTGGGATGTGTGGCAGAGGAAGTCCATGCTGCTCAAGGTAGGCAAAATTCCCTTAAGCCAACCTTAAATGTGGTTGCCATTATTTGCCCCAAACACAGAGACAGAAAGCAGGGCAAGACACAGCCGTATATGGCTCAATGAGCACATTGACAACCTGGAACAGGGAAATAGCTGGCTGCCTTTTCCTCTGTCTGCTTGATAGGCTACTTGCTCTGACTGAGCTCAGGCTCAGGGGATTGCTTGACCAGGCGCAACAGACCCAGCCCCAAGGGATCATAAGAAAAGATTCTGACAACATTATGGAATAAAAAATTGGGCCACAACTTTATTAGACTTCTGAATATAGGAAGATCTTGGCTTAGGCCTTGGGCGTGTATCCCTCCCAGTTCCCCCAAGTGGGGGAACTGGGGAACATCAGGGTAAATGGGATATGGGGGTGCTCTGCGAGACGTAAATGTAGCAGGCGGCCAAGGCCATATCCCCGCATGCAGCTTAGTTCACTGACAACCGTTCAGTGTATAGCCAGTGACACCCATTATATAACCCCTTTAAGAGAGGACCCTAGCGTGTGTGGAGGAAGGATAACACTTAACAAATGTTTCCTTATCTGTTATCCTAAACATCCCCACAAAATGCTTCAACAGAATTCTCTGAATGTTTGATGTGAGTACATCTTGTTTCTTTTTTAAGAAAAGACTCCTCATCTTTGAGCAAGTAGCAGAAGATGAACAGTTCTGAGAAAGGGTATCTGAAGAAGTGTGCATGCACACGAAAGCTTATACCAAGAACAAACTTAGTTGGTCTCTAAGGTGCTACTGGACATTATATATATGAGTCCCTCAGTCTGATGACAAGTGATATGTGTCAGGAGCTCGCCCTACACTTGAGTAGGACCCTGGTAGAGACACATGCCCGGCTTGCATGTTCCCTCCCTCCTGGTCAATTGTTCAGGAGCTTCAAAAGCTTTCTTCAGCCTGAACATCACAGCGACCGATGCCAACAGACATCGGCACATTCAGGGATCTGCAGAGTTTGTGCAGCTTGCATGACAGACCTCAGCAACTCAGCATTTTGGCTAATCTACTTTATTTACATATAAACACACACGGAGCACTGCAACATGGCTCCCTCTCTCTCTAGCATCAGACAGCAAAGAGAATGAACAAAGGACAATAATACCACTTCACGGAACACAGTAACACAAACATCCTGTTTCCGTCACTTCCCACTCTGTGGAGTCAAAACATACACCGTCATGTGATAGACAAAAATCCCATGACTGCAATCATGGAGCAGGAATTCTAACAATATAATCACGGTCTTCTTACCAGGCTGGAATCCTAGGCAAGAGACAACAGCCATTTCACCACTCTCTCCCAGAGGAGAAACTTGCTGATCATTTGCCACAGGGCAGGACTTTGTATGGAGCCCTTGGTTGCAAGCATGAGTTCACCAGATGTCTTTGAAGACATCTTGTTGCCTCCCTCTGCCTTTAGGGTTCTTTTTCTAACTTATGGTGGGGGCAAGCATGCAATTTCCTCAGCACCTTTAGCTTTTGATTACTTTTTTTGTTATTTGAGCTCCAAAAGCAGTATTGCATCAATGAGAAAAATTCTAAAGGTGGGCATCAACAGTGCTATGAATTTGTTGTTAAATTACACATTGTTGCATGAGCGACTCATTTCTTTCTTTCTTTTGCAGGAAGTACTAAGTTTGGGGTTCGTCTTCTGCTTAATATACAATCTCTTTATCAAAGGGGAACATCAGTAGAAATACATACCCTGAATCTCCCATTATATAGAGCTTGGTGCTGCTGACCACTGAAATAAATACACGGTGATTTGAAACTGCATTGTAAAAATGTGTGTGAATTGATTTTTTTGGGGGGTGGAGAATACTTATTTAAAGTCCACTCACTGAGTTGATTAGTTATGTCTCTGCAGTGCCTCTGCACGATCCATTGGCTCCCTTCTGTGCCTGTAAAAGTTGTGAAGCAGGCAAGGGCGAATACAAGATGGAGCATCAAAGGTGTTCCCAAAATTGGAAAGGTTTTCCTTCTCTGGCAGGGCTGCCAGCAGATCACTTCATAGTCCAGTAGCTCACTGAACTGAAAGTAAAACCACTTTCCTTATAGGCAATATGCACATTTAAGAGAATGCACACACAGGAATTTTTAGCGGTACATCATCTCCTTTATTTGACACATTATGCACTGGTTTTCCAAAGATGTGTAACAAATCCTGCAATCAACAATGTAGGATCTCAGTCCCATGGTAACATATTCTGAAGGCTAAAGAGTAGTGGATCAACATGCACATGAGAAAATAATAGTTGATGAGGTGCCAACTTCAGTTTCCGTAGTTCCTATAGGAAGATAGCAGATTTTTATTTTCAGGGACATCCCTCGCACGTCATTTGCAAGAAACAGAAAGCACAGTCTACCGGAGAATATTCATGCAGATTTTCAAGGACAAAAATAGTACTTCTGCATGAAAGAACTTACAGATATCACCATAACACAAGCTGGTGAATGTCATTATCTCCTTCAGCCTCCTCTCTTCCCCAAAACAATAACCCAGGAAGTGAAGAAGAGGCTGGGAAGGCAGTATGGATGCCTCTCAAACTTTTCCTTGAACCATCTTTTGGCTGTAATGTGCACTGATTAATTTTCATGGGTCTGGGGGATTTCCTCATTGTTACAGAGCTGAGCCTTGAGAAAATTCTTACTTACCTGCAGGCAGTAAAAGACCTTGACATATCAAATTTCAGTGGCACTCTGTGTGATGCCAAAAACTGGGAACCCTCCAAAACTCTCACCTTCCATTGGATGCATTAGTGGTAGTGTATGCTGTGGCACCCCATGACCTCTGTGCCCAGCGTGACCACACCGGTTGCATTACTTGAGAGCCTCCTCTGCTGCAGAATTGAACCCCAACTAAGCAAAATCCCCCTTCAGATTTTCTGTCAGCACTCTGCCCCAATTAAACATTTATTCGCATTTTCAAATCACCATTTTTCAGTGTCTGTGTATGACAAAGCACTCCCCCCAAAAAGTTACTCTTCTGCTTCACATTGTTGTACAGTGGTATCTCGGGTCACAGACGCTTCAGGTTACAGACTCTGCTAACCCAGAAATAGTACCTGGGGTTAAGAACTTTGCTTCAGGATGAGAACAGAAATCGCATGGCGGTGGCAGCGGGAGGCCCCATTAGCTAAAGTGGTACCTCAGGTTAAGAACAGTTCAAGTTAAGAACGGACCTCCAGAATGAATTAAGTTCTTAACCCGAGGTACCACTGTACTCAGGTTTCAGAGCCATTCTCTAGTTTTCACCAACGAACAGGTACCAGCTCCTTATGAAGAAAACAAACTGTGTACAGTCATACCTCGGGTTGAATGTGCTTCAGGTTGAGCGTTTTCAAGTTACGCTCTGCGGCAACCCAGAAGTAAAGGAGCGTGTTACTTCCGTCTTTTGCCACTCGTGCATGCACAGACACTCAAAATTACATCACGCTCATGCGCAGAAGCGGCAAAATGTGACCCGCACATGCGCAGACACACAGTCGCATCTTACATTCTATTCAGGATGCAAACGGGGCTACGGAACAGATCCCGTTCACATCCAGAGGTACCACTGTATTCCAGAAGCAAAACTACTGGGGCCTGTGATGTTCCAGTGTACTGTATATGTAAATTTGAAAATTTGAAAATGCAAACACATGTTTAATTGGGGCAGAGTGGATTTAAAAAACAAACAAACAAACTGGGAAACTTTACCCTGAACAGCAGAATATCCATGTGTCACACTTTCCAATTTCCATGGGTCCGATACTGCATGGGCCTTCCTGGCACCAACCTTCAGCGGCTTCGCACGCTTCACGAGTTTCTATAAAACCGGTTTGACCTGCAAACAGAAAGAGAAAAGGCATTGTAAGCCACTCATTCATGGGTGCACCTTTTTAATATCTTCGGAAGTGAGAGCTGGACAATAAAGAAAGCTGATCACCGAAGAATCAATGTTTTTGAATTATGGTGCTGGAGGAGACTCTTAAGAGTCCCATGGACTACAAGAAGATCAAACCTATCCATTCTGAAGGAAATCAGCCCTGAGTGCTCACTGGAAGGGCAGATCCTGAAGCTGAGAATCCAATACTTTGGCCACCTCATGAGAAGAGAAGACTCCCTGGAAAAGACCCTGATGTTGGGAAAGATGGAGGGCACAAGGAGAAGGGGACGACAGAGGACGAGATGGTGGGACAGTGTTCTTGAAGCTATGAACATGAGTTTGACCAAACTGCGGGAGGCAGTGGAAGACAGGAGTGCCTGGTGTGCTCTGGTCCATGGGGTCACGAAGAGTCAGACACGACTAAACAACTAAACAACAACAATATTCATTTCTAGGAAAAACACCCCCTCCCATGCAAGACCTTTGTAAAAGAGAAGACTCAAGGTGCACACAAATTCACCTTTGCACACACAAAATAACTTCCATATATGAATTAAGCTGCAAACATAATCTCCAACTCCTCAAAAGATTCCGTCTCTGAATTTTTTTACATGTCACTTGGGATGACAGACAAACTAACATCAGTGTACTGGAAGAAGCAAATATCACTAGTGTCGAAGCAATGATTCTTCAACCTCAACTTTGTTGCACTGGTCATGTGGTTCAGATGCCTGATTATCGTCTTCCAAAGCAACTACTCTATTCCCAACTTAAGAATGGTAAGTGTAATTCTGGTGGACAACAAAAGAGGTTTAAAGACACTCTCAGGGCAAATCTTAAAAAAAAAAAAAGTAATATAAACACCGACAACTGGGAATCACTGGCCTGTGAGCACTTCAATTGGAGACTGGCTTCTACCAAAGGCATTGTGGACTTTAATGAAGCACAAACTCAGGATGAAAGGAGAAACAAGCTAAGAGGAAGGCATGTTTGGCAAACTCTCACTGTGATCAATTCCCACCTGGAAACCTATGTCACCACAGTAGAAGGTGTGGATCCAGAATAGGCCTCCACAGTCACTTACGGAGAGAATTTACAACCATACTTTAAAACATACAGAAGTTAAAATACTAAAACACCTCAACTTTCTAAGCATCCAGGTAGATTTGTCCAAACAAGAATGTTTTCAGCAGGCTCCAAATAAAGTGAAGGTTTCTCCTTGAACCACTACAATACACTCTCCCATATTCCCGTTCCTCAGACCTGGTCCAGGAAGGTTTCATGGTCGTCCGTATCAAATGCCAACGAGAGATCAAGAAGGAAGAGCATGGTGTCTCTCCCCCTTTCCCTCCCCCTCTCCCTCTTCCATACACATACACACAAAAAGCAGCAGCAGCAACAGCAACAACAATGACAACCAACATCAATTTCATTCTGCAAAGAACAAACAGCCCACTCTCTATGCAAAATAGTAGTAGTAGTAGTAGTAGTAGTAGTAGTAGTAGTGGTAATAAATTTTATTTATACACCACCCTCCCCAGCCAAGACCAGGCTCAGGGCGGCTAACACCAGGTATAAAAACAATTGATTAAAATACAATTTAAAAACAAGATTAAAATACAACATTAAAATTCAGCCTCATTTCAGTAGAAACTCAAATAAAAAACTTTTGGGGGATGAAAACGTCAAATCTTCACCAAGGCCAACTATCCAGACAGGTCCTACGTGGGCCAGAAAATACCCAGGGAAGTGGCTTTATATTTTGATTTTATTCTGTGAACTTCCCTAAGATCTCTGGGTATAGGGCAGTAAATAAATTCAATAAATAATAAAAAATAAAAATACCTTGAGAAACAAAGAACATCCCAGAAAGGACAGCAATGTAGTAGTAGATTTTCATGGTTGGGATCTCAAAGAGGACAGGGAGAGGTTTTATGCTACCAAGGTTTTATGTTATTGCAACGGCTGAATCTTTTACTATTCATAAGCCTCTGTGATAATGATAATAATAGTTTTATTGTTTATAACCCACCCATCTTGCACTGATGCTCCTAATGTGGCAGAAATTCTTGGCACTTTGCATCAAAGGAGAGCTATTTTTGCATTGCAGCACAAGAACACAAGGTGAACCAGAGAGAGGACACCAAGTACAGTGCAGTACCTGAACACTATCCAATTTGTAGCTTTTGTGGTCTGTCACTGAAACAAACAGAGTGAACTGAAGAGGACAACCGAGTTAGTACAATGAGTACTTTTAGTGTTCTTTGGGAGAGTCAATAAGCATACGGGGAGATGTGCTCCACTGCGTACTTTAACCATAGCTGTCAACGTTTCCCTTTTTAAAAGGGAAATTCCCTTATTCCGAATAGGATTCCTCACAAGAAAAGGGAAAAGTTGACAGCTATGACTTTGACTTTCAATATCATGCATGCTCCTCGCACCTCACCCCTCCCCAAAAGAAAACTTGGGTAATTGATTTTCAGAAGGAGAGGGTTAAGGAGGCCACCACATCAGGGCCTGACGGCCAATGGGAAGATGTTCATAGCATGGTATTATCAGCCTTCTGCTTCAACTCAAGCTCCCCCATCTTGCTATGCCTTCCCTCCCTCCAATTTGCATTGTGGGGTTTTGCTAGTCACTTTTGTTTAGGGATGTTTTTAATATTGGACAAATCATTGTATTTTAATATTCTGCTGGAAGCCGTCCAGAGTAGCTGGGGAAACCCAGCCAGATGGGCTGGGTATAAATAATAAATTATTAGAATACTATTATTATTACCTGTTAGGAGGGGCTAAATAAGAATATTTGAAAGGCAATTCCTTGACAGGCCACAGGTTCCCTTCTCTTTTTTTGCCAACTTCAAACTGTTGGGATGAATTAGATTAGCATTTGGGAGTGGTGTGATTTGTTTGCTCTTTTGGTGCTGAGTCCAGTTAGGCGAATATGTTGTGTTGTGGTGGTGGTGGCGGCTGGTCCAGGGTGGATTACAACAACTTAAAGTTCAAAATGCAAAACAGCTTCAACAGAGTACAATCACAAGGGTAGGCTTGGCTCTGAAAACACACATCTCAGGTGTCAAAGGCCGGGGTAAAGAGGTGCAACTTCTGAAAAGTTTTATAGTGAAGAGCCACCTCTATGTGGAGAGAATTCCACATCTTAGCGGCTGTTGCAAAGAAGGCCCTCTCCTGCCCTCCCCCGCAACTTGTTCAGGTTGCAGTAATCAAAACCCATCCAGTACAGATGGGACAGACAGTGCAATGGATGCCTCCAATTGGGGAGCTTGGAGAGAAAGATTAGATATGCTGAGACATTATTGAGCTTAGGGCACCTTGTAGGGATCTGCTAGTGGAACTTGTATGATGGGGGGGGGGCGGTTTAAGCCTCAAGTATGTATTTTCACAGCATCTTAAAAAGCAGAGACATCGCCTTGCCAACAAAGGTCCGTATAGTTAAAGCTATGGTTTTCCCAGTAGTGATGTATGGAAGTGAGAGCTGGACCATAAAGAAGGCTGATCGTCAAAGAATTGATGCTTTTGAATTATGGTGATGGAGGAGACTCTTGAGAGTCCCATGGCCTGCAAGAAGATCAAACCTCTCCATTCTGAAGGAAATCAGCCCTGAGTGGTCACTGGAAGGACAGATCCTGAAGCTGAGGCTCCAAGACTTTGGCCACCACATGAGAAGAGAAGACTCCCTGGAAAAGACCCTGATGTTGGGAAAGTTGGAGGGCACAAGGAGAAGGGGACGACAGAGGATGAGATGGTTGGATAGTGTTTTCGAGGTTACCAGCATGAGTTTGACCAAACTGCGGGAGGTAGTGGAAGACAGGAGTGCCTGGCGTGCTCTGGTCCATGGGGTCACGGAGAGTCGGACACGACTAAAGAACTAAACAACAACAATGTATTTTCAGTGAATGCTGGACAGCAGAGCCTGGGTGCACATTCCCAAGGAGGAGTAACTTCTTCCCTGTCCTTCGCTGGGGAAACCCAGTTTGTTGCTGTGTCAGAATCCAAGGAGGGGTGCTTCCCTACCAGAATTAGCTAAACTCCTCACCTGCCTGTATTTTCTGATTTTGGTTGATTTGGTCTGCAGTTCCTCCAAGTTGTTGTATTAATAAATATGACCATTATCCTAACATTTTGCCTCATGAGCCTTCTTTGTGGGTGAGTGTGTCAAAGGGCTTTTGATAAAGTACCTCACCAAGGACTTCTGATTAACTTGACACTAATGGGATGAGGGAAGAGGTCATCTCATGGATCACTAGTGTTTAATAAAGAGGAAGCTGAGAGGAGGAGAAAATGAAATGTTCTTCCAATTAAGCAATGTACAATTTTGCACAAAACCGTAGCACACTAATGCACTAATCTATTATCATAACACACTAATCTATGTTTAGACCATGCTTGGAATGGTGTGTGCAGTTCTGATTACCTAACCTTTTAAAAAAAATGTTGTAGAATGAGAAAGGTTCATCTCAGCCATGTGGGACCATGCAGTCTCCAAAACCATTGCCTGAATAGAGTAACAGGACAGAGAAGGGATAATAAACTGAAGTAGAATTATGAGAAGATAGAAGTCTCATTAGTGGGTGGTTCCTTGCTCCAGGAATTGGGTAGGATGCTTCTTCTAGATGGGCACCTGCTGCCAATCCCCTCCACCAAGGAGAAGACACAGAATTTGGGGGAGGGGAGACCATGGAAAAAGGGGGGTCTTGTATTAGTTTCCCTACCCCCAACACCTTTGGAGCTCCAAAGTTGGTAGGGCCTATATACCTTCACTAAGAAACCAGAGGCCTTCCTTCTGGGTATCGTCGGCCAATGGGTGGTAAAGAAGGACCGAACATTTTTTATGTATGCAACAACGGCAGCAAGGATACTTCTTGTGAAGCACTGGAAAACTCAAGATCTACCCACACTGGAAGAATGGCAGATGCAACTGATAGACTATATGGAATTGGCTGAGATGACCGGCAGAATCCGTGACCTGGGAGAAGAGAGGATGGAAGAGGACTGGAAGAAATTCAAGATTTATCTAGAAAAATATTGTAATTTGATTGAACGTTAAGCAGGATGCTAGATTATAAATAACTGAGCACCACTAAATTAGATGATATGGGATGACAAGTGAGATTGAGAGAATATAAATTTTATTAACTATTACATTATAAATAAATAGATGGGTTATAAGAATGCAAATAAGATGATGAATTGCTGGCAACAGCCTATAATGATGAAGGTGGGAGCGGGAGACGTGAGGAAGTCCAAGGAAGATATGAAAATATGTTATGACATTTGTTTTATTCTGTACTATATTTTATTTGTATTTTAAACTATAATAAACATTTATTTAAAAAAAAAACAAAGTTGGTAGGGCCTAAAGGATGGCACGTTTCCCTGGAACATGGGTGGCACTGTGGGTAAAACCTCAGCGCCTAGGACTTGCCGATTGCATGGTCGGCAGTTCGAATCCCCGCGGTGGGGTGAGCTCCCGTCGTTCGGTCCCAGCTCCTGCCCACCTAGCAGTTCGAAAGCACCCTTAAGTGCAAGTAGAGAAAGAATAAATAGTGAGTAAATATTTTGTTATTATATTTTCAGTTCTACATCCATTTTGAAGAAACCATGCTCTTTGCTGCAAGGTTGGGCTTATCTTGGGATAAAGATGAATTGGACGACCACAGAAATAGGTGGCCCATTTAAAACAATATTGGTGACAGATTTAAAGAGTGTATTTACCTCTTCCACAAGGACCCAACAGGGAAAGATTTTATTCACAATCAGTTGTCAAAGCGACTAAGACCGCAATGTGTACCATTGTCTCCATTATTGTTTGCAATTGTTATATAACCATTAGCAATTTTGACTTAAAAAAGGAATTGAAATATCCATGGAATCAAATTTGGCTTGCATTAATTCAAAATTCCACTGTATGAAAATGATATTGCTTTATCAGAACCGGAAACATCCGTTTAAAATACATGGACTTTATTTAACATCTTTGGAGATGTTTACACCAATATATATTAAAGTACTTTTGTAACGCTTTCTTGATTCTTTTTGCAAATCACTCTGAGGGTTTTTAATAATCAGGAAGTGTATAAATCACATGAAATAAATACATAGGGATAATTTATTTGCATGACCAGGCAGCGACCACCCCAACCCCCAGGGACCGCCAGAAAGGAACCTGTTATGACAACCTGTTATGGAATTAAAATTTGGCCACAACTTTATTATTAAACTCTCAAATGTAGGAAGACCTTGGCTTAGGCCTTGGGCGTGTATCCCTCCCAGCCCCCCAGCGAGGGGAACTGGGGCTCCTCAGCGTAAATGGGATATGGGGTTGCTCTGGAAGATGTAAATGTAGCAGGCAGCTCACCCCATATCTTTGCACGTGGGGTAGTTCACTGACGACCTTTCAGTGTATGGCCATTGACACCCATATTACAACCCCTTTAAGAAGGGACCCTGGAATCGCTGCTGAGGGGAGGGGGTGAGTCACCACTTCAGCCCCCCCCCCCCATTTTAGGGAAGAAAAGATTAAAGGATTCCACCCAAGGCCTTAAACTGCCAAAGCTGTGACGAATGGCTATGGGGAAGACAAAACCTGCCAATGCAGGAGAATTTCTTCCTGGCTCTTCAACAGCAACCAGTCCAAAGACTTTAGCAGTGCCTGCTAAACAGGAAGAAAAAAGGTTAACCTGTAAATAAGAAACATTAAACAAAGGGAGGGTTGGGTGGGTGAAGCTCCTGAGCTGACTGCCTGGCTGCTGCTGGTCTGCCCCCTATTTATGTGACTGGCCCCACCTCCCAGCAGTGTAAATTGATTAACTGAGGCTGGATGTGAGCCCCCAAGGAATAACACTGAGAGGCAGGCTAGCTCACACAAACCGGTAAGTTTCCTGGGGTCCAAAGCGCTGCGCGCGATCCCGGAAAATGCACCCACAGTGTAAAGTGCGAGTGCTCATTATTACTTTATTTCATAAAATTTACCCACCTCTTGACTGCAAACGGCTTGCAAAAGATAAAACTGTAAGATCAAGAGGAATTTACAAGCCTACTGTAAAACATACAAAAGTTAAAATACTAAAACAGATTAAAATTACCTCAACTTTTTGAGTGTCTGTGTAGACTTGTCTAAAAAGGAATGTTTTTAACGGGTGCTGAAAAAAGTACAGTGAAGGCGCCGCTTGATCTCAATAGCCAGGGAATTCCAAAATGTAGATGCTGCCACATTAAGTGATTGAGTTCTTGCAAATACAGAATGAGTATGATGTGGCACTTTTAGCAGTGTCAATAATACTCCTAAATCACTCAGTTTCATAATCATTCTTATAACTCAAGTCATAAATACCTTCTAGAAAGACTTTGGAATTTTATTTTTTTTAATAGCCCAATAATTTACTTATTTGTTTGGTTGCACCCATTTTCACAAGTGACTATTGCTCACAACCATAGCAAAATAAGCACAGTGGTACCTTGGTTCCCAAACTTAATCCGTTCCGGAAGTCCGTTCTAAAACCAAGGCTCGCTTTCCCATAGAAAGTAATGCAAAATGGATTAATCCGTTCCAGACTTTTAAAAACAATCCCTAAAACAGCAATTTAACATGAATCTAAAGAGACCATTGATCCATAAAATGAAAGCAATAATGAATGTACTGTACTATAAAATAAATAAGACAGTATTGTAGATGGTTAAAATTAAAAAGAAAAATTCTTCCTTATGTGCACTGATGATAGTCATTGTTTGGATGGGGGGGGGGGTGGCTTTTATCCATGTCTGCTGTCACACAATCAATCAATCAGTAGCTGAACTGGGTTCCACACAGCCAAAAAAACAAGTCAAAAAAAACGAAGTCACAAGCCACAGTCACAAGTCAGTCCCATAAAATGAAGAACAAGTGGCAGTCGAAAAAACAAAAAAGCCACACAAACAAAAATGCAAAAAAGCAAAAACAAAAGCTCCAATATCACCTCTGTGTTGCGTGAGTACTTGTGACTCAACAGCCGATAGACTCACTTCGAGCTTAGGGTCAATTCCATCACCTCGTAAGTTCAGGGACCTTTCTCTTATTTGCAAGCCACTTTTAAGGAAAAGATTGATCTGTCGGACTAATCTCTTGAAAGCAGCATCCTCTGCATTGCCATTTATACTCAGGGAAAACTGAGCTTTAAGATTGGGTGAATGACCAGTTTGTGGGCCTTGTGTGGCCAGGGAAGAACCAGCTATTTCACCTTTTTTCTTAAGGTAAGTCTTGATATCTTTGACTAATCGATGGAAAGAGGCAGCGGTACCTCGGACACTTATGGTGAGGGTAAAGCGTGTTCTCACTAAAGGAGAGCACATGTTGTGGATGGGGCCAGGCAAAGCACCCTGTAGTTGCCAGGCAGGATAGATTGAAGGGGCCTGGCTTGGATTGGTGGTTGGTGTTGCTGGGGTAAATTTGATGTTGCCAATTTGGGGGTGGGAACAGAGGTTATTTAAACAAGGTTCACAGCAAGCTGCTTTCTCTTTCGCTGTGGGCACCGGATCACCCGCCCGCCCTCCCTTGATTGGGCTTGTGCTTTGACCTTGCTATGCCTGTCATGGGGTTGTCTGCCTTGGTGCGGGGGCCTGGTAGGAATTTTTCCATTTGGCTGATTAGTGTGCGCCATTTGGTTTTTGCCTACTGCGTAGCAAATCGTCACAACTTGTAAGGTTGGCGGTTAGGCATTGGTTTAAATTGGTTGGTGGAGGGGTATGGATTGGCTGTGCCTGCCCCTCCAATGCTGCTGCTGCACGGGAATTCCGTTAAAGGAATTCAGGGGCTTACCATCCTTTCGTCCAAACCCCTGGAATCGGGTTTGGGCCGTGTAAGCCCCTGGGAGCATGCAGGGAGAAGCTAAGGGTCTGTGCCGCAGCTCCAGTTATCCCTGATATTGTTCCTCCACACTGGCTTTCGCTGGAATCCGGGAGTCAGTGCTGTTCCCCAAGGCGGAGGGGACAGATAGTCATAACCAATGCCTAAGCAACCACTCACAATTTGTATGTTTAATAAAGTTGTGGCCAAAATTATGCCAAAAAACCTTAAACAAAAATTTATGAGTGATGTGTGAGTTATTGGGGCAGGGGTGTTTTGGGTGACCTCAGCATGCAAAAGAGACCGTATTGTTTTTATGCCTTTTCCTTTCTTCTGGTCTGTTTAAGCTAGGCATAGTGATTTCTTCTCTGTTTCTAAGAGAAATAATTAATAGAAGGTAAACATTTTGTTATTATATTTGCTATTCTAAATCCATGTTGAAAAAACTATGCTCTTTCCCGCAAAATCTCAGCATACAGCTGAACGGGACCACACTATAAGTTGGTGGCCTGTATAAAACAATGTTTTAAAAGTTGATACTCTTAAGATTAAGAAATGAAATGGCAGCTGAATGAGTTATTTTGAGTTATATTGTTTATTTGCAAAAGAGGACTCTTACGATTTACTGCAGCAATAGA
The DNA here is from genome assembly GCF_964188315.1 of Podarcis muralis. Lineage (NCBI taxonomy): Eukaryota > Metazoa > Chordata > Lepidosauria > Squamata > Lacertidae > Podarcis > Podarcis muralis. Next base: position 7,470,666 of record NC_135657.1, read on the forward strand.
GTTCTGATCCGCAATTTCCTAGATCTTTGAACGTAGCATTGCATGGGTGCTTTCTACAAAATCCTGAGTGCTCAAAGCACTTTTCTGGAGTATCAGCTCTGACACCATCACCTGGAAGGAGAAAGTGGGGTTATTTAGCAATAGTAAAGGTAAAGGCCCATTAGGTCCAATCGTGGCCGACTCTGGGGTTGCGGTGCTCATCTCATTTTATTGGCCAAGGGAGCTGGTGTACAGCTTCCGGGTCATGTGGCCAGCACGACTAAGCCGCTCCCTGCAGCAATAGAGATGTAGGCCACACTTTCCGATATCTCGTTCCTTAACAGGCCATGGGGCCTTTCTACAAATGCCAGAGCGCTGCGAGCACTTTTCTGTAGTTTGAACAGTGAAGCCATCAACTGGAAAGATAGAATGGGGTTGTTTAGCAAAAGCTATTTTTAAAAAATCTGACACTACTTTCATTATTATTATTTATTAAATTTATATACTGCCCTTCATCCGAAGATCTCGGGGTGGCTCAAAAGATAAAAATACAGGATAAAAGAACAAATAGAACAAAACAAAACCATAACAAAACAGAAACCCCACCCAACCTGGTGGTTTTGCCTACCTCATAGCAAACATCACAACTGGGTTGGGCAAAGGGGCAATCCATTGTCTTGGATGGAGGGGAGGTTGTAGTCTCTGCCTGCCCCTCCAAATGCTGGCGTATCTCAGGGGTCACCCTATTTGATATGTCTTAGGAGCCCCCGCCTGGATTGACCTATGCATCTCTTCTGATGGGCAGGCCGAAAGTATTTCAATTGCCCCATGCCCAAGCCAAACCTCTTTCATCTGTATTCAATAAAGTTGTGGCCTGTTTTGCTAATAATAATAATAATAATAATAATAATAATAATAATAATAATATTGATACCCCGCCCTCCCCGGCCAAGATCAGGCTCAGGGTGGCTAACACTGAATAAAAATAGAGTAAAAACATTTTTTTAAAAAAACACAGTTGATTAAAATGTAAGTTAGAATACAGCTCAAAATGCAGCTTAAAATGCAGCCTCGTTTTAGTAGTAGCCCATAGATCAAAGCCATAAGGGGAGAAAATGTCAAATATTCACCCGGGCCAGCTATCCATGCTGGTCCTACATGCTGGTCCAGCAAAAAGAGCCGTGGGAAAATTTATATAGAAATCCCATATAAGGGCACCCATAAAAAAATAAAAATAAATGGGGGGGGGGTTAGGCTGAGTCCAGCCCAAAGGCCAGGTGGAACAGCTTCGTCTTGCAGGCCCTGCAGAAAGATGTCAAATCCCGCAGGGCCCTTATCTTCTGCGGTAGGGCATTCCACCAGGTGAGCCAAACCAGTCTTGGTGGTCTTTTATTTATCTGGTTTTGGGACTGGGACGCCTGGACCTGCAAGCCCACGTAGGAGGGGGGGGGAAGCTGTACACCAAATTATTTCTTCAGGACTTTAACCAGTACAGCTTGTTACTAATACACAATGTTGTATCTAAGAAGCCATACCTGCACACTATGTGGTAGTGAAGTACAATGGTACCTCGGGTTAAGAACTTAATTCATTCTGGAGGTCCGTTCTTAACCTGAAACTGTTCTTAACCTGAAGCACCACTTTAGTTAATGGGGCTTCCCACTGCTGCTGTGCCTCCGCTGCATGATTTCTGTTCTCATCCTGAGGCAAAGTTCTTAACGCGAGGTACTATTTCTCGGTTAGTGGAATCTGTAACCTGAAGCATCTGTAACCTGAGGTACCACTGTAGACATTTCAAACAGCTTCAGTAACTAACGAAGCTAAGAAGTTTAATAAACTGGATGTTGAACTTCTTAGTGTGAAAAGCATCTCCACACCTCCCTTTATTTTATTTTATTTTATAAGATATTTATTAAGATTTTAAAAAATATTACAGTAAAAATGAAAAAATAACAAAAATACAAAACAAAAATAGTTAAAAACACACAGAATTTCCATTACTTATTTTCCTTTAGCTTGTTTCCCGGACCTCCTCATACCTCCCTTTTTTGTATTCCACTTCAAATTGTTGGTTCAGCAAATCCTTACCATTAGATTTTTACCTATTTATAACCCTTTTTTCATATTCTCTTAAAGCATTACAGCTGGAAACCACTTAATTTCTATCCAACATCATTCTAACATTCATTAATTTTACAATATTTCTGTAGATAGTCTTTAAATTTCTTCCAATCTTCTTCCACCGACTCTTCTCCCTGGTCTCGGATTCTGCCAGTCATTTCTGCCAATCCCATATAGTCCATCACCTACGTCTGCCATTCTTCCAAAGTGGGTAAATCTTGTGTCTTCCAATACTTTGCAATGAGTATTCTTGCTGCTGTTGTAGCATACATAAAAAAAGTTCTATCCTTCTTTGGCACCAATTGGCCAACAATGTCCAGAAGAAAGGCCTCTGGTTTCTTCAGGAAGGTATATTTAAATACCTTTTTCATTTCATTATAGATCATTTCCCAGAAAGCCTTAATCCTTGGGCATGTCCACCAGAGGTGAAAGAATGTACCTTCAGTTTCTTTACATTTCCAACATTTATTATCGGGCAAATGATAGATTTTTGCAAGCTTGACTGGGGTCATGTACCACCTGTATATCATCTTCATAATATTCTCTCTTAAGGCATTGCATGCCGTAAACTTGATAACTGTGGTCCATAACTGTTCCCAGTCAGCAAACATAATGTTATCTCCAACATCTTGTGCCCATTTAATCATAGCAGATTTCACCGTTTCATCCTGAGTATTCCATTTCAGCAGCAAGTTATACATCTTTGACAAAATCTTAGTTTTGGGTTCTAACAGTTCTGTTTCTAATTTTGATTTTTCCACCTGGAAGCCAATTTTCTTGTCCAAATTATATGCCTCCATTATCTGATAATAATGAAGCCAATCTCGCACTTTGTTTTTTAGTTTCTCAAAACTCTGCAGTTTCAGTCTATCTCCCTCTTGTTCCAAGATTTCCCAATATTTCGGCCAGTTGGCCTCCATATTGAGCTTTTTCTGGGCTTTTGCTTCCACTGGTGACAGCCACCTTGGGGTTTTATTTTCCAATAAGTCCTTATATCTTATCCAAACGTTAAACAATGCTTTCCTGACAATATGGTTTTTAAATACTTTATGCGCTTTGACCTTGTCATACCACAGATATGCATGCCATCCAAATACAATTGTCAGGGAACTGACATCAGAGCGAGAAGCGGAGGCAGGGCTCCAGAGCGATGCCGGAGAGGGGACCAGCATGGGGGAAGGAATTCAAGGTAACACCAATAGAGAAGAGAGGGAGATGGAGGAATTGGAGACAGGGCTCCGAGACCCTTCACCCGAAACTAGTGGAGAGAGCGCTGGCACGCCCCAGCCTTCCCCTTACTTGCGCAGACGCGTTCCGCGCAGGGAACATAGGCGGAGACTCGGGGTCAAACAGCTTTTATGCTGGAAGAGGTTCAAGAAACGCCCACTGACGGATTCTGCAAGTGACTAACAGGTCACGGATGGCGAGCTCTGACCCTAAGCATGGTTGGGCAAGCAAGCTAACTACATCTCAGGCCATTTACGCACAAGTAACCCCTCACAACCATTACAACATTGTTAAAACCTTCTAAGTCCAAAATGTCTGTGTTTTCCAGAAGCAGCCATTCTTTCAACCAGCAAAAAGCTGCTGATTCATAGTAAAGTTTAAAGTCTGGCAGGGCAAATCCACCCCTTTCCTTTGCGTCACTTAATATCTTAAATTTTATTCTGGGCTTCTTGCCCTGCCAGACAAATCTAGAAATATCTGTCTGCCACTTCTTGAAACAGTCCATCTTGTCCACAATTTGCAATGTTTGAAACAAAAACAGCATTCTAGGCAATACATTCATTTTTATCACAGCAATACGACCCAACAGTGAAAGCTTCAAGTTCGACCAAATTTCTAAGTCTTTTTTCACTTCTGTCCAACATTTTTCATAATTATCTTTAAATAGGTTCCCATTTTTGGCTGTCATATTAATCCCCAGATATTTCACTTTCTTAACCACAGTCAAGCCTGTCTCATTCTGAAACCTCTCTCTTTCAATCGGTGTTAAATTTTTCTCTAAGACCTTAGTTTTTAACTTGTTCAATTTAAATCCTGCCACTTGACCAAATTCTTGAATTAGTTCTAAAACCCTTCTGGCTCCTGTAACGTCAATACTAAGTCATCTGCAAATGCTCTCAGTTTGTACTGTTTGGCTCCGACCTGTATACCTTTAACCAACCGGTCCCTTCTAATCATATTCAGCAGAACCTCCAGGACCGATATAAAAAGCAATGGGGAAATTGGGCACCCCTGTTGTGTCCCTTTTTCTATCTTAAATTCTTCCGTCACCACATTATTTACAATTAATTTAGCCTTTTGTTCAGAGTATATTGCACCTATACCATTTTCAAAACCTTGGCCTACCCCCATCCCCTGTAGGTTCTTCTTCATAAAACTCCAAGAGATATTGTCAAAAGCTTTCTCCGCGTCCACAAATATCAGAACTGCTTTAGTGTTTATATTCACTTCTAGTTTTTCCAAGATATCAATTATGTTCCTCAAATAATGTTCCCGGGAGAAAGCCCACTTGGTCTTTACGAATCTCTTCCATCAGTACTTTTTTCAATCTCTTGGCCAAAATGTCAGCAAAAATTTTGTAATCCACATTAAGTAACGATATAGGGCGGTAGTTCTTAAGCTGAGTCTTTTCAGTCTCTGTTTTCAGTATAAGTGTAATATACGCCTCTTTCCACGACTCTGGTGCCCTTTTCCCTTCCAGAATTTCATTGCAGACTATGCAAATTGGATGGAGTCCACACGCTTCTTCTGCGCGCTCCTCACAGGACCCCCGTGGGTAGCTCTCCGTCAGCTACCTGTAGCAGAGTTTTCGCAGCGTAGAAACTATCGCTGTGTGTGTGTGTAATAAATCAGGCTGCATGCAAGCGTTCTTGCTTATCTCTTACAGTCTTTAATCGTGTAGAAAAACAACTCTTAAATCACCCGGCGAGAGAGCACTCATCTTGCTTCCTCACCGCTGACGAACGTGGAAGAACACTGACACACAGAGAAACACTCCCCTCTGTGGACAAAGCCACGCCTCAGAATGTGAGACATCACTCAGAACTTCTTAACCCTGTAAGTTCTGATTCTCTCCACACCCCCTCTCGTCTTGCATTCTGAGGGAAACTGTGAACACACATTTACAGACCTCTGAGAGTTCAACCCCTTTTTCATTGCCTTTCGCCCCTTCCTGGCATCTGTGTCAGGCAACTGTTGAACCTCCTCAAAACTCCCAGGTTCGCACTGTGCAAAACCAACCCACGCAGTGGTGACCTGAAACCTTTCAGGTGGAATTCCCTTCGTTGCTCGAGAAGAATGTCTGAGCACAATCCCTGGTGCTCCTTCTGACCTGCTGGGGCCAGCAAGTGTGTCTTCCACATCAGACGACTCCCCCTCTGACTTACTCCGTCTGTGAGCCTTCTGCGTTATGCTAACAGGAGATGAGGGCTCACTTTTGGGCTCTCTTTTAACAACCTGCAAATCCTGTTCTTGGCCCTGGTTCTCATCAACAGGTTCAGCCTCTGGCTGTCCCTCCTCCTCAGAATCAGACAGACATTCTGAGAGAACGTCAGGACTCCCTTGGATCCTTGACCAACCATCCTGTTCACAGAACTCAGCATGTTTACTGATCAGAAGCTTGGTCTGATCACCTTCTGGATATGCAAACCTCCACCCCTTTGTTGCAGGTTCATATCCACAGAAGATCATTTTCTGGGACCTCGGGCCACCCTCCTTTTGTTGAGCCTTTGGCACAGGCACCCAGGCCTGCGTCCCGAACACACGGAAGAAATGCACCTTCGGTTTCTCTCCGTGGAGCACAAAATACGGGGTTTCACCTACCACTGAATCGTAGGACCTGTTCTTCGTAAAATTCACCGTTCTCATCGACTCCCCCCAAAAGCTTTGAGGTAAACCAGAGTCACACAGTAGAACCTCTGTTGCTTGAACCAGAGCTCTACTCCTAAGCTCTGACACTCCCCTCTCCTGAGGAGAAGTAGCACCCGTCACCTTGTGACGTATCCCTTTCTGGTGAAAGAACGTCTGCAGAGCAGACCCAGTAAACTCTGCACATCGGTCACTCTGGAACCCCTGCACCTTGGTGGAGAACCTTAGTTCCACCTCTGCCACCCAGTTTTTGATCAGTTCCGGTGCATCTTCTTTCATTTTCAGCGGATAACACCAGCTAACTCTGCTAAAATCATCCTGCAGTGTCAGCACATGCCTGGCCCCGCCCAGACTTGGCTTTGGCATGGGCCCGAAAAGGTCTGTGTGCACTAGCTCAAAAGGCTTCGTGGTTACCCTCTCCACCCTGGGATAACTGCACCCTTTTACCTTTGCCGTTCTGCATGCCCTGCAATTTAGGGATTTACCACATTCTTTTATTTTACAACCTTTAGTGCACTCCGGCAAAACCTGGATATCTTCCCAAGAACCATGTGACATTTTCTTGTGCCACACGCAAGCACATGAAACATGAGTGTGAACGGTTGCACACTTCGCCTGTGCTTTCTCGGCTTCCTCCTTACCCTCCAGAGGTGTCTCCAGAACAAAGAGGTTGTTCTGCCCTTTTGCAACACTGACCAGTTGCTTCCCCCCTCTGGAAATTGTACAGACATTGTTTTCAAAGCACACCTTATACCCCTCCTGTAAGAGACAAGGGACAGATAAAAGACAATGTTTTATCCCTGGTGCCATGAAGACTTCCAACTCCGCCTGCAAGACAGAAACATAAACATTTCCCACGTTAGACAAAGGCTTTTTTGTCCCATCAACAAATACAACTGTTTTCCCAGCTGAAACAGTTTTGCAGTTCCACATCTCGACACCAGGTGTCGCTGTTATCAGATGCCTGCTGGCTCCAGAGTCTATTATCCAGCGCATTACTCTGTCCTCACTGGAGTTGTCCTCAAGCGTTGCCATAGCAACAAACTTCTCGCTGCCCCCGTCCTTGGGGCCTCTGCAGATGTCTTTCCCACACTCTGTGGCACGTACTCCCAGCGCTTTCCCATGCTTGCCTCCTCTTCTGGACCGGCTGCCATGGAAACCTGGCTGACTGCCATGGGAAGCGACCTTTGAAGCATCCTGCCCAGCCTCCCTGGCTCTCTGGGGGCAGGAGTGACGCAGATGGTCTACTGACTTGCAAACAAAACAGCGACGAGTGGAAAAACACTGGGGTGAGCTTCCAGCTGGCTTGGCTTCCGGGCTCTTTGTGCCAGCCCCGCCCCCTCTGCAACGACGTTCCTCCTCGCCATACACAGCGGAAAACCTTCCAAACTTGCTTTTGGGCTTGTCTGCCCCCCCCGACTCTGCCAACAGCTCTCCTTGAGGCTGTAAATTCAGGGCTTTCAGGGCTCTTGGCTTCCTCCCGGCTCTGGCCTTCTGCTGAGCTTTCACACAAACCCCTCAGCACTTTCCAAGCAGCATAAGCCGATTCAACCCCCTCCAAATGAGGCAGCAGCTTAGCGTGTACGCTTGCTTTCAACATGCAGAGCTCCTCTCTCTGCTCTCCTGCATCTCCAGCAGCAGCTGGTTCTTTCTGGGCTATGCTCCAAAGCCCTGTGGCTAAAAACCACCCTCTCACTTTTCTAGCCCAGGTATGCCATGACTGGGTAGTGAGCTTTTCAAACGGTACTTCGAACACCTCCTGGCCATCTGCCATCTTCTCCCCGGGGCCCAGCGTACTCACATAACCAGTAGCAGCTCTCCGGCACCCGGCTCAGCAGATCAGTTCCTCCCAGCGAGCTCCACTGCCTTTAAAACTCTAGGCAGGACTCCAAGCTGGCTCCAGCTCCCTTCAGCTGGCATCAACACACACCAGCATGTCTTGGCAACAGTTTCAAAGCTTTTGCTGACCGTCCATAACCTATGCAAATTGGATGGAGTCCACACGCTTCTTCTGCGCGCTCCTCACAGGACCCCCGTGGGTAGCTCTCCGTCAGCTACCTGTAGCAGAGTTTTCGCAGCGTAGAAACTGTCGCTGTGTGTGTGTGTAATAAATCAGGCTGCACGCAAGCGTTCTTGCTTATCTCTTGCAGTCTTTAATCGTGTAGAAAAACAACTCTTAAATCACCCGGCGAGAGAGCACTCATCTTGCTTCCTCACCACTGACGAACGCGGAAGAACACTGACACACAGAGAAACACTCCCCTCTGTGGACAAAGCCACGCCTCAGAATGTGAGACGTCACTCAGAACTTCTTAACCCTGTAAGTTCTGATTCTCTCCACACAGACTTCCTTCAAAGGTTGTAGTAGCCACTCTTTCAAAGATCTGTAATATCTAGAAGTCAGCCCATCAGGTCCTGGAGATTTGCCCAATTGCATATTTTGAATGGCACCTTGTACTTCCTGTTCAGATATTTTATCATTCAACATTAATTTACTTTCTTGGGAGATTTTTTTGTAATCCATTTGTCTTCAAAAATCGGTCTATGTCCATTTCTTTCTGTGGCCCTTGTGTATATAATTGTTTAAAATACTTCTGGAAACAGTTTCTAATCTCAATTGGGTTATATATGTTCTTTCCTTCCACTTCTAAGTTTGTAATAATATTTAATTTTTGTCTTTTTTTCATTTGCCAAGCCAGCAATTTCCCACATTTGTTAGCTGATTCAAATGTTTTTTGTCTCATTTGTTTAATTTTCCATTCTATTTCCTGATTCATCATTTCCATATATTGTACTTGATATAATTTTATTTCTCTCAAAATCTCCTGTGACTTTGGTTTTGCTCTCAATTTCTTCTCACTTTCTTTTATTTTCTCCAAAATTTTATCTTTCTTCTCATTTTGACTTCTCTTCTTTATTGCATTCTGTTGTATCAGAAACCCTCTCATAACAGCTTTGCTTGCGTCCCAGATTACTCTTTTTTCTACATTGGTATTCATATTTATTTCAAAATAGTCTCTCAAAGTTTTTTGGGCCTTTTTATACACTTCTTCATCTCTAAATAAGGTGTCATTCATCCTCCATCGGAAGGAGCCAGTTGATATTTGCTTCATCTCCATCCTTACAGCGTTATGGTCGGAGCAAGTTTTTGGGCAGATTTCCACTTTCTTTATCTTTGGTGCCATTCCTCTAGTTACCCATTTTTGGTCAATTCTAGTCCATGTCATCTTGGCTTCAGAAAAGAAGGTTCCCTCTCTTCCCAAGGGGTTCTTTACTCTCCAAATGTCCACTAAGTCCATATTCTCTGTCATCTCAAAAAATGTTTTTGGTAGTCTGCCATCCTTGGTAACTACCTGTCTTTGTGCCTTGTCCATATTTGTAGATACTACTCCATTCATGTCCCCATCAAAATCAGATTGTAATCCAAATAGTCCAATAAGGTCTCATGCAACTTTTTAAAGAATTCAGATTTCCCCTCATTTGGTGCATAAATTCCTACGATCAGAAATTTCTCTTCTTGAACTTGAATTTCAATTGCCAGAAATCTTCCTTGTTCATCTTTAAAGATTAATTTCGGTAATAATCTCTCCTTTGCGTATATCACAACTCCTCTTTTTTTAACTTTGTCAGATGAAATAAACTCCTGTCCCAATCTCTTATTAATAAGTAGTTTCCTGTGTAGCCTCATTACATGTGTTTCTTGTAGACAAATCAAGTCCAATTGTTCCTTTTTTAATAGATGAAAAACATTTTTTCTCTTCCGAGGGTAGTTCAGACCGTTACAATTCCAACTTAAAAGTTGCAAAGCCATGATGGGGTTACTTTGCTTTGCCTCTGACTGCACCAAGTGTCTGTTCTTGTACCCTCTTTCTCTGGACCGTGCAATCCAAAAGATAAGTTTGCTATGTCTAGTATTCCTTTTTCCAGTGCTTTTGGCTCTTCTCCGGATTCCGCTTCTTTCTGTAGATCTTCTTCGTGATCTTTCAAAAACCTGTCTTTATCGTTAACTGATCTTATTTTTATCTTTCTTCCTTTGTATTTAAAGGATAGACCTTGAGGGAATTCCCACCTAAAGAGAATTCTATTTCTTCTCAACAGGGCCACTAGGTCTCCGTAGTTAAGCCTTAAGTCCAGAAGATGTTTTGGAATGTCCTTAAAAATCTCCACACTTGAGTCGTGAATTTCCAAAGTCCTTTGATAGTGCAGATTCAAAATTTTGTCTCTCTCCTCTTTTGTTCGAAGAGTAATCAAGCAGTCCCTCACCTTGTTCCTCCTTTGTCCTCTTCCAAGTCTAAATGCATTCACTATCTTAAATTCTTCCTTCCCCAAGTTCTGTTGCCAAAAATCTGTAAATTCCTGTGTAAGAAACTCAGCCAGATTATCTTTCTCACGTTCTGGTACGGCCCTGATTCTTAAATTTCTTTGTTTCTCTTTCAATTCAATCATAGACAATGTCAAACCGTGGTCCTCCAATTGCTTATATACTGGTGGTATCTTCTCTTGAGTAGCAGTTGCAATCTCTTTTGCTTCTTCAGCTATCTTTCGGGTCGAAGCAGATTCCTGTAATAATTTTTCAATAGACTCTGTATTGGTATTCACCTTCTGTCCCAAATTATTGATGCTTGTAGTATTCAGGTCAATTTTAACTGATGCTTCAGCTACTTGTTTATTTGTCTCAGCTACCTGCTTAGCTAAATTTTCCAGGGATTCATTAATTTTTCCAAGTGCATGTGCCAAAACGTCTTCGGACGACATAACTTTTGGGTTGACCTGTGGAGGAGCAGCCCCTGATGTTCCAGATGCTCCAGATGTTGAAGCCCTTCGCTGCTGCGCAGTGTCTGTCCGATATTGTCTGCCAGACCTAGTAGTTTTTTTTCCTGCGCCAGCTCTAACTTTCCTCTCCCATCTGCCATAACACTCTCATGAGAATTCAAGGTTGATTCCACAGTTTAAAGTTTGGTTTGAAATGGAATTTTCCTCTAACCCAGTTGTTATTGTAACAATGTCAATCCTCCTCTAGGGGGACACAGTAACAGCCAAAGCTTGCAACTTTTAAAAACAAAGATAGTCCTTATAAGTCCCCCAATTAACTTAAAAACAACAGTTTCAGTGCACTTAAACAGTTACTTTAAAACCAGAAGTCCAGAAACACTGTATCTCTTTTGCAGAGCTAGCTGTCAAAAGTCCTCTGCTTACCGATAGGCTTTCCACTGAGCGGCTTTCCTTTGTCTTGGGGCAGTCCGTTCCCAGGTTTTATGCAGCGGATTTTAGCTTCATTTCCCCCCTTTTTTTGCAGGTAAATGAAACTCAAACCTTCCCCCCTCCTCTCCTGCAATCCGGAGGGGAGCCCGGTTTCCTGATGTTAAGATTTAAGTCTTTTTCAAACGTCTTTCCAAGTTTCCACTTTACAGTCTCTTTGCTTTGAACTGTTTACAAGAAAGGAAGGCAGACTTCCTGTTTATACCTTCCCGCTTCGGTGTCAAATTAACTTGTTCTTTCTCCTTTTAAATCCAATTTAATCCTACTCATGGGTAGTTAATTTCAAAGTCCAATTGTCCCAGGAAAAAGTCAGCGCTCTCCGATAACGGCTGTGTGGCTTCACTCCGCGGAAGAAGCAGTCGACTCTCAGCACCGCGCCGCTCACCCCGTCCCGCTCCGGAGCCCTTAAAAGGGTCCCTTTGCAAATTGGGGGGGGGGCGCAAATGGTGCCCGCCGAGTCCCCACGTTCACAGGCTTCCCCCGCCTGTGATTTTTAAAGGGCCCCTGCTTTGCCGCAGCGGTAAGACCCGATCCCACGGAGCTGGTCCCTCCGAGACTCAGAGGGAATCCGCCATTAATGATGGCGCTGACCCGGAAGTCCCACACCTCCCTTTAATACCACATGAGAAACAGGGCCCTGCAGAGGGAAGGAGTCAATTGCTAAATTGTTCCTGAGTGCCAAATACAGTAAGCCCACAACTTACATGGGGCTTACGTTCCAGGGAGCGCACATAAAACAAAAATTGCATATAATTAAAACACACTGGGTTCAATGGCTGGCGGGATTGCCAAAGTCTTTTTACCTCAGATGCCTTCCCCCTATCTTTAAAAAAAAATTGTTTTTTATTTTATTTTTGCTGAGTGCATAAAGTTGAATGTGCACAAGTTATATGCATGTAAGTTGCAGGCTTACTGCCCAACCATTCAAAATAAAATCAAGTTCCCATCAATGACTGAGGGGAGGGCAACAGAGAAGAAGAGGCAGTGTTCAGTCACAATTATGCCTAAACATTAAGAATTTTCGATCGCCATTTGCCATAGCAGTTCATTATGAACCTTAATGACATTGTTCCTTTTTACCACACCTTGATAAATATTTCTGTAGGGATTCAAGAAAATGAATATGTATTTGAAATAGCAGATCTGGCCTGGGGGGGGGGGGAGCAATTTATCTGTCCCAGTTCCAGATGGCTTCCATCCTGTCATTCCATAGTTCTGCAGTTGATATCTGATTGCTTTTCATGTTGATATATGACTTACCTGAAGAAAGCATGAGCATCAGTGAAAGGGCAGCTATGAAGGCAGCATGGATTTGCATGGTTGAAACTTCACTGGGTTCTCAAGAAGACCAACAGAGATGAAAAACAAACCACTGAACCAGTGGCGTAGCGTGGGTTGTCAGCACCCGGGGCAAGGCAAGTAATTTGCGCCCCCTAACCCGTGGATTTGCGCCCCCTAACCTGTGGATTTGCCCTAACCCCAGATGTTGCGCCCGGTGCGGCCGGCCCCCCCTGCACCCCCCACGCTACGCCACTGCACTGAACTATCAAGTTCCAGCGTCATTCGGAAACCTGAATGCCCATCTATTTATAGGGCTCTATACTACACTTAGAAATATTATTTAAACCATGTACATGGTGGCAGAAAGACAGGTTGTGTTATTTCTTGAAAAGACATGGTGTGCTTGTAAGAAGAACTAAAATATGGTACATTAACATTGCATCACTCTAAGGCTATACTCAGGGTTCACTGGTTTGGAAATAAGGTTCTTAATGTTTTTAAGATTCTGTACAGATACAGTTTTTATCCTGTATGGTCAGCACACATTGCTCAAAAGCCTGCTTCATAGGCCAGGGATCAGCAACCACTTTTGGCCTTTGGGCACATTTGCAAACTGGAGAAACTGTCATGGGACCCAACGCCCACTGCATTGAAGAAAGCGCGTTCACCATAGCAGAGAGCATATGTTGCGGTGGGGGCCAAAAGACCACCCCACTGTTGTTTGGCTAATATTTGGCCAGGAGCTGTGATTGGGCAAAAGTGTGTTGCTGGGGAGTTTGTTATGATGCAAACCGGTGGGAGAGGTCAGAGGGCTTAAATACAGGGCACACAGCCTGGGGCTTTCTCTTGGGCTGTGTGCACCGGATCACCCACCCACCCTCCCTGAAAAGGGGGGGGGTCATTATCCTCTGACCTTGCTATGCCTGTCATGGGGTCGTCTGCTTTGAGGCAGGGGCCTGGTAGGAATTTTGTCCATTTGGCTGATTGGCTGTTGCCATTTGGTTTTTGGCTACTGCGTAGCAAATCGTCACAACTTGTAAGGTTGGTGGTTAGGCATTGGTTAAAATTGGTTGGTGGAGGGGTAAGTGCCTACCCCTCCAATGGTCGTGCTGCATAGGGAATTCCGTTAAAGGAATCCAGGGGCTTGCCATCCTTTCGTCCTTGTCCCTGGCATTGGACTTGGGTCGTGCAAGCCCCCAGGGGTATGAGGGTGAGAAGTGAGGGACTGATGCCCAGCTTCATTTCTCCCCAACATTGTTTTCCCTGACTGGCTTCCGCCAGAATCGGGAAGTCAGTTCTGTCCCTGGGGCAAGGACAGATAGTCATAACCAATGCCTAAGCAACCACTCACGTGTGTGTATTTAAATAAAGTTGTGGCCAAATTCATGCCAAAAACCTTAAACAAAAATTGATGTGTGTGGTGTGAGTTATTGGGGTGGCTCGGGGACCTTGACACGCAACAGACTGAAAACAGTTCTACTGGTGACAGAAGCAGCCTCCTTTCAAATGTAATTTAATTGGAAGCAGAGGAAACTGGGTGCCAGGTAAGGCATCTATGTGCAACGTTGTGGCAAGGATTTAAAAATGTTTATTTTTCATGTGGATACATGCCTTCACCTCTGGAAGCTTGGGGAAATATATTCATTGCATCCCAAACAAATCTGGGATGGGGGGGGGCAGAGGCTTCCCCGAAACTGATAATCCTTGGGTAAGAACATCTTTCCTGGGGAATGACAATTCCTTTACACCAAACTTTTCTATTTGCATGTCGAGGTCCCCAGGGCCACCCCAATAACTCACACATCACACCAAAATTTTTGTTTAAGGTTTTTGGCATAATTTTGGCCACAACTTTATTAAAATACAAACAAGTGAGTGGTTGCTTAGGCATTGGTTGCGACTCTCTGCCCCCACCGTGGGGGACAGACTGACATTCCGCACGCCTGCGAAAGTCAGAAAAGGGGAATACACCTGGGGGTAGCGACGGAGCAGGGAACCTGCCCTCAGCCCACCCCAAATGCAGCCAGGAGCTCTTGCAGTGGCCCGAGCCCCCTTGACAGGGTGGACAAGCAATAGTTAGCCCCTGATTCCTTTAACGGAATCCCTTGCAGCAGCAGCATTAGAGGGGCAGGCACAGCCAATCCATGCCCCTCAACCAACCAAACCATAAACCAATGCCTAACTGCAACCTTACAAGTTGTGACAATTTGCTACGCAGGAGGCAAAAACCAAATGGCACCAGACAATAAGTCAAATGGACAAAATTCCTACCGGGCCCCTGCCCCAAGAGCAGATGACCCCATGACAGGCATAGCAAGGTCAAAGCGGACAACCCTAATTCGGGGGGGACAGGCAATCCGATGCATGGGTGAAAAGAGGAAGCCCTAGCCTCGTGCAAGGAGTTTTAGCATTTCTGGCTGTCAATCAATCAAATAGCAAAATTAACTTCTTCCCAACAACAAGGGAAGCCCAATCGCATCAGTGGCCAACGGTCAATTAGCCCGCCCCCAACTTTGGAGTGTCCTGGCGACCCCCAACACAACACGTGCTCTCCATGAAGGAGAACACGCTTTCTCCAACACCCACTCTCTCTATACAAAACAATAGAAACATTTCTTTCATTCATTCACTGAAGTTATATTTCACCTTTTCCTACAAGGTAAGCACAACGAGGCATACATGGTTCTTCTCCAACTCACTTAATCCCCACCTGTGGGATAAAAAGGGACCCATGGATGGTTAAATCCAGTCAAAGATGACTATGGGGTTGTGGTGCTTATCTTGCTTTCAGACCGAGGTAGCTGGCATTTGTCCACAGACAGCTTTCCAAGTCATGTGGCCAGCATGAATAAACCCCTTCTAACACAACAGAACACTGTGACAGAAACCAGAGCACACAGAAATTCCATTTGCATTCCTGCCGCTGTGGTACCTATTTATCTACTTGCACTGGTGTGCTTTCAAACTGCTAGGTTGGCAGGAGCTGGGGCAGAGCAAAGGGAGCTCAACTGGTTGCGGGTATTTGAACCGCCAACCTTCTGATTGGCAAGCCCAAGTGGCTCAGTGGTTTAGACCACAGTGCCACTTGCGTCCCTTCTGGGGAATAGGTCAGCACGAGAGGGAACAACTGGCCCAGGCTTCATGGGGCTGGAATGACTCCCTTCTGAGGAAATGTTGCATTTGATATCATACCCTTTGAGAAATCGATCCAAGTGTAGATCTGTAATGCATACAAATATGAATAAATGTATTTCTTACTACCATTCCTACAATATTATTCTAACTGCAGGCAGCTGCCTGCATTAGGATGTGGGCACTGTGAGCACCATCCCACTGACATCCCTGGAACCAGAATTGTGCCTAAAATCTTGGCACGTGGGAGCAGCAGTTAATGTTACTAGTATATGCGGAGCAATTTACTTGTCAAACACCTTCCCCATTAGAGCAGTCTCAGAAACCTTGATTGCTCCTTTCAATGAAGTTGTATAAAAACCGCAGGTCAGAAGCAAGTTCTGCCTGGATCAGTTTGCCACCAGCTCTTGAGTGCTTCTCCAGATTAAATCCTGCTCCATTAGCTTCTAGGAAGCACAGGGAGTTGGGTCACTTCTCTGGTTGGTATCCTTATATGTAGAGCTTCTAGGTGGGTCTATCCCTTTGGAGTCATGCACACGAAGAAAAACCTCCCATAGTCTCTTGATTTGGGCATGGCAATCATAACCATGGTTCTTATGGAACCTATTGCCCCCTCAAAGCCACAAGACCAGTTTTCCTAGTGATTGGGGAAAGGTAAAATATGTTTATTCACAGGTGGTGGAGTTTGCTCCTCTGTATAGAACACTACATTTTCCATACAGTGGTACCTCAGGTTAAGTACTTAATTTGTTCCAGAGGTCCGTTCTGGGTTAGCAGAGTCTGTAACCTGAAGCATATGTAACCCGAGGTACCACTGTATATGTTAAAATACAGATACAATTACAGCATGATGGCTTCTAGCTGTGTCCTACAGTCCTATAGATGCAGGGCAAAGAATGCATCAGAGAGACGACTCCAGCCTTGAAAGAGGGAGATCTAATGTTGGTTTCCTTACCATCACCATCAACACCTTGGGAGCTCCTTAGTTGGTAGGGCCAAAGGGACAGTGGGAAGGATAGTGCCATGCTTCTGGAGGCTCCTGCATTGGGGTGCCCCAGCACACCACACCCCAAGCAAGGCGGATATAGGTCTATGTTGACTGTACATCGATGAATCAGTAAATTTCATAGTTATAGGGGTTGTGACTGAGTAATTTTCACTTAAAAGAAGCAGCAAGGATCATGGATGGAAGATGAACTTGGGTTCCATTCAAAAGCCTTTTATATTTGCCAGCATCTGACCAGCCACTCTTCCCCACTCAGGTGCATAAGGATGGGGATACCAGATGCCTTCCTTCTGGGAGAGGGACTGGGTGGAGTTGCTGTGTGTTGCCTGCTGTTTTGTCACATGGCACTTAAGGATTATTGTGCACAATGTGGGTAATTGCAGTCATTGAAGTGGAGGATGGCCAACCAAGCCAACTTGTGTGAGAAGGCATGGAACTGATGACCTAACATCTTTCCTGACTCCATCACTTATTGAGAGCTGACTCTCGATGCTGATTAGGGTTATGGACCTCCTTGGCATCCTTATGTGTGTAGGTGATGAAAGGCAACTATGCTGGAACATGCTGGTTCAGTTCAGGTTAATATTGTGAGCCAAGCTCATGATACTGAGACACTGGAAGGACTGACGGGGTGCTTTCGCGACAAATTGGCACAACAAAGTATTTCAAAATAGCACTTGTGGAAATATTATTTGCACTAGGCTTGAACCAAAAAGGCTGTTCAGTAATTGAACACCATAGCTTTGTTACGCACATGGCTAAAAATGAAAAAAGAGGACTTACCTTCCATTCAATTTTTTTTATTAACAAACTGTTTATGTTTCATTATTTATCTGTAGTATGTTGTTATATGTTTAAATAATTTTAGCAACTTTTTTTAAAGAACAAAGTCACCATGCAGAGCTCTTTGTAAGCCTTGCATAAGTGTTTCAAAGTCCCAGTACTTATCACATGATGTCCTGGTGATGTGAGATGACTGATAGCCTGGGTGGCTGTCCCAACTTTTAAATATAGCTCACAAATGTTAAGAGATATGAAGATCTGGCTCATTGGCCAGATAAAATCCCCCACCCCTGATTATTCACATGCAAGTCTCCAAGTAATGAAAAGATATTATTGTTTTTCAATAATTGGATTATTTCAGATAATAATTGCTGCAACACGTTTATCTAGATAAGGTACCACTGTATAAAGGTAAAAGGTAAAGGTACCCCTGCCCGTACGGGCCAGTCGTGACCGACTCTAGGGTTGCGCGCTCATCTCGCTCAAGAGGCCGTGAGCCGGCACCATCCGAAGACACTTCCGGGTCACGTGGCCAGTGTGACGAAGCTGCAACTGGCGAGCCAGCACCAGCGCCACACACGGAAATGCCGTTTACCTTCCCGCTATAAAGCGGTACCTATTTATCTACTTGCACTTAGGGGTGCTTTCGAACTGCTAGGTGGGCAGGAGCTGGGACCGAACGACGGGAGCTCACCCCACTGCGGGGATTCGAACCGCTGACCTTACGATCAGCAAGTCCTAGGCACTGAGGTTTTACCCACAGCGCCACCCGCGTCCCTCTTACCACTGTATAGGTCAGCATAAATGTTAGGGACTGACCCAAGGTCACTCTGTGAACTTCATGGGCCTGGAATAACTCTCTACTGAGGTTATTTCAGGATCATGCACTCTGACATATAACTCTGTCCAAGTATTGCTATATAGTGCTGGTGTAAAAATCAGAGAACCCTCAGTATATATATTTGATTTAGATTATGTTTCAAATATTAGAAATATAGAATGTATCACTGAATAGTTTTTAAGTATGGCTCCAGTGTGCCTACGTTTTATAACATTTTATAACCCCTGTGCTCTCTAGGCCATAAACAAGAAACCCTATCTAACCCTAAAAGTAGCACAAATGGTCATTAAGGATGTCATTACAGTGGAGTGTAAATCCGATCATCTCTTTGAAGCTTACTGAGACGGCTCAGGGAGAAGTGAGAAAGGGACAGGACTATCCTGTTGAAGGCCTGGTTGCTAAGGAAACAGTGATAAAATAGGATAATTGAGACCCACATGTCCTGGGCACTTAGGGACACCCCAAAGTGATTGCAGGGATGAAGTTACCAGTATGAAGCCATGTGTGTTTTACTTCTCATGACCTGTAACCCTTCTTGATGTATGTAGAAGGATGTTTAGGATATGAATATCGATAGAAGATGATGTGGTGATGGCTGTTAGCTTCAATTCTGTAGTAGCAGGGGAGGGGGATTGCTAGGTAGGGCCAAAGTATGTATCAGAGAGACAGCTCCAATCTTGGAAGAGATGTTGGTTTCCTTACCATCGCCACCAATACCTTGGGAGCTCCTTAGTTGGTTGGCCAAAGGGATGGTGCCAGACTTCAGGAGGCTGTTGACATGGTGGTGATGGGGCTGCAGCATGTCATGGCACACCACACCACAACCAGGCTGGATAGAACTGTATCTCACTGAGAAATTCCACAACTGGGTGGAACAAGAAAATATACTTGCAGAGGAGGAAGCCTGCTTTAGGGAAGGTTGATCCACTATTGACCAGTGCCTAGTACTCCATCATCTTATTGAAAAGCACTCCTCCCGCAACACAACTTCCCTTTATGCTGCTTTTATCGATTTTGAAGCAGCATTTGACTCCATATCCGGAGCTGCACTGTGGGGAAAACTGAAGGCCACCTCAACAGACCGACGTCTACTTTATTTAATTTTTATGTTACATGAAGGGACCTCACTCAAAGTAAGATGTAGCCCTCAGGGCCATCTCACCAATGCCATTGAAACTGAGAAAAGTGTCGAGCAAGGCTGCATATTGGCACCATCCTTATTTAATTTCTATATCAACTCCATGGTGGGCCATTTCCAAAACATAAACTTCCCTTCCCCCAACTGGCTGGAAGACACATCTCTGTTCTTCTCTATGCAGACGAAGCAGCATTTTTTCAAGAATACCCATTGGCCTCAAAAGAGCCCTGATAGCATTAATACAGTACTGCAAGGGGGTCCAGCTAGAACTTAATTCTCAGAAAACTAAAATCATGGCATTTGCCAAAAATGCTTATGAGCCGCTCCTGGAGCATAGATGGCCACAAGATTGAGCAGGTCTCCTGCTTCAAATACCTGGGGGTAGTCTTCCATTCTGCTGGTAGTAGGAAAGCCCATGGGGACTATACTGCTGAAATTGCTCAGAGAAGCTCATTGGCAATCCTTATTTTTTTTTAAAAAAAAAACAACAACCAAGAGGTAGTCACTATATACCAGCAGCACCCAAATTATGTGAAGCCATGCCAACAGCACAACTTCTCCATGGGGCGCAGCTGGGTCCCTTTTCCAATTTTGCAGTGCTAGAACTTGTGCAATCCAAATTTCTAAAGTCAGTCCTTCAAGTCCCAAAACGTTTCTCTAATGCTACTCTGAGACATGAGACGGGCTTCATTAAAATGGAGGCTAAAGTGTGGGGGGCCATACTTAATTATTGGCTTAAACCATCTTTATTTCCCCATGGCCTTGCCCCACTAATTATGAACGATGATTTTCAATCCACATGCAAACAGGCAGTGGCAACTAAAATCTCATCCCTGGGCTTCTCTCCAGGTCTTCTACTTAGCATGGGATACGATCAAGCCAAAGCAGTCATTAAACAATGTGTAGTGGACACAGAGCGCCAATTGGATCTAGCCAGAACCCCAAATTTTGTAGCCAAGGAATCCACAAGGTACTTTGTCTCCCCTATGGCATATCTAACTAAACTCGAAATCCCTAAACATCGAAGGGCTTTTACCCTGGCTCAATGTCATGACCTCCCCTCAGCCGTTATTGAAGGTAGATACAGGATGATTGACTACCCAGAGAGACAATGTTCCTGTGACTCGGGACAAATAGAAATGGTAGCGCATGTCCTTCTC
Organism: Podarcis muralis; assembly: GCF_964188315.1. Classification (NCBI taxonomy): domain Eukaryota; kingdom Metazoa; phylum Chordata; class Lepidosauria; order Squamata; family Lacertidae; genus Podarcis; species Podarcis muralis. Next base: position 7,491,239 of record NC_135657.1, read on the forward strand.
CAGTGCCTGTACTACAAAGACATTCGTACTAGCCTGATTTCCCCATTATTTCAAAAGTACCCAGGGCACACAAAGGACATGGGTGGTGCTGTGGGTTAAACCACAGAGCCTAGGACTTGCTGATCAGAAGGTCGGCGGTTCAAATCCCCGCGATGGGGTGAGCTCCCTTTGGTTGGTCCCTGCTCCTGCCAACCTAGCAGTTCAAAAGCACGTCAAAGTGCAAGTAGATAAATAGGTACTGCTCCGGTGGGAAGGTAAACAGCGTTTCTGTGCGCTGCTCTGGTTCACCAGAAGCGGCTTAGTCATGCTGACCACATGGCCCGGAAGCTGTACGCTGGCTCCCTCGGCCAATAAAGGGAGATGAGCGCCGCAACCCCAGAGTCGGCCACAACTGGACCTAATGGTCAGGGGTCCCTTTACCCTTTACCTTTACCCAGGGCACACAGGACAATTTTGCACCTCCCTGCTGCTCTCGGATACTGATCCTGCTGCAACTTACAGTGTTGCTAGGTTCTGCACAGCAGCGCTCGAGAGTTCTGGAGGATGACAAATCAGTTTAAATGAACATATTAGAGTGCTCTGTATATGATAGTTAAAGCCTTTATATATCAACCTTTTGTGCTCTTCCTCACCCGCCCAGTGTTCCTGAACCTTCTTTTGGATTCTTTTAGTGTCTTTCAAATTTTTTATAGACTTTTATATTCACCTTGTGTTTTAATACCTTTTGACTTTCTAAAGCGCTTTTCAGATTTTAAATGTTGGTCTATGACCGTAAGAAAGATTTGTATTGTATCTCACTGATGGAGCAGTGAATCATGGTGATGATGGGACCTCACCATGCCAATGAGTCAACTTGCTTGAAAGGGAATGGAATGGAGAACCTAAAAGCTTCCTTGACTCTATCACTTGCTGAGAGCTGACTATGGATGTGGATGATGGTTTATGTGCCTCCTTGACATGGTTTCATGCAATGAAAATCAATTATCAGTTATGGTACTGATTCAATTATGTGAGCTCCGCCATTTAAGGTACGTTGCAGAGGTTTTATCCTTAGCCTTTGAACTGCTATCAAGATGGCCTCTACTGAAGATGTGTGGTTAAAAATCGAGAGGTCAATTACGTTGGAAAACAGCTGCTGATTTATTTCTTCCCATCAAAAGACTTACACAAAAGGCATTTCATGACTTGGATGGCTTAGGGACTGTTCTTCTGACCCATCGCTTAGGACATATGCCTCCTCTTTCTCTGCCCAGTGCAAGCATCAGTGGGAAATCTGACACCGGAAAATCATTTACTGCATTCGTGAGATCCACTGGCTCAGTTACTGATGTGAATGCATGAAAGTGGGGCAAAAGGGAGTCAGGCATTCACCAGGACATGCCCCCTTTTAAATATGTGATACACCTGCTCTCTAAAGATGCTTTAATGACAGCAGATGTTGGGTGTATACTAGGCTGGGCTGGGCTACAGCAAAAGAGTAAGCTCTCTGTACAAGTCAGAACCAACATGTCCTTGGGTTAAGAGGCAAAATGCAGCGTAGCTAAAGAAGGAATGACATGAAAGGATGAAAGAACCACTCTGAACAAAATTGTCAGTACACATACTGACTCACTAAATGCAACCAGCCTCTGTTAGAAGGTAATCCTTATTTTTGTTTTTTAGCCACAGACAGATCTCTGCACAAAGCAAGTATGAAGTCACCATCTAGCAGATTATAGATGATTTATTCAAGTCTGCGGTAAAGCCTGGATGGCATTTTAATGTCCCAGTGATCATCACCTGAGGTCTTTATTACGTGAGATGGCTGACAATCTGGATGCCTGTACCCACCTTTTAAAAATGGCTCACAGAGTTTAAGATATAATACGCCTGGGCTACTGCCCTGACAGCCCCCCACCCTTGATCAAATGCACAGTTGAATAAATGTTGTGTTGCAGGATTTCATCCCAGCATGCATATCAGAAGCAAGAAGATTACATGTGCATAAATATGGTTATGGGTCTCATGTAAATTGTGGGTTTTATCTAAACACCCTGGAAGAGCACTGCATAAATAATGTAAATCATTCTAATGCCGCTTTGAGGAGTTCATTTTCAAATTATAATACCAGAACATAAAGCGTGGACACTTAATACACATGTATCATTTCTGATGCCATTTATTTGCAGCAGTAGAATCCTGGACCACATGATCCATTTTCTTTCAATTTCCCGCTACATGGATTACTGTAACAAGAACCCATGCGATCCCAGCATTTTCTTTGGATATCATCAAGGCATTCCAACTTGGATAATTCACCAGTGCTTTGGTGATCTATTTTCAGGAAATTATTGGTTATTTGGTCTTCTCTCTGAAGGAAATTATCAATCTCTTGGACTAATTTGTTGAGAGCAGCATATGTTCCTTGACCTTGTATGCTGAGAATGAAAAGCAACATCTGACCCTTATTGTTGGGTGAGCTATCAACTCTTTGGCTTTGTATGTTCAGGGAAATACCACTAATTTGGCTTTCACTCTTAAGGAAAGCATTAATTGTCTGCTCTAGTTTGGTAACAGAAGCATCAGTCCCATGGCCATGAATGCTCACAAGAAAAAAGCCCTTCTGATCCCCATTCTTTTTTGAAATATCATTTGCTTCATATTGTTTCTCCAGGAAAGCGTTGAGCTCTTGAATTAATCGGTTGAGAGAACTATCAATTTGTTGGCCTTCTATGCTTAGGGAAGAAGCCACAATCTGCTGTTCTCCTTTAAGGAAATATTTGACCACTTGGACTAATCTGCTGAGAGAAGCAGCAGTTCCTTGTACTTTTAGGACAAGAATAAAAACGGCCTTCTGATCCCCATTGTTGGCTGAACCATCAAAAACCTGGTGTTGTAAGTTCACAGAAGAAGAAGTTATTTGTTCTTCTTTCTTCAGGAATATATTAAATTCCTCTTGTAACCTGTTGAGAGTAGGAACAGTTGCTTGGCCTTGTAGGCTCACCATAAAAGGAAAAACTGTGGATACATCAATTTGATTGGGACTTTTATTCAGGGAAGCATTGATCTCTAGGATGAATTGGTGGAGAGAAGCACTAATCCCTTGGCCTTGTATGCTGAGGGTAATGTGAGTCATTTCCCCTTCTCTTTGAAGGAAGACCTTGATGTTTTCCACTAATTTCCTGAGAGAAGCATCAGTCCCTTTGCCTTGTATGGTGACTGTAAAACGCATCCCCTGGTTTGCTTGGCCTTGGCCTTGGCCTTGCATGTTCACAGAATAATCAGTAACCTGCTGTTCCTTGCCAAGAAGAGCCTTGATCTCTTGCTCTAATCTCATTTGAGAAGCAGCATCCCCTTGGCCATCTATGTTCAATGTAAACAGGATCCATTGGTCCGTTTTGTGAGGTGAACAACAGTTGTTTTTTTTGTCTTTCAGGGAAGCATTGATATCATAGATTAACTGATGGAGGGAAGGTTGAATCCCTTGGCCTTGTATGCTGAGGATAATGTGAGATATTTCATCTTCTCTTCCAAGGGTAGTATTTATATTTTCCACTAATCTCTTGAGAGAAGCATCAGTCCCTTTGCCTTGTATGGTTACTTTAAAACTGGATTGCTGGTTCGCTTTGCCCTGGCCTTGCATGTTCACAGAATAATCAGTAATTTGCTTTTCTTGACCAAGAATAGTATTTATCTTTTGAACTAAACTCTCTTGAGCAGGTCCTTTCCCTAAAGCTTGTATGTTCAATGTAAACTGGCCTCCTCCTCCAGGTACAGAGGCATCCATGTTAGGCCTGTTGTTCAGGGAAGCATTTAACTGTTGGATTATTTGCTGGATAGAAGCACCAATCCCTTGGCCTTGTATGCTTATGGTAATGTCAGTCATTTTGTCTTCTCCTTGAAGGATGGCATTGATGTTTTCCACTAATCTCTTGAGAGAAGCATCAGTCCCTTTGCCTTGTATGGTGACTGTATAACGCATCCCCTGCTTTGCTTGGCCTTGGCCTTGCATCTTCACAGAATAATCTGTAATTTGCCCTTCCTTAACAAGAAAAGCCTTGATCTTTTTGACGAATCCCTTTAGAGTAGCATCGTTCCCTTGGCTTTCTATGTTCAATGTAAACGTTATCCACTGCTCTCCTTTGTTGGTTCCTTTCAAGGAAGCATTGAACTCTCCAATTTTTTTGTGAATAGAAGCACCAATCCCTTGGCCTTGTATGCTTATGGTAATGTCAGTCATTTTGTCTTCTCCTTGAAGGATGGCATTGATGTTTTCCACTAATCTCTTGAGAGAAGCATCAGTCCCCTTGCCTTGTATGGTGACTGTATAACGCATCCCCTGCTTTGCTTGGCCTTGGCCTTGCATCTTCACAGAATAATCTGTAATTTGCCCTTCCTTAACAAGAAAAGCCTTGATCTTTTTGACGAATCCATTTAGAGTAGCATCGTTCCCTTGGCTTTCTATGTTCAATGTAAACGGGATCCACTGCTCTCCTTTGTTTGTTCCTTTCAAGGAAGCATTGAACTCTCCAATTTTTTGGTGAATAGAAGCACCAATCCCTTGGCCTTGTATGCTTATGGTAATGTCAGTCATTTTGTCTTCTCCTTGAAGGATGGCATTGATGTTTTCCACTAATCTCTTGAGAGAAGCATCAGTCCCTTTGCCTTGTATGGTGACTGTATAACGCATCCCCTGCTTTGCTTGGCCTTGGCCTTGCATCTTCACAGAATAATCTGTAATTTGCCCTTCCTTAACAAGAAAAGCCTTGATCTTTTTGACGAATCCATTTAGAGTAGCATCGTTCCCTTGGCTTTCTATGTTCAATGTAAACGGGATCCACTGCTGTCCTTTGTTTGTTCCTTTCAAGGAAGCATTGAACTCTCCAATTTTTTGGTGAATAGAAGCACCAATCCCTTGGCCTTGTATGCTTATGGTAATGTCAGTCATTTTGTCTTCTCCTTGAAGGATGGCATTGATGTTTTCCACTAATCTCTTGAGAGAAGCATCAGTCCCTTTGCCTTGTATGGTGACTGTATAACGCATCCCCTGCTTTGCTTGGCCTTGGCCTTGCATTTTCACAGAATAATCTGTAATTTGCCCTTCCTTAACAAGAAAAGCCTCGATCTTTTTGACGAATCCCTTTAGAGTAGCATCGTTCCCTTGGCTTTCTATGTTCAATGTAAACGGGATCCACTGCTCTCCTTTGTTGGTTCCTTTCAAGGAAGCATTGAACTCTCCAATTTTTTGGTGAATAGAAGCACCAATCCCTTGGCCTTGTATGCTTATGGTAATGTCAGTCATTTTGTCTTCTCCTTGAAGGATGGCATTGATGTTTTCCACTAATCTCTTGAGAGAAGCCTCAGTCCCTTTGCCTTGTATGGTGACTGTATAACGCATCCCCTGCTTTGCTTGGCCTTGGCCTTGCATCTTCACAGAATAATCTGTAATTTGCCCTTCCTTAACAAGAAAAGCCTCGATCTTTTTGACGAACCCCTTTAGAGTAGCATCGTTCCCTTGGCTTTCTATGTTCAATGTAAACGGGATCCACTGCTCTCCTTTGTTGGTTCCTTTCAAGGAAGCATTGAACTCTCCAATTTTTTGCTGGATAGAAGCACCAATCCCTTGGCCTTGTATGCTTATGGTAATGTCAGTCATTTTGTCTTCTCCTTGAAGGATGGCATTGATGTTTTCCACTAATCTCTTGAGAGAAGCATCAGTCCCCTTGCCTTGTATGGTGACTGTATAACGCATCCCCTGCTTTGCTTGGCCTTGGCCTTGCATCTTCACAGAATAATCTGTAATTTGCCCTTCCTTAACAAGAAAAGCCTCGATCTTTTTGACGAATCCCTTTAGAGTAGCATCGTTCCCTTGGCTTTCTATGTTCAATGTAAACGGGATCCACTGCTGTCCTTTGTTTGTTCCTTTCAAGGAAGCATTGAACTCTCCAATTTTTTGGTGAATAGAAGCACCAATCCCTTGGCCTTGTATGCTTATGGTAATGTCAGTCATTTTGTCTTCTCCTTGAAGGATGGCATTGATGTTTTCCACTAATCTCTTGAGAGAAGCATCAGTCCCTTTGCCTTGTATGGTGACTGTATAACGCATCCCCTGCTTTGCTTGGCCTTGGCCTTGCATTTTCACAGAATAATCTGTAATTTGCCCTTCCTTAACAAGAAAAGCATTGATTTTTTTGACGAATCCCTTTAGAGTAGCATCGTTCCCTTGGCTTTCTATGTTCAATGTAAACGGGATCCACTGCTCTCCTTTGTTGGTTCCTTTCAAGGAAGCATTGAACTCTCCAATTTTTTGGTGAATAGAAGCACCAATCCCTTGGCCTTGTATGCTTATGGTATTGTCAGTCATTTTGTCTTCTCCTTGAAGGATGGCATTGATGTTTTCCACTAATCTCTTGAGAGAAGCATCAGTCCCCTTGCCTTGTATGGTGACTGTATAACGCATCCCCTGCTTTGCTTGGCCTTGGCCTTGCATCTTCACAGAATAATCTGTAATTTGCCCTTCCTTAACAAGAAAAGCCTCGATCTTTTTGACGAATCCCTTTAGAGTAGCATCGTTCCCTTGGCTTTCTATGTTCAATGTAAACGGGATCCACTGCTCTCCTTTGTTGGTTCCTTTCAAGGAAGCATTGAACTCTCCAATTTTTTGGTGAATAGAAGCACCAATCCCTTGGCCTTGTATGCTTATGGTAATGTCAGTCATTTTGTCTTCTCCTTGAAGGATGGCATTGATGTTTTCCACTAATCTCTTGAGAGAAGCCTCAGTCCCTTTGCCTTGTATGGTGACTGTATAACGCATCCCCTGCTTTGCTTGGCCTTGGCCTTGCATCTTCACAGAATAATCTGTAATTTGCCCTTCCTTAACAAGAAAAGCCTCGATCTTTTTGACGAACCCCTTTAGAGTAGCATCGTTCCCTTGGCTTTCTATGTTCAATGTAAACGGGATCCACTGCTCTCCTTTGTTGGTTCCTTTCAAGGAAGCATTGAACTCTCCAATTTTTTGCTGGATAGAAGCACCAATCCCTTGGCCTTGTATGCTTATGGTAATGTCAGTCATTTTGTCTTCTCCTTGAAGGATGGCATTGATGTTTTCCACTAATCTCTTGAGAGAAGCATCAGTCCCCTTGCCTTGTATGGTGACTGTATAACGCATCCCCTGCTTTGCTTGGCCTTGGCCTTGCATCTTCACAGAATAATCTGTAATTTGCCCTTCCTTAACAAGAAAAGCCTCGATCTTTTTGATGAATCCCTTTAGAGTAGCATCGTTCCCTTGGCTTTCTATGTTAAATGTAAACGGGATCCACTGCTCTCCTTTGTTGGTTCCTTTCAAGGAAGCATTGAACTCTCCAATTTTTTGGTGAATAGAAGCACCAATCCCTTGGCCTTGTATGCTTATGGTAATGTCAGTCATTTTGTCTTCTCCTTGAAGGATGGCATTGATGTTTTCCACTAATCTCTTGAGAGAAGCATCAGTCCCTTTGCCTTGTATGGTGACTGTATAACGCATCCCCTGCTTTGCTTGGCCTTGGCCTTGCATCTTCACAGAATAATCTGTAATTTGCCCTTCCTTAACAAGAAAAGCCTCGATCTTTTTGACGAATCCCTTTAGAGTAGCATCGTTCCCTTGGCTTTCTATGTTCAATGTAAACGGGATCCACTGCTCTCCTTTGTTGGTTCCTTTCAAGGAAGCATTGAACTCTCCAATTTTTTGGTGAATAGAAGCACCAATCCCTTGGCCTTGTATGCTTATGGTAATGTCAGTCATTTTGTCTTCTCCTTGAAGGATGGCATTGATGTTTTCCACTAATCTCTTGAGAGAAGCCTCAGTCCCTTTGCCTTGTATGGTGACTGTATAACGCATCCCCTGCTTTGCTTGGCCTTGGCCTTGCATCTTCACAGAATAATCTTTAATTTGCCCCTCCTTAACAAGAAAAGCCATGATCTTTTTGACGAATCCCTTTAGAGTAGCATCGTTCCCTTGGCCTTCTATGTTCAATGTAAACTGGATCCACTGCTCTCCTTTGTTGGTTCCTTTCAAGGAAGCATTGAACTCTTCAATTTTTTGGTGAATAGAAGCACCAATCCCTTGGCCTTGTATGCTTAAGGTAATGTCAGTCATTTTGCCTTCTCTTTTGAGGAAATCATTTACATTTTGCACTAATCTCATGACTGAAGCATCGGCCCCGGTGCCTTCTACAGTTAATGTAAAAAGCAGTGCATGGTGTCCTTGGCTTTGGCCTTTCAGGTTCACAGAATAATTGTTTATTTGACCATCCTTGTTAAGAAAAGCTTGGATCTCATTGACTAATCTCCTTAGAGAAGCATCATCCCCTTGGCCTTGTATCTTAAATGTAAAATCGGTTTCCTGGATTCCTCTCTTGTGTGCCCCCTTCATCCCTTGGTCTTCTACTGTCAGGGACAAATCAGTGAAGCCATCAACTGGAAAGAGAAAATGGTGTTGTTAATAATAATAATAATAATAATAATAATAATAATAATAATAATAATAATTTATGTATATCCCACCCTTCCCGGTTCAGAAAACCGGGCTCAGGGCGGCTAACAACAAATTTAAAACACTTAATTGTAAAAGCAGCATAAAATACAGTATAAAAACATGAATAAAAATAAAATTCAGTTCAGAAATCAATTTGGGGATAATCCCTCTAATAAGCATTAGATAGTCACCAGGGCTAGCTGGCTGAATTAGTCCTACTTGGGCCAGCGAGGAAGCCAAGGGGAGAATTAGCTGTGGGGTCTCAGAGCGTATAATCTTCATGAAAGGGTAGGTGGAGGGAAGTGAAAGGAAATAAAAGATCAAGCTGAATTCAAATTAAAGGCCAGGGGGTTAGCTCTGTCTTACAGGCCCGACAGAAAGAAGTTAAATCCTGTAGCGCCCTAGTCTCATGGGACAGAGCATTCCACCAGGTCGGAGACATCACTGAAAAGGCCCTGGCCCTGGTGGAGGATAGTCTGACTTCCTTAGGGCCCGGGACCTCTAAACTATGGTTATTCAGGGACCTTAAGATCCTCTGTGGGGCATACCAGGAGAGGCGGTCCCGTAAAAATGAGGGCCCAAAGCCACAAAGGGCTTTAAAGGTCAAGACCAGCACCTTGAACTTGACCCTATACTCCACTGGGAGCCAGTACAACTGGTAAAGTACTGGGTGAATATCCTCCCATGGCAGGGACCCTGTGAGGAGCCTCGCTGCAGCATTCTGCACCCACTGGAGTTTGTGGGACAGTTTCAAGGGCAGCCTCGCGTAGAGCAAATTTCAGTAGTCAAGCCTGGAGGTGACTGTAGCATGGATCACTATGGCCAGATCAGAGCGGGAACGGTAAGGGACCACCTGCTTAATGCGGTGAAGATGGAAAAATGTTGCCTTGGCTGTTGCTGTAACCTGTGCCTCCATGGAAAGGGAGGCATCAAGGATTGCACCCAAACTCTTAATGGAAGGCACTGGCACTATCTCCTTTCTTCTTATTTGAATTCATTAGTTCAGATGCTATCCTTTGGAGCAGCAGAAAACAAACTTGCTCCATCTTGTTGTCTGTGACAACTTTTGAGATATTTGAAGGTGGCTAGCATCAGATCTCTCCTGCCAACCTAGCAGTTCAAAAGCACGTCAAAGTGCAAGTAGATCAATAGGTACCTCTCCAGTGGGAAGGTAAACGGCGTTTCCGTGCGCTGCTCTGGTTCGCCAGAAGCAGCTTAGTCATGCTGGCCACATGACCCGGAAGCTGTACACCGGCTCCCTCGGCCAATAAAGGGAGATGAGCGCCGCAACCCCAGAGTCGGCCACGACTGGACCTAATGGTCAGGGGTCCCTTTACCTTTACCTTTACCTTTACTAGCATCAGATCTCAGTCTCCTCTTTTTCAGGGACATTATTGCAATAAATCGGAGAGAGAGAGAGAGAGACAGACAGACAGAGAATACTCAGGCAACTACTGACCACCCAGTTTGACAATGATAGCAGAAGAAGTTCTAAAATAGATAACCCTGGTAGCTATCTTCTGATTCTGGGCTAGCGGAGCAGTCACAGCTGTTGAATATCTCAGAGCACACTGAGGAGGCTGTAGGAGACAGTGTAAAGAATGATTCTGACACTCTTCAGAAGAGAAAGAGACATTTTATGGTGTTAGGCTATTTCCTACTGAGTGGGACAGAGGCAGCAGTGTGTGGAGGTAACAGAATGTCCGGGTAAATTTGCTGTCCTCCAGGCGCAAAAAATCATGATGCAGCAGAGAAGCTGTCGTATCTTATAAAGGCCACTGACTACAATACCTTGTTTATTCATGTAGCTTCAAATGATACTTCCAGACACAGCTTTCAACTTAATAATGAAGGAATCTGAGACTCTGGGCAGGAAGCTTAAGAGCATTGGGTCACGGATGGTTTTTTCATCACTCCATGTTGAAGGTTGGGGCCAGGAAAATAGAGGAAAATACTGAAAGTAAACCAATGACTGTGCAGGTTTTGTCATCAGGAAGGGTTTGGCTTCTTGGACCGTGGTCTCCACCTCCTTGAGATGGGCAAGAGATGGGCTGAACCTCAAAGTGGTTGGAAAGAATCTGTTTGATAAGAGTCTTGTGAACCTGATCAGGAGAGTTTTAAATAGATTCTGAGGAGGAGGCAGACAATACTGCAGATGTCAGGGGAATACCTGGTACAAATGTAAGTTTCTACACTTAGGCAGGAATAACCAGATGCACAGATATAAGATGGGGACACCTGGCTTGCCAGTAATACATGTGGAAAGGATCGAGGGGTCTTAGTAGACACTTAATCAAGTTTAACATGAATCAACAATGTGATACAGCCGTTGCCAAAAAAAAAGCTACTGCTGTTCTAGGCTGCATCAACAAAAGTATAGTGACAAGACAAAGGGAAGTAATAGTACCACTCTGTTCTGCCTTGATCAGACCACACCTGGAATACTTTGTCCAGGAGGCTCAGCTAAAACATCCATAACAGATGGCCACCCAACCTCTCCTTAAAAACCTCCTGAGGGAGGTTTAGAACAGCTGTTACTGTGAGAAAGTTCCTCCTGATGCTTAGTTAAAGGTAAAGGGACCCCTGACCATTAGGTCCAGTCTTGACCAACTCTGGGGTTGCGGCGCTCATCTCGCTTTACTGGCCGAGGGAGCCGGCGTACAGCTTCCGGGTCATGTGGTCAGCATGACTAAGCTGCTTCTGGCGAACCAGAGCAGCGCACAGAAATGCTGTTTACCTTCCCACGAGAGCAGCACCTATTTATCTACTGGCACTTTGACGTGCTTTCGAACTGCTAGGTTGGCAGGAGCAGGGACCAAACAACGGGAGCTCACCCCATCGCGGGGATTCGAACCGCCAATCTTCTGATCGGCAAGTCCTGGGCTCTGTGGTTTAACCCGCAGCGCTACAATCTCCTTTATTGTTTCCTGAAGCCATTGGTTAATATGCCACCCACCAGAGCCAGAAAATAATAATATTGTTCCATCGATCCTTTCTACAAGCACCCATACATTTCATGCATCTTTCTGGACCATTATCAAGACTTCCCTCAATGTATTCCATATTATCGTAGACCTGGCACTGGATTCCTTGCCAATTCCTTGCATTTATCGCATGATAGCGTAGGAGAAGGAGCAATAGATGAAAAAAATAAAAATATTTCGATATAATTGACTAGTCTGTTTTTAAAAAACATATAGTGGAGTGGGTTTGGAAAGAAAACAGAGGAGAAACAGAACAGGTTTGCCAAAATATATTCACACCTCATTCAGGACTTATGAAATATATGGTCAGACTAGTGTATGGCATTTAGGGTACAGGTGTCCTTAAACTCCCCTTCATGGATCACTGCCTTGCCGTGGCGAAGGGGCTTGAAGAACTCAGAGAAGCTATGAACTATGCCGAGCAGGACACCCAAGATGAACAGGTCATAGTGGAGAGTTTTGACCAAACGTGATCCACCTGGAGGAGGAACCGGCAAGCCACTCCAGTATCCCTGCCAAGAAAACTCCATGGACAAAGACAACAGGCATATAAAAGTTATGATGCTCGAAGATGAGCCCCTCAGGTCGGAAGGTGTCCAACATGCTACTGGGGAAGAGGGGAGGACAAGTACAAGTAGATCCAGAGCTGATGAAGCGGCTGGGCCAAAGCCAAAAGGACGCTCAGTTGCGGATATGCATGGAAGCGAAAGGAAAGTCCAATGCTGTAAAGAAAAATATTGCATAGGAACCTGGAATGTAAGAACCATGAACCTGGGTAAGTTGGATGTGGTCAAAAATGAGATGGCAAGAATAAATATTGACATCCTAGGCATCAGTGCGCTAAAATGGACGGGAATGGGCGAATTCAGTTCGGATGACTATCATATCTACTACTGTGGGCAAGAAACCCGTAAAAGAAATGGGAGTGGCCCTCATAGTCAACAAAAGAGTGGCGAAAGCTGTACTGGGATGCAATCTCAAAAATGATAGAATGATCTCGATACGAATCCAAGGCAGACCTTTTAACATCACAGTAATCCAAGTTTATGCACCAACTACTGGTGCTGAAGAAACTGAAATTGACCAATTCTATGAAGACTTACAACACCTTATAGAAGTGACACCAAAGAAGGATGTTCTTCTCATTATAGGAGATTGGAATGCTAAAGTAGGGAATCAAGAGATAAAAGGGAATCAAGAGATAAAAGGAATCAAGAGATAAAAGGAATCAAGAGATAAAAGGAACAACTGGCAAGTTTGGCCTTGGAGATCAAAATGAAGCAGGGCAAAGGAAGGCTAATAGAGTTCTGTCAAGAGAACAAGCTGGTCATCACAAACACGCTTTTCCAACAACACAAGAGACGACTCTACACATGGACATCACCAGATGGGCAACATCAAAATCAGATTGATTATATTCTCTGCAGCCAGAGGTGGAGAAGCTCTATACAGTCAGCAAAAACAAGACCTGGAGCTGACTGTGGCTCAGATCATCAGCTTCTTATAGCAAAATTCAAGCTTAAACTGAAGAAAGTAGGAAAAACCACTGGGCTGGTAAGATACAATCTAAACCAAATCCCTTATGAATACACAGTGGAAGTGAGGAACAGGTTTAAGGATTTAGATTTGCTGGACAGAGTGCCTGAAGAACTATGGGTGGAGGCTCACAACATTATACAGGAGGCAGCAACTAAAACCATCCCAATGAAAAAGAAATGCAAGAAAGCAAAGTGGCTGTCCAACGAGGCCTTACAAATAGCGGGGGAGAGAAGGCAAGCAAAATGCGAGGGAGATAGTGAAAGATACAGGAAATTGAATGCAGATTTCCAAAGAATAGCAAGGAGAGACAAGAAGGCCTTCTTAAACGAGCAATGCAAAGAAATAGAGGAAAACAACAGAATGGGAAGAACCAGAGATCTGTTCAAGAAAATCGGAAATATGAAAGGAACATTTCGTACAAAGATTACCATAATAAAGGACAAAAGTGGTAAGGACCTAACAGAAGCAGAAAACCTCAAGAAGAGGTGGCAAGAATACACAGAGGAATTATACCAGAAAGATATGGATGTCTCGTTCACCCCAGGTAGTGTAGTTGCTGACCTTGAGCCAGACATCCTGGAGAGTGAAGTCAAATGGGCCTTAGAAAGCACTGCAAATAACAAGGCCAGTGGAAGTGATGGTATTCCAGCTGAACTGTTTAAAATTTTAAAAGATGATGTTGTTAAGGTGCTACACTCAATATACCAGCAAGTTTGAAAAACTCAGCAGTGGCCAGAGGATTGGAGAAGATCAGTCTACATCCCAATCCCAAAGAAAGGCAGTGCCAAAGAATGCTCCAACTACCGCACAATTGCACTCATTTCACATGCTAGCAAGGTTATGCTTAAAATTCTACAAGGAAGGCTCAAGCAGTATGTGGACCGAGAACTCCCAGAAGTGCAAGCTGGATTTAGAAGAGGCAGAGGAACCAGAGACCAAATTGCAAACATGCGCTGGATTATGGAGAAAGCTAGAGAGTTCCAGAAAGACATCTACTTCTGCTTCATTGACTATGCAAAAGCCTTTGACTGTGTCGACCACAGCAAACTATGGCAAGTTCTTAAAGAAATGGGAGTGCCTGATCACCTCATCTGTCTCCTGAGAAATCTCTATGTGGGACAAGAAGCTACAGTTAGAACTGGATATGGAACAACTGATTGGTTCAAAATTGGGAAAGGAGTACGACAAGGCTGTATTTTGTCTCCCTGCTTATTTAATTTATATGCAGAATACATCATGCGAAAGGCTGGGCTGGATGAATCCCAAACTGGAATTAAGATTGCCGGAAGAAATATCAACAACCTCAGATATGCAGATGACACAACCTTGATGGCAGAAAGTGAGGGGGAATTAAAGAACCTTTTAATGAGGGTGAAAGAGGAGAGCGCAAAATATGGTCTGAAGCTCAACATCAAAAAAACGAAGATCGTGGCCACTGGTCCCATCACCTCCTGGCAAATAGAAGGGGAAGAAATGGAGGCAGTGAGAGATTTTACTTTCTTGGGCTCCATGATCACTGCAGATGGTGACAGCAGTCACGAAATTAAAAGACGCCTGCTCCTTGGGAGAAAGGCGATGGTAAACCTAGACAACATCTTAAAAAGCAGAGACATCACCTTGCCAACAAAGGTCCGTATAGTAAAAGCCATGTTTTCCCAGTAGTGATGTATGGAAGTGAGAGCTGGACCATAAAGAAGGCTGATCGCCGAAGAATTGATGCTTTTGAATTATGGTGCTGGAGGAGACTCTTGAGAGTCCCATGGACTGCAAGAAGATAAACCTCTCCATTCTGAAGGAAATCAGCCCTGAGTGCTCACTGGAAGGACAGATCCTGAAGCTGAGGCTCCAATACTTTGGCCACCTCATGAGAAGAGAAGACTCCCTGGAAAAGACCCTGATGTTGGGAAAGATGGAGGGCACAAGGAGAAGGGGACGACAGAGGATGAGATGGGTGGATGGTGTTCTTGAAGCTACCAGCATGAGTTTGATCAAACTGCGGGAGTCAGTGGAGGACAGAGGTGCCTGGCGTGCTCTGGTCCATGGGGTCACGAAGAGTCGGACACGACTAAACGGCTAAACAACAACAACAACAACAGTCCTTAAACTCCAGCCAGAGTTGTGATTGGAGCATGATATGTTGCTGTGATTGGTTTCTGGTTATAGGTCTACAGTATGGGAAAGGTGAAGAAGTGGGAACATGGTGTCAAAGCCAAAACTCAACAGCACAGACTTTGCAAACATGGGGCAGGCAGATCAACCCTTCTTGCTCTCTTGGGAATACATTCAAGAGTTGGTGAATGGAGGATTCATCCCTGCTGGGTGCTTTTTAGCAAGACCCTTGCCTCTGGGGAAGACATTTCTGCATTAGACCCCGGCAGGCTGTAGAAGGAAATCCTCCAATCCACAGACAATTTCTGAATGCCAAATACATCCGTTCAAAATGCAATTTTGAATTGCTCACCACTAAACAATTGGAGAATAGGAGATAGTGCTCAGTCACAATTTACCAAAACAGAATTTTGCAAATCCATTTGTGATAGTAGGTAATTATGAGAATTCATGACATCATACCATTTTTACTACACCATGATGAATACTTCGTAGGGCTGTGTGTGTGTGTGTGTGTGTGTGTGTGTGTATCTCCAGAAGGGCAGATCTAGCCTGCAGCCACCCGGTTGCCTGCCCCAATTCTAGATGTCCTCCATTCTCCTTTACTGCTATAGTTCTGCAACTGAAATCTGATGGCTTACAGTTCTGGTATTAGACTTACCTGGAGAAACCAGGAGCATCAATAAAATGGTAGCTATGAATGGACAGCAGACTTGCATGGTGGAACTTTCATTAGGATTCCTTGGAGGCCAGTGAGAAATGGACACCCAAGCAGAGCACTACCAAGTTCCAGAGTCTTTTGGAAAGCCAAGTGCTCATCTATTTATGGGACTCTATGCTACTTTTCCACATGTACTTTAATGTCATTTGCAAAATGTCAGAGTTTTGTTGCATCATTCCTTTGCAAGAAGCAGTGTTCCAGTAAGAGGAACTAAAATACGGTACATTGCCATTACATTATTCTAAGACTATACTCAGGGTTCACTGGTTTGGAAAAAAGGATTATTCTGTTTCTAAGATTTTCTTGAAAGATATAGTATTTTCCTGTATGGTCAGCAGGCATGGCTCATATGCTGACCTCAAAGAACAAGGATCACCAAACTGTACTTACAAAATCATCCACCCTTCAACCTAATTTCCTTGGAAGGAGGGGAAATACGGTGCCACATAATGCATCTATGCACAACTGTGTATGTACGGGGGTCAAAGTTTTTAATAAAAGTGGATTATTTCCCTAGAGAACTCCAATTATGTTTTATTTCTGGGAAGGATTAGACACTGACACTGTTTACTTTTTAATGTGGATCCATGCCTTCATCTGTGTAAGCATATGAATATATTTGTGTTCTCTTCAGGACAAAGCTGGGATGGTTTGGGGCTGAAGCTCACTGAAAGCAAAGAATCCCTGTGTAAGAACATCCTTGTTGGGAACTGACATTTCTTTTACCCCAAATTCTTTGATTTATTTTCATCACACACTTTCTCTATACAATATACATCTCATTCATTCATTCATTCATTCATTCATTGCAGTCTCCCCTAAAAGTTGTATTCTGGGGGCATACACAGTTCTTCCTCACCTCATGCAATACCCACAACAATCCTGGGATACAGGTCAGCCTGAGAGTCGGAGACTGGCCCAAGATCACCCAGAGAGCTTCTAATAATAATAATAATATCTTTATTGTCATTGCCCCCTCTCGGGGACAACGAAATTACTTGACTGCTCCATAAAAACACTAATTAAAACAATACAGTATAGTACAGCAAGGAAGATTAGATGACTTTCAAAGTCCAGGCTTCCCATTCAGGGCCGAGATCGCTCTGGAGAAGAAGCTGTTCTTAAGATGGCTCATTCTTGTCTTCATCGTCCTGTATCTCCGTCCCGACGGCAGGAGCTCGAAGAGACAGTGACCAGGATGCGATGGATCTTTTACATTTTAGGATCCTGCCCTCTGCTGAGTATTGGTATACAGTGGTGCCCTGCAAGACGAATGCCTCGCAAGACTGAAAACCCGCTAGACGAAAGGGTTTTCCATTTTGGAGGTGCTTCGCAAAACGAATTTCCTATGGGCTTGCTTCGCAAGACGAAAATGTCTTGCGAGTTCCTGCAGGGTTCCCCCCCCCCCTTCCCCAAGCCGCTAAGCCGCTTATCAGCTGATCCGCTAAGCCCGCTAAGCCGCTAATAGCGCTAATCCGCTAATGGGCTTGCTTCGCAAGACGAAAAAACCGCATGACGAAGAGAATCGCGGAACGGATTCTTTTCGTCTTGCGAGGCACCACTGTAATTCTAACTGCAGGCAACTGCCAGTATTATTGGATGTGTGTTGTGACATTCCTGGTAGCAGAATTGTGTCTAACATTTTGGCACACAGGAGCAGCACTTAATGCTACCAAATGGGGAATAATTTACTTCTTAGACAGTTTTTGCAGGTGATAGGCACATTTCAATTAGAGCTGTCTCAGCAACTTGGTTTCTCCTTTCAAGGAAGTTGCATAATAATAATAATAATAATAATAATAATAATAATAATAATAATAATAATAATAATAATAATAATTTATTTATACCCCGCCCATCTGGCTGAATTTCCCCAGCCACTGTGGGCGGCTCCCAATCAAGTGTTAAAAACAGTACAGCATTAAATATTAAAACTTTCCTGAACAGATGTCTTTTAAAGATAGGATAGCTGCTTATTTCCTTCACATCTGAAGGGAGGGTGTTCCACAGGGTGGGCACCACTACCGAGAAGGCCCTCTGCCTGGTTCCCTGTAACCTCACTTCTCGCAATGAGGGAACTGCCAGAAGGTCCGGGCTGAACGATGGTCCAGGCTGATAAGAATGGCAGGTAGGATGCAGGGACTGCCTGGACCAGGAAGCAACTTGCTCTTGAGTGCTTCTGCAGAATAAATCCTGCTCTGCCATCTTCCGGGAAGCAGGGACACTTCTCTAGTTGACACCCTTTTTATACGTATAGCTTCTGGGTTGCTCTATCCCTTTGGAGTCGTGCACATGAAGAAAGATCTCAGTCTGTTAATATAGGCAGGGCAATGATTCCTAGTTCTGTTACGGCTGAGCCAAGTGGGACCATACAGTCACCAAACTTGGATAGTCTTGCCATTGTGACTCATGCAAAGCTGGACTTGTGTAATGTGCTCTATGTGGAGCTGTCCTTAAGGCTACCTTTTTTTTTTTACTGGCAGCCAAGAAGCCACTAAGCCAGCCTTATAGTCTTGGGTTAGGCATGCAGGCCTAACACTGTGGGATCAAGTTTCTTCAAGGAGTGCCTTTCCCCATATGGCTCTACTCTGTCACTACTATTGCCACAACCCATGAAGGCTCTTTAGTGGTGCCCTCTCTTTGCTCCCTCTAAACAACACTTTTCATAGAATCATAGAAGAGTTGGAAGGGACCACTTTTAGAACTTACAAAAGACAAAGAAAATGGAAAAGCCATCACATATTCTCACAGTTTTTATTTTCAGTATTTCCATGGCCAGGTTCTACCAGACATCAAATGCCTGCATGAATTAAATTGTTTCTTGGAGACCCCAAATAAAATTCTGATGACTGAGAAAGAAGCATTTGTTAGTCTTATGGAACCTCTCGCCCCTCAAAACCACTAGCTTAGTTTTTGTATTTACTTTGGAAAGGTAACAGATTTTACAGTTTGTTTGTTTGTTTGTTTGTTTGTTTGTTTGTTTGTTTGTTTTCTGTAAGTAAGAATACAACTTTTTCATATGTGATGTATAACTAAAATACAAATATTACTAGAAGATGTTGTGGTGATGGCAATTAGCTTCGATTGTATACTACTGGGTGAGGGGGACCCCCAGGGCCAAATAATGCATCAAAGAGACAACTCCAAACTTGCAAGGAGATCTGATGTTGATTTCCTTACCATCACCATCAACACCTTGGGAATTCCTTAGTTGGTAGGACCAAAGTATGGTGGGAAGGGATGGTGCCAAACCTCAGGAGGCCTTTGGAATGGTGATGATGATGGGGCCCCACCATGCCACACCCCAGCCAGGCTGGATAGAGGACTATAATTTAATTGTAGAGCAATGTAACCTTCATAGTTATAGGCTGTGACTGGGTAATAAAATGTGTATGTTGTATTTTATGAATTTCACGTAAAATAGGAAGCTGCCACCATGAATGGGAGCAGAGCTTGGCTCACATTCAAAAGTTTCTTTATTTGCCAGCTTGTAACCGGATGCTCCTTTTGACTCAGGTGCATAAGGATGAGAATGCCAGTGCCCTCCCTGTTGGATGGGAGATTGGTTTGAGCTTCTCTGTGTTGACTGTTGCTTATGAGACATATGGGACATAGGGATAATGGGTCATTGCAATCATTGCAGTGGAGAGCATTCAGCTGAGCCAACCTGCTTGAAAAGGAATGGAACTGATGACCTAACCACTTCCTTAACTCCATCACTTCCTTAAAACTGACTAGTGATGGATTATGAGCCTCCTTGGCATGCTTACACATGTAGACACTGAAAGGCAGTTATGGTACTGATTCAATTCAGCGAGGTCAGTCGTTCCACCCAGGTTGCAGAGATTGTATCCCTAGCCCTTGAGTTGATATCAAGATGGCCTCTACTGGAGAGATGCAATTGATTAAAATTGAGGTGTCATTTATGCTGGAACACAGGAGTTGATTAATTTATCCCCTTCAAGTCTTACACAATAGGCATTACATAATTTGGAGGGCTTTGGGACTCTTCTTATGTCCCATCCCTCAGGATACGTGTCGTTTCTTTCTGTCCCCCCAACCCAAGCATCAGTGTGGATATCTGACATGAAAAAGAATCTGGCTCAGACACATATTTGAATGCATGGAAGTGGGGCAAAGGGAGCAAGGCATTTTCAGGAACATGCCCCCTATTCAAACCATTTTAAACATGTTTTGATGAGTGCAAGATTAAGCTCTCAGTGTAACAAAGAGCCCCAGTTCCCCTTGGTCTGAAGGCAGAATGCAGTGTAGCTAAAAAAAGAAGAGCAAGAAAGGAGGAAGAGCAGCATTCTGAACAACCTTGTCAGAAAAGATAAAGGTACGGGGACCCCTGACCATTAGGACCAGTCGTGACTGACTCTGGGGTTGCGGTGCTCATTTCGCTTTATTGGCCAAGGGAGCTGGAGTACAGCTTCCAGGTCATGTGGCCAGCATGACTAAGCCGCTTCTGGCGAACCAGAGCAGCACATGGAAACGCCGTTTACCTTCCGGTTGGAGCGGTCCCTATTGATCTACTTGCACTTTGACGTGCGTTCGAACTGCTAGGTTGGCAGGAGCAGGGACCGAGCAACAGGAGCTCACCCCATCGTGGGGATTCGAACCACTGACCTTCTGATTGGCAAGTCCTAGGCTCTGTGGTTTAAGCCACAGCGCCACCCGCATCCCACGTCAGTAAAGATACTGACCCATAAAATGCAACCTGCTTCTATTGGAAGATAATCCTTATATATATTTTCTCCGCAGGCAGATCTCTATAAAAAACAGGTTTGACGTCACATCCTAGCAGCAGGTGGTTTCTTCAAGCCTGCTTAATCTGTGGCATTACATTTAAGAGTCCCAGGGACCACCACTTGACATCTTTGTTATGTGTGATGGCTGACAGTGTGGATGGCTGCATCCATCTCTTAAAAATGGCCCACAAGCATTGAAAGATAAACAGTAAATGTCCAATTCAGTGGTTGGACAAAGTTCCCCATCAAATGCAAAGTGGGGGGGGGAAGTCTTGTTGCAGCAATTTTTATCCAAAATGCATTTAAGAAGCAGTAAACCCCTTTCAATACAGGGGAACTTACATGTGCATAAATATACTTATGGTTCTCATGTAGCTTGTGAATTTTATCCAAACACCTAGAAGAGTAGTGCAAAAAAAAGGGGGGGGGGATGCAAATCATTCTAAAGCCAATTTCAGGAGCACATTTGCAGAGCATGTATACGAGTCAATACCCAAACATCAGACATAGACATTTAATATACATGTATCGTTTCCGATTAGATTTATTTTGAGAAGAAAGAAATCTCACTATATTTTGCAGCAATACAAGCCTGAAGACACGATCCATTTTCTGTCAAATTCCCGGAACATGGTTTCCTGCAACAAGAACACATGCGATCCCACTTTCTTTCTATATCATCTATTCATTACCTCTGGGTTGAAACACAAGTGCTTTGGTTTTCTATTTTCAGGAAATTAACACGTATTTGGCCTTCTCTCTTTAGGAGGCATTGATTTCATTGATTAATTGGTGGAGAGAAGCACTAATCCCTTGGCCTTCTATGTTGAGGGTAATGTGATTTATTTCCCCTTCTCTTTGAACGATGGCATTGATGCTTTCCACTAATCTCCTGAGAGAATCATTGGTCCCTTCGCCGTCTATGGTGATTGTAAAATGAAACAGCTGGTTACTCTGTCCTTTGCCTTCCATGCGCACAGAATAACGTGTTAATTGCCCTTCCTTGCGAAGAAAAGCCTTGATCTTTTCAACAAATCTCTTTAGAGAAACATGATCCCCTTGGCCTTGTATCTTCAACGTGAACTGGGCCTGCTGGCCTCCTTCACTGGGTTCAGAGTCGATAAAATTCTGCCTGTTTTTCAGGGAAGCATTTAATTCTTGGATTAATTGGTGGAGAGAAGCACTAATCCCTTGGCCTTCTATGTTGAGGGTAATGTGATTTATTTCCCCTTCTCTTTGAACGATGGCATTGATGCTTTCCACTAATCTCCTGAGAGAATCATTGGTCCCTTCGCCAACTATGGTGATTGTAAAATGAATCAGCTGGTTACTCTGTCCATTGCCGTCCATGCGCACAGAATAACGCGTTAATTGCCCTTCCTTGCGAAGAAAAGCCTTGATATTTTCAACAAATCTCTTTAGAGAAGCATGATCCCCTTGGCCTTGTATCTTCAACGTGAACTGGGCCTGCTGGGCTCCTTCGCTGGGTTCAGAGTCAATAAAATTCTGCCTGTTTTTCAGGGAAGCATTTAATTCTTGGATTAATTGGTGGAGAGAAGAGCCAATCCCTTGGCCTTCTATGTTGAGGGTAACGTGATATATTTTCTCTTCT
This sequence comes from Podarcis muralis, assembly GCF_964188315.1. NCBI lineage: Eukaryota > Metazoa > Chordata > Lepidosauria > Squamata > Lacertidae > Podarcis > Podarcis muralis. The sequence continues at coordinate 7,513,446 of NC_135657.1, forward strand.
TCTTCAAGAATTGCATTGATGCTTTCCACTAGTCTCCTAAGAGAATCATTGGTCCCTTCGCCGTCTATGGTGATTGTAAAATGAATCAGCTGGTTACTCTGTCCTTTGCCTTCCATGCGCACAGAATAACGTGTTAATTGCCCTTTCTTGCGAAGAAAAGCCTTGATCCTTTCAACAAATCTTTTTAGAGAATCATGATCCCCTTGGCCTTGTATCTTCAATGTGAACTGGACCTGCTGGCCTCCTTCGCTGGGTACAGAGCCGATAAAATTCTGCCTGTTTTTCAGGGAATCATTGAACTCTTCGATTATTTGGTGGAGAGAAGGACTAACTCCTTGGCCTTGTATGCTGAGGTTAATGTGAGTCATTTTGTCTTCTTCTTCAAGGATTGCATTGACATTTTCCACAAACTTCCTGACAGAAGCATCAGGCCCTTGTCCATCTACAGTGACAGTAAAATGAATCACCTGGTTGCCCAGGCTTTTGCCTTTCATGCTCACAGAATAATTCATTATTTCCATGTCCTTGCCAAGCAAAGCCTTGATCTTTCTGACGAATCTCTTTAGAGTGGCATCATCACCTTGGCCTTGTATTTTAAAGGTAAACGGGATCCTGGGTATTTCTCCTTCGGGTGGAGGAACATCGACATTCGGCTTTTTCTTCAGGGAATCATTGAACTCTTCGATTATTTGGTGGAGAGAAGGACTAACTCCTTGGCCTTGTATGCTGAGGTTAATGTGAGTCATTTTGTCTTCTTCCTCAAGGATTGCATTGACATTTTCCACAAACTTCCTGACAGAAGCATCAGGCCCTTGTCCATCTACAGTGACAGTAAAATGAATCACCTGCTTGCCCAGGCTTTTGCGTTTCATGTTCACAGAATAATCCCTTATTTCCATGTCCTTGCCAAGCAAAGCCTTGATCTTTCTGACGAATCTCTTTAGAGTAGCATCATCACCTTGGCCTTGTATTTTAAAGGTAAACGGGATCCTTGGAATTTCTCCTTCGGGTGGAGGAACATCGACATTCGGTTTTTTGTTCAGGGAATCATTGAACTCTTCGATTATTTGGTGGAGAGAAGGACTAATTCCTTGGCCTTGTATGCTGAGGTTAATGTGAGTCATTTTGTCTTCTTCCTCAAGGATTGCATTGACATTTTCCACAAACCTCCTGACAGAAGCATCAGGCCCTTGTCCATCTACAGTGACAGTAAAATGAATCACCTGGTTGCCCAGGCTTTTGCCTTTCATGCTCACAGAATAATCCCTTATTTCCATGTCCTTGCCAAGCAAAGCCTTGATCTTTCTGACGAATCTCTTTAGAGTAGCATCATCACCTTGGCCTTGTATTTTAAAGGTAAACGGGATCCTGGGTATTTCTCCTTCGGGTGGAGGAACATCGACATTCGGCTTTTTGTTCTGGGAATCATTGAACTCTTCGATTATTTGGTGGAGAGAAGGACTAATTCCTTGGCCTTGTATGCTGAGGTTAATGTGAGTCATTTTGTCTTCTTCCTCAAGGATTGCATTGACATTTTCCACGAACTTCCTGACAGAATCATCAGGCCCTTCTCCATCTACAGTGACAGTAAAATGAATCACCTGGTTGCCCAGGCTTTTGCCTTTCATGTTCACAGAATAATCCATTATTTCCATGTCCTTGCCAAGCAAAGCCTTGATCTTTCTGACGAATCTCTTTAGAGTAGCATCATCACCTTGGCCTTGTATTTTAAAGGTAAACGGGATCCTTGGGATTTCTCCTTCGGGTGGAGGAACATCGACATTCGGTTTTTTGTTCAGGGAATCATTGAACTCTTCGATTATTTGGTGGAGAGAAGGACTAATTCCTTGGCCTTGTATGCTGAGGTTAATGTGAGTCATTTTGTCTTCTTCCTCAAGGATTGCATTGACATTTTCCACAAACTTCCTGACAGAAGCATCAGGCCCTTGTCCATCTACAGTGACAGTAAAATGAATCACCTGCTTGCCCAGGCTTTTGCGTTTCATGCTCACAGAATAATCCCTTATTTCCATGTCCTTGCCAAGCAAAGCCTTGATCTTTCTGACGAATCTCTTTAGAGTAGCATCATCACCTTGGCCTTGTATTTTAAAGGTAAACGGGAACCTCAGGATTTCTCCTTCGGGTGGAGGAACATCAACATTCGGCTTTTTGTTCTGGGAATCATTGAACTCTTCGATTATTTGGTGGAGAGAAGGACTAATTCTTTGGCCTTGTATGCTGAGGTTAATGTGAGTCATTTTGTCTTCTTCTTCAAGGATTGCATTGACATTTTCCACAAACTTCCTGACAGAAGCATCAGGCCCTTGTCCATCTACAGTGACAGTAAAATGAATCACCTGGTTGCCCAGGCTTTTGCCTTTCATGTTCACAGAATAATCCATTATTTCCATGTCCTTGCCAAGCAAAGCCTTGATCTTTCTGACGAATCTCTTTAGAGTAGCATCATCACCTTGGCCTTGTATTTTAAAGGTAAACGGGATCCTTGGAATTTCTCCTTCGGGTGGAGGAACATCGACATTCGGTTTTTTATTCTGGGAATCATTGAACTCTTCGATTATTTGGTGGAGAGAAGGACTAATTCCTTGGCCTTGTATGCTGAGGTTAATGTGAGTCATTTTGTCTTCTTCCTCAAGGATTGCATTGACATTTTCCACGAACTTCCTGACAGAAGCATCAGGCCCTTCTCCATCTACAGTGACAGTAAAATGAATCACCTGGTTGCCCAGGCTTTTGCCTTTCATGCTCACAGAATAATCCCTTATTTCCATGTCCTTGCCAAGCAAAGCCTTGATCTTTCTGACGAATCTCTTTAGAGTAGCATCATCACCTTGGCCTTGTATTTTAAAGGTAAACGGGATCCTTGGGATTTCTCCTTCGGGTGGAGGAACATCGACATTCGGTTTTTTGTTCAGGGAATCATTGAACTCTTCGATTATTTGGTGGAGAGAAGGACTAATTCCTTGGCCTTGTATGCTGAGGTTAATGTGAGTCATTTTGTCTTCTTCCTCAAGGATTGCATTGACATTTTCCACAAACTTCCTGACAGAAGCATCAGGCCCTTGTCCATCTACAGTGATCGTAAAATGAATCACCTGGTTGCCCAGGCTTTTGCCTTTCATGCTCACAGAATAATCCCTTATTTCCTTCTTCTTGCCAAGCAAAGCCTTGATCTTTCTGACGAATCTCTTTAGAGTAGCATCATCACCTTGGCCTTCTATTTTAAAGGTAAACGGGATCGTCGGGATTTCTCCTTCGGGTGGAGGAACATCAACATTCGGCTTTTTGTTCAGGGAATCATTGAACTCTTCGATTATTTGGTGGAGAGAAGGACTAATTCCTTGGCCTTGTATGCTGAGGTTAATGTGAGTCATTTTGTCTTCTTCTTCAAGGATTGCATTGACATTTTCCACTAACTTCCTGACAGAAGCATCAGGCCCTTGTCCATCTACAGTGACAGTAAAATGAATCACCTGGTTGCCCAGGTTTTTGCGTTTCATGCTCACAGAATAATCCCTTATTTCCATGTCCTTGCCAAGCAAAGCCTTGATCTTTCTGACGAATCTCTTTAGAGTAGCATCATCACCTTGGCCTTGTATTTTAAAGGTAAACAGATTCCTCTGGATTTTTTCTTCGAGTGGAGGAACATCAACATTCGGCTTTTTGTTCAGGGAATCATTGAACTCTTCGATTATTTGGTGGAGAGAAGGACTAATTCCTTGGCCTTGTATGCTGAGGTTAATGTGAGTCATTTTGTCTTCTTCTTCAAGGATTGCATTGACATTTTCCACAAACTTCCTGACAGAAGCATCAGGCCCTTGTCCATCTACAGTGACAGTAAAATGAATCACCTGGTTGCCCAGGCTTTTGCCTTTCACGCTCAGAGAATAATCCATTATTTCCATGTCCTTGCCAAGCAAAGCCTTGATCTTTCTGACGAATCTCTTTAGGGAAGCATCATCACCTTGGCCCTTTATCTTCAATGTAAACTTGACCTGCTGGCCTCCTTCGGTTGGGAAATTATTAACCTCATGAGGCCTGTTATTCATTGAACTATTGATCTCATTTATTAATTGGTGGATAGAAGGACCAATCCCTTGGCCTTCTATGTTGATGGTACTGTGAGTTATTTGGCCTTCTGTCTGAAGAATGGCATTGATGTTTTCAACTAATCTCTTGATAGAAGCACCAGCCCCATTGCCTTGTATGGTTAATTTAAAAAGCAATGTCTGATGCCCAAGGCTTTGGCTTTGCAGTTTCACAGAATAATGATTTATTTCCCCATCCTTTTTTAGAAAAGCTTTGATCTCGTTGACTAATCTCTTCAGAGAAGCATCATCCCCTTGGCCTTGTATGTTCAGGATAAAATCAACTCCCATATGCCCATTGTTGTTTGGAGAGTCAATCCTTTCATTATCCGTGGAAGTATTGTTTAGTTCACCATATGTGCTAATTAAGGCATTGATTTCTTGGACTAATCTTTTGATAGAAGCTTCAGCTCCTTTACCTTTTATGGTGATTATGAATCCCTCCGCAGCATCTTCTCTATTGTGAAATCCGCCATTGTCTTTTTTTTTCATACTAATAGAAGTATCACTTATTTCAACATTTTTGTAAAGGAGAGCTTTGAGGTCTTCAACAAATCTCTGGAGAGAAGCACGAGTCCCTTGGACTTGTATATTAAGTGTAAAATCGGTTATCTGGATTTCTCTCTTGTGCTCAGCATTCATACCTTGGTCTTCTACTGCCCGGGGCAAATGAGTGAAGCAATCAACTGTAAAGAAATTTTAAAAAGTATTGTGAAGCAAATGCTTTTTCTTAAATTCCAACACACCTGGCACCATACATGATGTCTATTAATTCCCTTTCTGCCAGGTTAAAGGTAAAAGGTAAAGGTACCCCTGCCCATACGGGCCAGTCTTGACAGACTCTAGGGTTGTGCGCCCATCTCACTCTATAGGCCGGGGGCCAGCGCTGTCCGCAGACACTTCCGGGTCATGTGGCCAGCGTGACAAGCTGCATCTGGCGAGCCAGCGCAGCACACGGAACGCCGTTTACCTTCCCGCTGGTAAGCGGTCCCTATTTATCTACTTGCACCCGGGGGTGCTTTCGAACTGCTAGGTTGGCAGGCGCTGGGACCGAGCGACAGGAGCGCACCCCGCCACGGGGATTCAAACCGCCAACCTTTCGATCGGCAAGTCCTAGGCGCTGAGGCTTTAACCCACAGCGCCACCCGCGTCCCTTCTGCCAGGTTACTATCATTTAAATAGAAAAGATATGTATATTCCATATATTTTCTAATTTTGACAATACTTAGCAAGCATATAGTGCTTTTGAATGTCTGATTTCTATATCTGATTGTAACTTTTCCAACTATTGCTCTCAGCTCAATCAGTGTTATTCTCTACCTAGTGCAAATGGGAAAATAGCTATTCTGGAACCAACCAATGGAATCTGTGCAGAGGCTAAAGTTGATCTAGGCCCTTCTGCACTTCTTGTGAACTCTCTAAACCACAAGCTCTCATTGTCATCTGCCAGGTGTTACTCCATTTTTTGATCAAAATATATTTTAAGGACCTCTTCTAGTTACATAGCATTTTGTGAATACAGTGGTACCTCAGGTTAAAAACGTAATTCGTTCTGGAGGTCCATTCTTAACCTGAGACTGTTCTTAACCTGAGGTACCACTTTAGCTAATGGGGCCTCCCGCTGCTGCTGTGCGATTTCTGTTCTCATCCTGAAGCAAATTTCTTATCCCAAGGTACTATTGCTGGGTTAGTGGAGTCAGTAACCTGAAGCATCTGTAACCTGAAGTGTCTGTAACCCGAGGTACCACTGTATTCATAGAATCGTAGAACTGTCTACCTGGGAAAAATCAGCAGGATTTTATTTCTAAGACAGCTACATCATTTTCACATGTACTACTGGTTTACATCTGTATAGTCCTGCCTAAGTGTGGAAACCTGTATCTGTCACTGTGGAAATTTTTTTTTTGGGGGGGGGGTGTTTAGTGTTGGCCCTATTCTCCAATGTGTTAAAGCAATTCAAATCTGTATTTTATCTTTTGTGGTATTAGATGCAGATTGCATGACCACCCTCTCAATTACTTCAACATAATTGTTTATAAAGCCATTGAACAAGGGGCCCAGGAGATAACCCTGTAGTTTTTGAGAGTGGCTGGGGAAACCCACCCATATGGATGGAGTATAAATAATAAGTTGTTGTTGTTGTTGTTGTTGTTGTTGTTGTTGTTGTTGTTATCATCATTATTATATACATAGGGGAGCACTCTTTGCTCTGGAAGTGTCTTTTTGTAAATAAACGTGCATAAAGTTGCTGGAGAGTCATTACTTCTTATCGGACCTTGCTTGCCTGCCAGAGATCATTATTGCTTGGTTAGTCTCTAACTCCAACAAGGCTGGGAAAATAGGTGATATGTCTGAGGAGCAACACGCTACTGCTGCTGATGCAGTTGCAGGCCCTGGGACACATGGAGATGCAACTAGTCAGCTACAGGTACTATTCCAACAGAATTTAGAACTAAAGACTCAAATTGACCAATTAGCGGGGTCATTTAATCAACAGTGGCAGGAAGTGTCAGAAGAAAAGGACAGAAGAGCCTCCAGGTTGCCTACTGGGGCCCCCTTCCAAGTTTTCAGGGAAGAACTCTGAATATTTAGCGTTCAAAAGCAGTCTGAAGTGGTTTTTTGAACAGAGAGACAAAGAATTTCAGACTGAAAGTGAGAAGGTGTTTCTCGTGGTTGGTTTGCTGGAGGGGGAGACCCTCCTTGTAGATGGACACTGAGGCTTGTCAGATCTGGACTCGTTCCTGAAACTAATGGATGCAATGTTCCAGGACCCCCAATTTTGGTTGCTGCTTCCCAACAATTACTGAGTTTAAAACAAGGGAGTAAAACTGGGATGCAATACACCATGGAATTTAGTATGTTATCACAACAATTGAGATGGGGAGAGAAGGCACTCACGGCATTATATCGAGCTGGGCTGAACCGAGACTTGATGGATGAGCTAGCCAGGTTGCCCCACCCCTTCTTCCTTGGAAGGTCTGATAAAAACATTGCTACAATTAGATCAACGTGTGATAGAACACAAGGCGTAGAGGAGGGGGCTGGGCAGACCATCGTTCAAGATGGCCAACATTCCTGACATTCCCATGCAAAGGTTTGGCAGTAGGCACAGAGAGGAACTATGGGAAACCTATGCAGCTTGGCTCAGTGGGAGGCAGGCTCCAAATGTTGCTGGCAGAGCGAGAAAGGAGAAGAGAGAGGCTGTGCTTTGTCTGTGGCAAAGCAAATCACATATCAAGGCAGTGCCCTAGCAGAGGAGCAGTGGGGTCACTCTTAGGGGCAAGTGTGGGGGAGAAACCCGACCCTAATGAGAAGCAGGTGGGAAACGAAAGGTCCCAGTCCCTCTCGGAGGCCCAGGACTAAGAGTAAGGTTAGCCAAAGGGCCTCAACCAGGTCCAGTGATTCCTGGGCTCCCCATGCTTGCCGTACTACAGTTCCTAGCATCCTTTGGGGGTCGAGATGCCAGCTAGCTAGCCCCCAGCTGGATCATGCCCTTCCAGCCGTGACGATACCCCAATCTCTGGTGCGATGTAAATCAGAGACTCAGACTTCAAAAGCCTGAGCACGCTATATTAGCAGAGCATACTGTGCAAACAGAACAGGTATGAAGCTTGTGGAAACATACTAACAGCTAAAGATTTATTGAGCATAAATCAGGACAAAGAAAACATGTTGTCTCCCTTTCTTCTCCTCAGAGAGACAGAGAAAAGCAAAAGGTATACACAAACGGAAGTTTCCAGCATACTGTGCTGGAATGTAAACAGACATGTGACATGTAACAATCCCATGTGCTATTTGAGTTATGAACCTCCAGTGCTATGTGAGTTATCAACAAAATGACTGAGTGTCCAAGTTGCCCTTCATGCATCCACACAGCAAATTCCCCTTTTTGCCAGTCACGGGTGCCATCCACAGACTTTTCCTGCAAAGGTGGAAAGACTGTCAGTGCCAGCAGCAGAAGAGTTCGTTGAGGAGATGACAGCCATGCATAGTCTGTTAAAGGAGCAATTGGACTTGGCTAAAAAAAGTCATACAAGAGAGGGGCAGATAAACACAGGAAGCCAGGCAAAGAGATAAAGGTGGGGAACAAGGTGTGCCTGTCCACAAGAGATCTGCCCCAGAAATGTAGATGCAGAAAGTAGGTGGGGCCCTTTGAAGTAATAGATCAACCTGGTGACGTTCAGGCTTAGGTTGCCAGCTTCCATGAAAATACATCCTGTATTCCATAGAGCACTGTTTGAGGAGATTTCACCCCTCCCATACCCAAGAATCTGCTGATGTTCTCTGCTGATTCTCCAGAGAGGAGGGGGCGGTTTCTGCTCAGTACTTATTCCGCTCCAGCCTCACATCAAAGGAGAGAAAGAGAGACTGAGTGTTAGGGAGATAGAGTGTGTTATCTCTGTATAGATAAGGTTGCTGCTAAGAGCAGCTGTAGACACTCAGTGCAGTTCAACATTTTTGTTTAGACCTCATTTAGCTCTGTATATAGTTTTGTATTATAATAGTTGTAGATAGAATAAAGAAGATATTCTACAGAGCTGCTCTCCGAGTTGTTTATGCTCTGCTATGCTCTGCTATACTCTGCTGTGCAAGACTGTATTGTGGAAGTGAATCTGGTACTCACAGCTCTAAGCTGTGAGTCCACAGCACTTTGACCTGCTCCTGTGCAGAAGGTGGTCTCTGGAAGTGCTACCCCAGCTCGCCTGGCCCAGTCGGGGCTGAAGTGGATGAGTCCAGTCCGTGGCACTAGCTCAAGGGCAATGCTGACACTGTTATCCCAAGTAGTTCCTGCACACCTTTACCAGATCCCTAGGGGGTCACCTCCTCCCCTGCTAATGGTGGAGAGAGAAGAGGAGTCTGAAGTGGAGCAGATTCTGGACTCTTACTGGATGAGGAAGAGGCTACAGTATCTGCTAGAGTGGAAGGGATATGGCCCATCAGACAGATCCTGTGAATTTGCAGAGCATGTCCATACTCCTGAACTACAGACGGGGTTTCACTGTAGACACCCCAACAAACCTAGAGCCAGAGGGTGGAGGGAGGAAGAGGAGGGGAATTATGGGGGGGGGGTTTTCAGGAACGTGCCCCCCCCCCAGAGTGCAGGGGGAAAGTTAGACTCAAAAACTTAACTGCTGTGGGAGGCGTGAAGTTTGAGAGTGACCAGCTATTGTAAATGAGAGCAGGCAAGAAGCCGTGTTCTGGGTGTGTTTTTTTGTAAATAAACCTACGTAAAACTGCCGAGAGTCTTCTTATTGGGGCTTGCTTGCCTGCCAGACATAATTACAGCATGCATATTCGGCCAGGACTTCAACCTGTGTGTCTTATGATATACAAAGACAGATGTGTCCCTGCTACAAGTACCGTTGCACTCCATGCAGAATATTGTGATAAATAGCAGCAATGAGGGATGGTACCGTTCTTCCTGATGTTTAGTCAGAATTTCTTTTCCTGTAACCTGAAGCCATTGGTTCATGTGCCACCCACCAGAGCCAGAAAAAACCATCTTGTTCCATCAATCCCTTCTACAAACACCCGTGCATTCCGTGGACCATTATCAAGACTGCCCTCCATTGCAAAGACAAAGTGTGGTTCTTACGCAAAAGCTATTCCTTTTACTGGTAGACTGGATTCCTTGCTAATTCCTTGCATTTATCCTGTGATAGCATAGTGGAGGGGAGAAATATTTTGACATAATAGACTAGCTGGTTTTTTTAAGAAAACATATAGTGGAGTGGGTTTGGGGACAAAGAAGAGAAACAGAGCAGGTTTGCCGAAATATATTCACACCTTATTCAGGACTTATGAAATATATGTTCAGACTAGTGCTGTTTACCTTCCCACCAGAGCAGTACCTATTTATCTACTGGCACTTTGACGTGCTTTCGAACTGCTAGGTTGGCAGGAGCAGGGACCAAACAATGGGAGCTCACCCCATCGTGGGGATTCGAACCGACGATCTTCTGATACGCAAGTCCTGGGCTCTGTGGTTTAACCCACAGCGCCACAATCTCCTTTATTGTTTCCTGAAGCCATTGGTTAATATGCCACCCACCAGAGCCAGAAAAAAACAATCTTGTTCCATCAATCCTTTCTACAAGCACCCATACATTTCATGCATCTTTCTGGACCATTATCAAGACTTCCCTCAATGTATTCCATTTTATGGTGGACCTGGCACTGGATTCCTTGCTAATTCCTTGCATTTATCCCATGATAGCGTAGGAGAAGGAGCAATAGATGAAAAAAATAAAAATATGTTGACATAATTGGCTAGCCTGTTTTTAAAAAACATATAGTGGAGTGGGTTTGGAAAGAAAACAGAGGAACAGGCTTCCCAAAATATATTCACACCTTATTCAGGACTTATGAAATATATGGTCAGACTAGTGTATGGCATTTAGGGTACAGGTGTCCTTAAACTCCAGCCAGAGTTGCGATTGGAGCATGATATGTTGCTGTGATTGGTTTCCGGTTATAGGTCTACAGTATGGGAAAGGTGAAGAAGTGGGAACATGGTGTCAAAGCCAAAACTCAACAGCACAGACTTTGCAAACATGGGGCAGGCAGATCAACCCTTCTTGCTCTCTTGGGAATACATTCAAGAGTTGGTGAATGGAGGATTCATCCCTGCTGGGTGCTTTTTAGCAAGACCCTTGCCTCTGGGGAAGACATTTCTGCATTAGACCCCTGCAGACTGTAGAAGGAAATCCTCCAATCCACAGACAATTTCTGAATGCCAAATACATCCGTTCAAAATGCAATTTTGAATTGCTCACCACTAAACAATTGGAGAATAGGAGATAGTGCTCAGTCACAATTTACTAAAACAGAATTTTGCAAATCCATTTGTGATAGTAGGTAATTATGAGAATTCAAGACATCATACCATTTTTACTACACCATGATGAATACTTCGTAGGGCTGTGTGTGTGTGTGTGTGTGTGTGTGTGTGTGTGTATCTCCAGAAGGGCAGATCTAGCCTGCAGCCACCCGGTTGCCTGCCCCAATTCTAGATGTCCTCCATTCTCCTTTACTGCTATAGTTCTGCAACTGAAATCTGATGGCTTACAGTTCTGGTATTAGACTTACCTGGAGAAACCAGGAGCATCAATAAAATGGTAGCTATGAATGGACAGCAGACTTGCATGGTGGAACTTTCATTAGGATTCCTTGGAGGCCAGTGAGAAATGGACACCCAAGCAGTGCACTACCAAGTTCCAGTGTCTTTTGGAAAGCCGAGTGCTCATCTATTTATGGGACTCTATGCTACTTTTCCACGTGTACTTTAATGTCATTTGCAAAATGTCAGAGTTTTGTTGCATCATTCCTTTACAAGAAGCAGTGTTCCAGTAAGAGGAACTAAAATACGGTACATTGCCATTACATTATTCTAAGACTATACTCAGGGTTCACTGGTTTGGAAAAAAGGATTATTCTGTTTCTAAGATTTTCTTGAAAGATATAGTTTTTTTCCTGTATGGGTCCCAGCCAACAAAATGGCTGGGGCAGGTTCCACGGGGTGGGGGGGGGGTGTTGTACTGGGACAAGCGATCTCAGTGATCACAGGCAGTAGGAGGATTTACGCTAAGACCACACCATGTCATTACCGAGGAGGCAGGTTTAGCCGTTGTTTGAGAACTATCCCTGCCTCTAGATCTGGTCTTGACTGGACGGATACTGGATTCAGCAAGCAATACCCACATGATCTGAAGGTACTGCTGTGCAATGCCAGGTCAATGATCCATAAGATTGCTGCCATCCATGACTTGATCGTGGATGGAGGACTTGACCTGGCATGTGTAACAGAGACTTGGTTGGATGAAGCAGATGGGCCTGTCCTTGCCTCTGCTTGTCCACCAGGTTTCTCTTACATACAGCAACCCAGGCCTTGTGGGCAGTGGGGCAGTGATTTTTAGGAAGTCATTAGTTTGCACCAGGTGTCCTATTGGGAAGACCCAGTTTTCTGAGTGCATGTTCTGGAAGTTGGGCAATAGGGGCAGAACAGGATTCCTTTTAGTGTACCAACCTCCCCACTGCACCAAGGATTCTTTGCTCTAGCTGCTTCAGGTCGTGGAGGATGTTCTCCTGGAGACACCTAGTTTGGTTGTCCTAGGGGATTTTAACATCCATGCCGACACAACCTTATAAGGGGCTGCTTGGGACTTCGTGGAAAGCATGGCCTCCATGGGGCTGTCCCTGAATAAGTCTGGCCCAACTCATTGCTGCGGACATGCCTTAGACCTAGTGTTCACCTCTATGGATGTTGGTGATCTGACACTAAGTAAAAGCAAAACTAAAGAAGTGCCATGGTCAGATCACTTCCTGGTGCAACTGGACTTCTCCGTCACCCTTCCCCTCAGCAGGGAGGTGGGACAAATTCAGATGGTCCGCCCCTGCCACTTAATGGATCCAAATGGTTTCCAGAGAGTGGTAGGGAATGTTTAACCCATGTTGATGGCCTTTCAGCTGATTCCCTGGTGGCCTGCTGGAATGTGGAGTTAACCAGGGCTATTGACTGTTTGGCTCCAAAGCGCCCTCTCCAATGGCCCAGAGACCGGACAGCCCCATGGTTTCCCACAGATCTGAGGGCAATGAAACAATTACTGGGATGGCTAGAGTGCCTGTGGTGGATAACTCATTCTGAAGCTGACCGGACATGGGTTAGAGCTCAGTGTTGAGCCTACCAAGTGGCGGTAGCGATGGCGAAGAAGACTTTCTTCACCACCTCTATTGCATCTGCAGAAAACAGCAGCAGGAGATTCGTTCAGGTGGTTCGCAATTTAGCGGAACCACCTGCTCCATCGGGGCCCAGTACGGGCCACATGATCTCCTGCAATGATTTTGCAAAGTTTTTTTGCAGATAAAGTTGCTCAGATTCGGGAAGAGGTAGACTCCACCGTGGGAGCAGGGCCAGGGCGATGTTGGCTATTTGCAGTTTAGTAGCGCTGCAGAGAGCTTGCTGGGGAGACCATGCATCACAAGGAACTCAAAAATAACTTTAACAAGGTTTTAATAACAAAAACAAAAACTCCTTTTACACTAAATGCATCAACAAACATGACCCAACCACCAACCCACCCCCCAGGGTAATGAGAGAGCTAGGTGCTGCTCTTTATATACTCTACCCAATTGCTGACACAGCTTAATTAACACAACTTAGCAGCGCCTACCATGTTTCACAGCTGTAAAACTGGGTCTCGTTATTTGCCCTGGCCCTTAAAGACATACACATCTTGTGAAACAATAATGAACCGTCACATTTAAAGACACCATTCAACAGGCGGGAGAATGCTAGAGTCCTGTCTAGTCAAGTTGCATGGGACCAATTCCAATCTGTTACCTCTTATAAAAGCTAGCCAGGAAGGGCTGGGCAAAGGGCTTCATGAGGTAGTGAATGCTTCTCTCTGTAAGGGAGCCTTTCCAGACCCGCTAAATGAGGAGGTCATCAAACTGCTTCTAAAAAAGCCATCTTTAGATGCGGCCAATATGGCCAACTATCACCCAGTCTCAAATCTTCCATTCTTGGGCAAGGTGATTGAGCAAGTGGTTGCTGAACAACTCCAGGCACGCCTGGAAGAAGTGGACCATTTGGTCGCACTGGTCAATAATCTCCGGCGGGCTAGGGACAAAGGTGAGAGCTGTTTCCTAGTTCTGCCGGATCTCTCTGTGGCTTTTGACACCATCGACCATAACATCTTTCTGGACCATCTAGAGGGGCTGGGAGCTGGGGGCACTGTTATACAGTGGTTCCACTCCTTCCTCCTGGGCCATATTCAGAAAGTGGTGGTGGGGGATGAGTGTTCAGACCCCTGGGCTCTCACTTGTGGGGTGTCTCAGGGTTCTGTCCTCTCTCCCATGCTTTTCAATATCTACATGCAACTGCTGGGAGAGATCATCAGGGGATTTGGGCTGGGTGTTCATCAGTATGCGGATGATACCCAGTTCTACCTCTCTTTCAAATCAGAACCTGTGAAGGTGGTGAAGGTCCTGTGTGAGTGTCTGGAGGTGGTTGGAGGATGGATGGCAGCTAAAAGATTGAGGTTGAATCCTGACAAGACAGAAGTACTGTTTTGGGGGGACAGGAGGCGAGCAGGTGTGGAGGACTCCCTTGTCCTGAATGGGGTAACTGTGCCCCTGAAGGACCAGATGCGCAGCCTGGGAGTCATTTTGGACTCACAGCTGCCCATGGAGGCATAGGTCAATTCTGTGTCCAGGGCAGCTGTTTATCAGCTCCATCTCGTACGCAGGCTGAGACCCTACCTACCTGCAGATTGTCTCACCAGAGTGGTGCATGCTCTAGTTATCTCTCGCTTGGACTACTGCAATGTACTCTATGTGGGGCTACCTTTGAAGGTGACCCATAAACTACAACTGATCCAGAATGTGGCAGCTAGACTGGTGACTGGGAGTGGCCACTGGGACCATATAAAACCAATCCTAATGGATCTACATGGCTCCCAGTATGGTTCCAGGCACAATTCAAAGTGTTGGTGCTGACATTTAAAGCCCTAAACAGCCTCGGTCCAGTGTACCTGAAGCAGCATCTCCACCCCCAAAGTTCTGCCCGGACACTGAGGTCCTGTGCCGAGGGCCTTCTGGCGGTTCCCTCGCTGCGAGAAGCCAAGTTACAGGGAACCAGGCAGAGGGCCTTCTCAGTAGTGTGGCACCCGCCCTGTGGAACACCCTCCCACCAGATGTCAAAGGGAAAAAAATCTACCAGACTTTTAGAAGACATCTGAAGGCAGCCCTGTTTAAAGAAGCTTTTAATGTTTAATAGACTATTGTATTTTAATATTTTGTTGGAAGCCACCCAGAGTGGCTGGGAAAACCCAGCCAGAGGGGTGGCGTATAAATAATACATTACTACTACTACTACTACTACTACTACTACTACTACTACTACTACTGAAACTGATTTTCTGGATCCATTTCAATTGGGGTTTTGGCCTGATTTTGGCATAGAAACTGCTTTGGTTGCCCTATATGATGACCTTTGTCGAGAGAGAGACAAGGGAAACATGTCCCTTTTAATTGTTCTCGACCTCTCAGTGGCTTTCAATACTATCAACCATGGAATCCTGCTGGAGCGACTCTCCAAACTAGGGATGGGTGGCTGTTAGAATTCTGCCTGGGTCAGAGGAATGTGCCACAGCGTAGGCACCGGCAGATATTCCTGTCGACCTCCCCGCGTCTCCACTCTGCTGATAAGCAGGCGAGGTCCCGGCGATTCTTCTCAGATGTGTGAGAGGAACACACCGTTCTTCCTCTCTCCCCTTTGGTGTCCCCCAGGGAGGGGAAAGAAGCAGACAGAAAACTATTTACATCCTTTATTTCTGTCTCTTACATCAGTACAGAGAAACATGTCTGCACTCAACAGCAGTAAGAAGAAACTCCACCCATGTACTTCCAGTACGGGTCATATGACACACACACTGAGCTAACATCCGGTGCTCAGTACAGAATGTACTGCCCCTTTGTTCCCATGGCAACAGTCACAAACATCCTGTCTGGCTTTCCAGCCACAAGCAGCTGACTGAGCTGCTGGAGCCTTTGCTTGCTGCAGCATTGGTGCTTTATGGTAACATACTCCCCCTAAAGTATCAATGCTTGCTGCGAGCAAAGCGTCATCCAGAGAAGAAAACAAACAGTTGTTATACTTATAACATTCCCCTGTTGTTTCAGTTCCACCCTTGGAACTACCCGCCACTGGTTTAACCAATGTACCTCTCTGGTTGTGTGACTTCGCATTACCTTGGTTAACAACTCTCTGTTGTGCCTTTGTCTCTGACTCAGACACAGCTTCAATCTGTCCTTGGTCGTTTACAACAGCAACATATGCTAGGTTAGCAAACTCCTTTGAATACCTCTTGGGTGGTACACCCTTTGTTGCTCTCTCAGACCTACGTAAGAGTTGCTTCTCTTCTCTGCTTTCTGGTTCTGCCTCTGAACTCTCTGGAGAACCAGTACTAAGCTTAATCAGTGGTTCATCCTCCTCTTCTGAGGGTCTAGTCATTATTTGAGATTTCCTCTCAATGACTGTGACAACTGAGCTGTCTGAGCTATCGCTGTCATCATCAGTACTACTGAACTCAATAAGATCAAACTCATCATCATCATCATCAGAATCCTCTGTGGGAAAAGCGTGAACAATCACTCCTGTTCAGGAGCACTCTCTAGAAATTTTGTGAGAATCACCTGACCAGATTCAGACAAAATTACTCTGTAGAGACCTTTTTCATAACCTACGAAGATGCCTCTGGCATTCTTTACCCCACCTGGAGCTTCTGTTCTCACATGAGACCCGAAAACCTTAAAATAGGCAACAGAAGGTTTTCTATTGAACAGCTTCTCAAAAGGAGAACATCCCAACTCTGTTGAGACTTTTCTCAACCACACGTGAAGATAGGACGCTAGCGACTCGGCCCAATATTCATGTGGTAAATGTGAACTAAGCAATTGTGCATGCATCCCTTTTTGCAATTCTTTGTTCACTTTTACACAGACACATTTCTTCCATGCTTCTTCGGAACTAGCAAGTTTGTGTCTTATCCCTTTTCCATCCAGGAACCTCTGGAAATCCTGTAACAGAAAAATTGGCTTGTCATCTGTGAAAAGACAATCAATGTTAGCATCATGCATATTTTTAACCTTGTCACAAAACTCTTTAAACCTTTCTACGGCTTCTTTTGGTTTCTGCAAAAAAGAAATCCAGACATAATTTGTGAAAGCATCCACACACAACAGGTAATATTTTGCATTGCCCCTAGATGGTTCTAGAGGACCAATCACATCAGCATACACCCGCTGAAATGCTCTGTTGACCTTCTTAGCCACCTTCTTGGTGTCCTTGTTGGTCAGATCTGCAAGAGAAATTTCGTTAGAATCAGAAGTATTACATTTCATGTAATCACTTTGATCAAAAGTCAACAAATACAGTCCATCTTTCTCTCTGGCAGTAAGAAACAGTTCTCCATCTTTGTAGATCTTGCAGCTTTTCGCATCATAGGACAGTTTCAGTCCTTTCTTTGCAATCTGCGACACGCTCAGCAGATTAAATCTCAGTTCTGGAACCAGGTAAACATTGCTTATAGTCAAGTTCAGACTCTCAAGATACACAGTTCCAATTCCGGTCGCTTCCAGTTCTTGACCGTTGGCTTGTTTCACAGTGAAGCTTTGCTTCTTCAACGTCGAAAACAGTTGTCTGTGTGGGCAGAGATGCTTCGTTGCACCCGTGTTGATTATGAATGTGTTCCCAACATCTGGCGTGGTTCCTTTCGCCATCATAGCCTTTGCAGGTTTCACCTGGCACTTGTTACGGCTTTTGCTTGACGCCTCAGGCTTTGTAGAGCTGTTCTTGGCTCCTTTTGACTGTCGCGGCTTCCTACAGTTCCGCTGTAGATGCCCAGTCTGTCCACAATTGTAGCATCGGACAGCGCTCAATGCTACAGCATGCTCTCCAGTAGCACCAGCAGTGGGAAGATTTGAACTCTGTTCTTGCCTCCCCCTGTCCTTCACCTCCAGTGCAGCAAGTCTGTCGTGTTTATTCAGGACCACCGCACACACTCTCTCCGAAGTCAGGTCTTGAGCAGGAAGGGAACCAAGCTGACTGGCAACCGTTTTGTAAGTCCGATTTAGGCTGTTTATCATCATGAAGCAAAACACTTCCTCCTGTAGACGGAAATTGCGTTCCACCATCTGTTGACGCAGAAACTTCAGATGTTGTTCAAATTTTCCACTGCAGATGCTACTGGAGAGCATGCTGTAGCAATTGAGCACTTCATTTCTGTCAGGTGCGCTTGAACATCTCCATCGGGCGCTAATCTCAGATTGGTCAACTTCTCAAAATACAGCAACGCTGAAGAACCGGCATCTCTCTGATGCGCTGTACGTAGCGTATCCCAAACCTCTTGCGCATATTCCAAATGCTGAATATGCACCAATTGATCATCTGAGACGCACAGAATTATAGCAGTCCTAGCCTTCACATTCTGTGACTCCCAAGCACGCGTTGGTGCTGCAGGGATGGGGTTCTCAATCACCTCAAACAGTCTCTGATTCTGCAGCAGGGCCTTCATCTTAATAGACCAAGATGAATAATTGTTATTGGTCAGGAGGGGTGGAGAAGGCAAGCCTCCCCCCTTCTTAGCATCCATTTTGAGTCCTTGCACTGACTCTGAAACACAAGCCTCTAAAATCCAATAGCTGGCTTGTTTACACTCTTGACATCTGGCAGCTCTGACTCTGGCTGCGTTGGAAAGTCCCTTCCATCAGTTCGTGAGGACCTAGTCATAACAAAGCTTTGTTTTCACCTCTCTGAGGCATAGACTGACTGTCCAGCCCTCTCGAGTAACTTTCCACTCTTCCTTCACTGAAGGACGATGCTTAGCAACAGCGCATACCTCTCCTCGGACAGGAAACCACAAGAATGCCTGGAATGCAGGCCTCTTCTAAGTTGGAGCTGCTTTCCCACACACGCTCTCCGTGAAGCAGAGAATGAATCATTCTGCATTCACACTTTTAAGCCCTTAAAATCTCATACCTTGGGCATCGGCTTGGCTGTCAGCTTCTTCTGGTCAGCTTCTGGCTGCAGAGAATCAGCCTCTCACAACAGGCTTCCATGGAGCAGAGGAGGACAATTCACCAGCCTCTCATGCAGATGTCCGATGAATCGCAACCATCCGAAGGCTGCCACTGTTAGAATTCTGCCTGGGTCAGAGGAATGTGCCACAGCGTAGGCACCGGCAGATATTCCTGTCGACCTCCCCGCGTCTCCACTCTGCTGATAAGCAGGCGAGGTCCCGGCGATTCTTCTCAGATGTGTGAGAGGAACACACCGTTCTTCCTCTCTCCCCTTTGGTGTCCCCCAGGGAGGGGAAAGAAGCAGACAGAAAACTATTTACATCCTTTATTTCTGTCTCTTACATCAGTACAGAGAAACATGTCTGCACTCAACAGCAGTAAGAAGAAACTCCACCCATGTACTTCCAGTACGGGTCATATGACACACACACTGAGCTAACATCCGGTGCTCAGTACAGAATGTACTGCCCCTTTGTTCCCATGGCAACAGTCACAAACATGCTGTCTGGCTTTCCAGCCACAAGCAGCTGACTGAGCTGCTGGAGCCTTTGCTTGCTGCAGCATTGGTGCTTTATGGTAACAGTGGCATCGCTTTGTTTTGGTTCCAGTCCTACTTGGATGGTTGTCCCCAAAGGGTATTACTGGGGAAGTGCTTTTCAGCATTGTGGAACCTTCAATGTGGGGTTCTGTAGGGCTCAATCCTATCCCCCATGTTGCTTAACATCTACATGAAACTTCTGGGTGGGGCTATCTAGAGGTTCGGAGTACTTTGTCAGCAGTATGCTGATGACACTCTGCTCTATTTCTCCTTTACATCTGCAGGTGAGGCAGTGGAAGTGCTGGACCAGTGTCTTGCCTTGGTAATGGACTGGATGAGAGCCAACAAACTGAAGCTCAATCCAGATATGACTGAGGCACTGTTACTGGGGCGTTCCCTAGACCCAATGGGTGGAAGGTCGTCTGCTCTTGATGGGGTTACATTTCCTCTGAAGGAGCAGGTTCATAGCTTGAGGGTACTCCTGGATCCTTTCCTGTCGCTTCAGGCTCAGTTGGCCTCAGTGGCCTGGAGTGCATTCCATCAGCTTCAGCTGGTGGGCCAGCTGCACCTCTATCTGGACAGGGATAGCCTAACTACTGCTGTCTATGCTCTGGTAACCTCAAGGTTAGATTAGTGCAATGCGTTATATGTAGGGCTGCCTCTGAAGACGGTTCAGAATCTTCAGCTGGTGCAGAAATCAGTGGCCAGGTTGCTCATGGAGCAAGATGGTTTAAGCATATTACACCGATCCTGCTCTGACTGCACTGGCTACCAATTAGTTTCCAGGCCCAACTGAAAGTGCTGGTTTTGATCTACAAAGCCTTATTGTGGCTCAGGACCACAATACCTCAAGGACCGCCTCTTTTCATATGAACCTACCTGGACCCTGAGATCATCTTCTGAGGCCCTCCTTTGTGTGCCTCCTCCTCGAGAGGTCTGGAGGGTGGCAACATGAGAAGAGGCCTTCTCTGCAGTGGCTCCCCGTCTGTGGAATGCTCTCCCCAAGGAAGTTCACCTGGCACCTTCATTACACACCTTTCGGCACTAGGCAAAAATCTTCCTCTTTGAACAGGCCTTTGGTTGATCTGTTTGACATCCTATACCCTTTTAAAATGTTCTTTTTTGGAGGAGTGTTATTGGGTTGTGTTTTTTATTCTAATTATATATGTTGAGATCTTTTCTGTGAACCACCCTGAGACTTCCAGGTATAGGGTGGTACATAAACTCTAATAATAATAATAATAATTGTACACAAAGGGCATACACAATTCTTCCTCACCACATGTAATCCCCACAACAACCCTGGGATACATGTCAGCCTGAGAGTCAGAGTCCGGCCGCAGGTCACCTGGAGAGCTTCTGAGAACATTTTAGGATCATGCCCTCTGCTGGATATCAGTATAATTCTAACTGCAGAAAACTGCCACTATTATTGGGTGTGTGTTGTGACATTCCCGGTAGCAGAATTTTGGCACACAGGAGCACAGTTAATGCTACCAAATGGGGAATAATTTACTTCTTAGACAGTTTTTCCAGGTGAAAGGCACATTTCAATTAGAGCAGTCTCAGCACCTTGATTTCTCCTTTCAAGGAAGTTGCATAAGAATGGCAGCTAGGATGCAGGGACTGACTGGACCAGTAAGCAACTTGCTCTTGAGTGCTTCTGCAGAATAAATCCTGCTCCACCATCTTCCGGGAAGCAGGGTCGCTTCTCTAGTTGGCATCCTTCTTATACGTATAGCTTCTCGAATGTTCTATCCCTTTGGAGTCATGCACATGAAGAAAGATCTCAATCTGTTGATAAAGGCAGGTCAATGAGACCTAGTTCTGTTACGGCGGAGCCAAGTGGGACCATATAGTCACCAAACTTGGATAGTCTTGCCATTGTGACTCGTGCAAAGCTGGACTGCTGTAATGTGCTCTTTGTGGGGCTGTCCTTAATGCTAATCTGGAAGCTGCAACCAGCACACTGCTGTATCCTTCAGACCACACTTTACACCTTTATTTAAGGACCTATAACTGTACCATTGCCTCCCCCCCCCTTTTTTACTAGCAGCCAATAAGCCACTTATTGGACAGCGCTGGCCCCTGGCCTCTTAAGTGAGATGGGCGCACAACCCCAGAGTCTGTCAAGACTGGCCCGTACGGGCAGGGGTACCTTTACCTTTACCTTTAATAAGCCACTAGGTCAGCCTCAAGGCCTTGGGTGTTTTCACATGCAGGCCTATCACTGTGGAATCAGGTTACTTCAAGGAGTGCCTTTCCACATATGACTCTACTCTGTCAGTACTATTGCCACAACCCATGAAGACTCTTTAGTGGGGCCCTCTCTTTGCTCCCTCTAAACGACACTTTTCATAGACAAAACAAAAAAAATTCCTTCCAGTAGCACCTTAAAGACCAACTAAGTTAGTTCTTGGTATGAGCTTTCGTGTGCATGCACACTTCTTCAGATACTATGGCAGACCAACACGGCTACCCATCTGCAACTGGAACTTTTCATAGAATCATAGAAGAGTTGGAAGGGACCACTTTTAGAACTTACAAAGGACAAAGAACATGGAAAAGCCATCACATATTCTCACAGTTATTAGTTTCAGGTTATTTATGTCCAGGATCTATCAGTCATCAAATGCCTGCAAAAATTATATCGTTTCTTGGAGGCTCCAAGCATAATTCTTACAGCTGAGAAAGAAGCAGCAAGCTATAGCTCCTCAAAACCACAAGCTTAGTTTTTGTATTTACTTTGGAAAGTTTGTTTTTTTTTTCTGTATGCAAGAATACAACATTTTCATATATGATGTATAACTAAAATACATATATTACTAGAAGATGATGTGCTGATGGCTATTAGCTTCGATTGTATACTACTGGGCAAGGGGGACCCCCATGACCAAAGAATGCATCAAAGTGACAACTCCAACCTTGGAAGAAGGAGATGTGATGTTGGTTTCCTTACCATCTCCATCAGCACCTTAAAGGTAAAGGTAAAGGGACCCCTGAACATTAGGCCCAGTTGTGGCCGACTCTGGGGTTGCGGCGCTCATCTCGCTTTATTGGCAGAGGGAGCCGGCATACAGCTTCCCGGTCATGTGGCCAGCATGACTAAGCTGCTTCTGGCAAACCAGAGCAGCGCACGGAAACGCCATTTACCTTCCTGCCGAAGCTGTACCTATTTATCTACTTGCATTTGACGTGCTTTCAAACTGCTAGGTTGGCAGTAGCAGGGACCGAGCAACGGGAGCTCACCCCATCGTGGGGATTCGAACCGCCAACTTTCTGATTGGCAAGTCCTAGGCTCTGTGGTTTAACCCACAACACCACCCGCATCCCATCAGGAATTCCTTAATTGGTAGGGTCAAAGGAATGATGGGAAGGGATGGTGCCATACCTCAGGAAGCCCTTGTTATGGTGATGATGAGGCCCCACCATGCCACAACCCAGCCAGGCTGGATAGAGAACTATAACTCAACTAGAGAGCAATGTAACTTTCATAGTTATAGGGTCTGTGACTGGGTAATAAAATGTGTGTGTTATATTTTATAAATTTCACTTAAAATAGGAAGCAGACACCATGAATGGGAGCTGAGCTTGGCTCACATTCAAAAGTTTATTTGCCAGCTTGTGACTAGATGCACCTTTCCACTCAGGTACATAAGAATGATAATGCCAGAATCATCCCTGTTGGATGGGGGATTGGGTTGAGCTTCTCTGTGTTGACCGCTGCTTCTCATATGAGACATGGGGATGATGGTGTGCACCATGGGTCATTGCAATCATTGCAGTGGAGAGCATCCAACTGAGCCAACCTGGTTGAAAAGGAATGGAACTGATGACCTAACCACTTCCTTGACTCCATCATTTCCTCAAAGCTGACTAGTTATGGCTAATGAGCCTCCATGGCATGCTTATCATTCTAAAGCCAGTTTGAGGAGCACTTTTGCAGAGTATGTATTCAAGTTATAATACCCAAACATGAGACATAGACACTTAATATACATGTATCATTTCTGGTGCCATTTATTTGAAAAAGATAGAAATCTCACATTATTTTGTAGCAGTACAAGCCTGGACCACTTGATCCATTTCCTTTCAAATTCTCTGTACATAGTTTCCTGTAACAAGAACCTATGTAGTCCTGCACTTTCTTCGGATACCATCTATTCATTCCTTCTGGGTTAAAAACCAGTGCTTTGGTTTTCTATTGTCAGGAAATAATCAGTTAGTTAACCTTTCTTGAGGAAGCATTGATCTCATTGATTGATTGGTGGAGAGAAGCATCAATCCCTTCACCTTGTATGTTGCTGGTAATATCAGATATCTTGACGTCCGACTGAAGGATGAAATAGATATTTCGAAGCAATCTCTTTATAGAGCTATTAGTCCCTTTGCCTTCCATAGTGACCTTAAAAGGAAATATCTGTTTGCCTTGGCCTTCACTTTCCAAGTTCACAGAAAAATCATGTATATGCCCTTCCTGGGAAATAAAACTCTTCACTTTTTGGACTAACATCTTTTGAGAAGGGTTGTTGCCTTGGCCTTGCAAAGTGAATGTAAACTTGATCAGCTGTTTTCTACCAGATACAGGGACAACCACATTGGGCCTTTTGTTCAGGGAAGCATTTATCTGTTGGATTAATTGGTGGACAGAAGCACTAATCCCTTGGCCTTGGATGCTGATGGTTATGTGAGTAATTTTCCGTTCTCCTTGAAGGATTGCATCAATATTTTCCACTAATCTCCTGAGTGAATCATCAGTCCCTTGGCCTTCAGTGGTGACTGTAAAACGAGTCATCTGGTTGCCTAGGTCTTGGCTTTTAATGTTTACAAAGTAATCTGTTATTTGACCATCCTTGTCAAGAAAAGCCTTGATCTTTTCTACTAATCTCGGTCTGGAAGCATCGTCCCCTTGGCCTTGTATGTTCAAGGTAAACTTGATCTTCTTGCCTCTTTCGCTGTGTTCATTGTCAATCAGACTGGGCCTCTTTTTCAAGGAAACATTGAAGTCTCGGACTAATTTGTGGACAGAAGTACCAATCCCTTGACCTTTTATGTTCATGTTCATGTTAGCTATTTTCTGTTCTCCTTCAAGGATGGCATAGATGTTTTCCACAAATCCCCTGAGAGAATTATCAGTCGCTTTGCCTTCTATGCTGACAGTGAAATGATTCCCATGGTTGCCCTGCCTTTGGCCTTCCACACTCACAGAATAATCCGTTGGATGTTGTTGCGTTTCAAGTAAAGCCTTGATCTTTTTGATTAATCTCTGTCTGGAAGCATCATCCCCTTGGCCTTGTATGTTCAAGGTAAACTTGAGCTTCTTGCCTCTTTCGCTGTCTTCATTGTCAATCAGACTGGGCCTCTTTTTCAAGGAAACATTGAAGTCTCGGACTAATTTGTAGACCGAAGTACCAATCCCTTGACCTTTTATGTTCATGTTCATGTTAGCTATTTTCTGTTCTCCTTCAAGGATGGCATAGATGTTTTCCACAAATCCCCTGAGAGAATCATCAGTCGCTTTGCCTTCTATGGTGACAGTGAAATGATTCCCATGGTTGCCCTGCCTTTGGCCTTCCACACTCACAGAATAATCCGTTGGATGTTGTTGCGTTTCAAGTAAAGCCTTGATCTTTTTGACTAATCTCTGTCTGGAAGCATCGTCCCCTTGGCCTTGTATGTTCAAGGTAAACTTGAGCTTCTTGCCTCTTTCGCTGTGTTCATTGTCAATCAGACTGGGCCTCTTTTTCAAGGAAACATTGAAGTCTCGGACTAATTTGTGGACAGAAGTATCGATCCCTTTACCTTTTATGTTCATGTTCATGTTAGCTATTTTCTGTTCTCCTTCAAGGATGGCATAGATGTTTTCCACAAATCCCCTGAGAGAATTATCAGTCGCTTTGCCTTCTATGCTGACAGTGAAATGATTCCCATGGTTGCCCTGCCTATGGCCTTCCACACTCACAGAATAATCCGTTGGATGTTGTTGCGTTTCAAATAAAGTCTTGATCTTTTTGACTAATCTCTGTCTGGAAGCATCGTCCCCTTGGCCTTGTATGTTCAAGGTAAACTTGAGCTTCTTGCCTCTTTCGCTGTGTTCATTGTCAATCAGACTGGGCCTCTTTTTCAAGGAAACATTGAAGTCTCGGATTAATTTGTGGACAGAAGTACCGATCCCTTGACCTTTTATGTTCATGTTCATGTTAGCTATTTTCTGTTCTCCTTCAAGGATGGCATAGATGTTTTCCACAAATCCCCTGAGAGAATTATCAGTCGCTTTGCCTTCTATGGTGACAGTGAAATGATTCCCATGGTTGCCCTGCCTTTGGCCTTCCACACTCACAGAATAATCCGTTGGATGTTGTTGCATTTCAAGTAAAGCCTTGATCTTTTTGATTAATCTCTGTCTGGAAGCATCATCCCCTTGGCCTTGTATGTTCAAGGTAAACTTGAGCTTCTTGCCTCTTTCGCTGTCTTCATTGTCAATCAGACTGGGCCTCTTTTTCAAGGAAACATTGAAGTCTCGGACTAATTTGTAGACAGAAGTACCAATCCCTTGACCTTTTATGTTCATGTTCATGTTAGCTATTTTCTGTTCTCCTTCAAGGATGGCATAGATGTTTTCCACAAATCCCCTGAGAGAATCATCAGTCGCTTTGCCTTCTATGGTGACAGTGAAATGATTCCCATGGTTGCCCTGCCTTTGGCCTTCCACACTCACAGAATAATCCGTTGGATGTTGTTGCGTTTCAAGTAAAGCCTTGATCTTTTTGATTAATCTCTGTCTGGAAGCATCATCCCCTTGGCCTTGTATGTTCAAGGTAAACTTGAGCTTCTTGCCTCTTTCGCTGTCTTCATTGTCAATCAGACTGGGCCTCTTTTTCAAGGAAACATTGAAGTCTCGGACTAATTTGTAGACCGAAGTACCAATCCCTTGACCTTTTATGTTCATGTTCATGTTAGCTATTTTCTGTTCTCCTTCAAGGATGGCATAGATGTTTTCCACAAATCCCCTGAGAGAATCATCAGTCGCTTTGCCTTCTATGGTGACAGTGAAATGATTCCCATGGTTGCCCTGCCTTTGGCCTTCCACACTCACAGAATAATCCGTTGGATGTTGTTGCGTTTCAAGTAAAGCCTTGATCTTTTTGACTAATCTCTGTCTGGAAGCATCGTCCCCTTGGCCTTGTATGTTCAAGGTAAACTTGAGCTTCTTGCCTCTTTCGCTGTGTTCATTGTCAATCAGACTGGGCCTCTTTTTCAAGGAAACATTGAAGTCTCGGACTAATTTGTAGACAGAAGTACCAATCCCTTGACCTTTTATGTTCATGTTCATGTTAGCTATTTTCTGTTCTCCTTCAAGGATGGCATAGATGTTTTCCACAAATCCCCTGAGAGAATCATCAGTCGCTTTGCCTTCTATGGTGACAGTGAAATGATTCCCATGGTTGCCCTGCCTTTGGCCTTCCACACTCACAGAATAATCCGTTGGATGTTGTTGCGTTTCAAGTAAAGCCTTGATCTTTTTGACTAATCTCTGTCTGGAAGCATCGTCCCCTTGGCCTTGTATGTTCAAGGTAAACTTGAGCTTCTTGCCTCTTTCGCTGTGTTCATTGTCAATCAGACTGGGCCTCTTTTTCAAGGAAACATTGAAGTCTCGAACTAATTTGTGGACAGAAGTATCGATCCCTTGACCTTTTATGTTCATGTTCATGTTAGCTATTTTCTGTTCTCCTTCAAGGATGGCATAGATGTTTTCCACAAATCCCCTGAGAGAATTATCAGTCGCTTTGCCTTCTATGCTGACAGTGAAATGATTCCCATGGTTGCCCTGCCTATGGCCTTCCACACTCACAGAATAATCCGTTGGATGTTGTTGCGTTTCAAATAAAGTCTTGATCTTTTTGACTAATCTCTGTCTGGAAGCATCGTCCCCTTGGCCTTGTATGTTCAAGGTAAACTTGAGCTTCTTGCCTCTTTCGCTGTGTTCATTGTCAATCAGACTGGGCCTCTTTTTCAAGGAAACATTGAAGTCTCGGATTAATTTGTGGACAGAAGTACCGATCCCTTGACCTTTTATGTTCATGTTCATGTTAGCTATTTTCTGTTCTCCTTCAAGGATGGCATAGATGTTTTCCACAAATCCCCTGAGAGAATTATCAGTCGCTTTGCCTTCTATGGTGACAGTGAAATGATTCCCATGGTTGCCCTGCCTTTGGCCTTCCACACTCACAGAATAATCCGTTGGATGTTGTTGCGTTTCAAGTAAAGCCTTGATCTTTTTGACTAATCTCTGTCTGGAAGCATCGTCCCCTTGGCCTTGTATGTTCAAGGTAAACTTGAGCTTCTTGCCTCTTTCGCTGTGTTCATTGTCAATCAGACTGGGCCTCTTTTTCAAGGAAACATTGAAGTCTCGGACTAATTTGTGGACAGAAGTACCAATCCCTTGACCTTTTATGTTCATGTTCATGTTAGCTATTTTCTGTTCTCCTTCAAGGATGGCATAGATGTTTTCCACAAATCCCCTGAGAGAATTATCAGTCGCTTTGCCTTCTATGGTGACAGTGAAATGATTCCCATGGTTGCCCTGCCTTTGGCCTTCCACACTCACAGAATAATCCGTTGGATGTTGTTGCATTTCAAGTAAAGCCTTGATCTTTTTGATTAATCTCTGTCTGGAAGCATCATCCCCTTGGCCTTGTATGTTCAAGGTAAACTTGAGCTTCTTGCCTCTTTCGCTGTCTTCATTGTCAATCAGACTGGGCCTCTTTTTCAAGGAAACATTGAAGTCTCGGACTAATTTGTGGACAGAAGTACCAATCCCTTGACCTTTTATGATCATGTTCATGTTAGCTATTTTCTGTTCTCCTTCAAGGATGGCATAGATGTTTTCCACAAATCCCCTGAGAGAATCATCAGTCGCTTTGCCTTCTATGGTGACAGTGAAATGATTCCCATGGTTGCCCTGCCTTTGGCCTTCCACACTCACAAAATAATCCGTTGGATGTTGTTGCATTTCAAGTAAAGCCTTGATCTTTTTGATTAATCTCTGTCTGGAAGCATCATCCCCTTGGCCTTGTATGTTCAAGGTAAACTTGAGCTTCTTGCCTCTTTCGCTGTCTTCATTGTCAATCAGACTGGGCCTCTTTTTCAAGGAAACATTGAAGTCTCGGACTAATTTGTGGACAGAAGTACCAATCCCTTGACCTTTTATGTTCATGTTCATGTTAGCTATTTTCTGTTCTCCTTCAAGGATGGCATAGATGTTTTCCACAAATCCCCTGAGAGAATCATCAGTCCCTTTGCCTTCTATGGTGACAGTGAAATGATTCCCATGGTTGCCCTGCCTTTGGCCTTCCACACTCACAGAATAATCCGTTGGATGTTGTTGCGTTTCAAGTAAAGCCTTGATCTTTTTGATTAATCTCTGTCTGGAAGCATCATCCCCTTGGCCTTGTATGTTCAAGGTAAACTTGAGCTTCTTGCCTCTTTCGCTGTCTTCATTGTCAATCAGACTGGGCCTCTTTTTCAAGGAAACATTGAAGTCTCGGACTAATTTGTGGACAGAAGTACCAATCCCTTGACCTTTTATGTTCATGTTCATGTTAGCTATTTTCTGTTCTCCTTCAAGGATGGCATAGATGTTTTCCACAAATCCCCTGAGAGAATCATCAGTCCCTTTGCCTTCTATGGTGACAGTGAAATGATTCCCATGGTTGCCCTGCCTTTGGCCTTCCACACTCACAGAATAATCCGTTGGATGTTGTTGCGTTTCAAGTAAAGCCTTGATCTTTTTGATTAATCTCTGTCTGGAAGCATCATCCCCTTGGCCTTGTATGTTCAAGGTAAACTTGAGCTTCTTGCCTCTTTCGCTGTCTTCATTGTCAATCAGACTGGGCCTCTTTTTCAAGGAAACATTGAAGTCTCGGACTAATTTGTGGACAGAAGTACCAATCCCTTGACCTTTTATGTTCATGTTCATGTTAGCTATTTTCTGTTCTCCTTCAAGGATGGCATAGATGTTTTCCACAAATCCCCTGAGAGAATTATCAGTCGCTTTGCCTTCTATGGTGACAGTGAAATGATTCCCATGGTTGCCCTGCCTTTGGCCTTCCACACTCACAGAATAATCCGTTGGATGTTGTTGCGTTTCAAGTAAAGCCTTGATCTTTTTCATTAATCTCTGTCTGGAAGCATCGTCCCCTTGGCCTTGTATATTCAAGGTAAACTTGAGCTTCTTGCCTCTTTCGCTGTCTTCATTGTCAATCAGACTGGGCCTCTTTTTCAAGGAAACATTGAAGTCTCGGACTAATTTGTGGACAGAAGTACCAATCCCTTGACCTTTTATGTTCATGTTCATGTTAGCTATTTTCTGTTCTCCTTCAAGGATGGCATAGATGTTTTCCACAAATCCCCTGAGAGAATCATCAGTCGCTTTGCCTTCTATGGTGACAGTGAAATGATTCCCATGGTTGCCCTGCCTTTGGCCTTCCACACTCACAGAATAATCCGTTGGATGTTGTTGCATTTCAAGTAAAGCCTTGATCTTTTTGATTAATCTCTGTCTGGAAGCATCATCCCCTTGGCCTTGTATGTTCAAGGTAAACTTGAGCTTCTTGCCTCTTTCGCTGTCTTCATTGTCAATCAGACTGGGCCTCTTTTTCAAGGAAACATTGAAGTCTCGGACTAATTTGTGGACAGAAGTACCAATCCCTTGACCTTTTATGATCATGTTCATGTTAGCTATTTTCTGTTCTCCTTCAAGGATGGCATAGATGTTTTCCACAAATCCCCTGAGCGAATTATCAGTCGCTTTGCCTTCTATGGTGACAGTGAAATGATTCCCATGGTTGCCCTGCCTTTGGCCTTCCACACTCACAGAATAATCCGTTGGATGTTGTTGCGTTTCAAGTAAAGCCTTGATCTTTTTCATTAATATCTGTCTGGAAGCATCGTCCCCTTGGCCTTGTATATTCAAGGTAAACTTGAGCTTCTTGCCTCTTTCGCTGTGTTCATTGTCAATCAGACTGGGCCTCTTTTTCAAGGAAACATTGAAGTCTCGGACTAATTTGTGGACAGAAGTACCAATCCCTTGACCTTTTATGTTCATGTTCATGTTAGCTATTTTCTGTTCTCCTTCAAGGATGGCATAGATGTTTTCCACAAATCCCCTGAGAGAATCATCAGTCCCTTTGCCTTCTATGGTGACAGTGAAATGATTCCCATGGTTGCCCTGCCTTTGGCCTTCCACACTCACAGAATAATCCGTTGGATGTTGTTGCGTTTCAAGTAAAGCCTTGATCTTTTTCATTAATCTCTGTCTGGAAGCATCGTCCCCTTGGCCTTGTATATTCAAGGTAAACTTGAGCTTCTTGCCTCTTTCGCTGTGTTCATTGTCAATCAGACTGGGCCTCTTTTTCAAGGAAACATTGAAGTCTCGGACTAATTTGTGGACAGAAGTACCAATCCCTTGACCTTTTATGTTCATGTTCATGTTAGCTATTTTCTGTTCTCCTTCAAGGATGGCATAGATGTTTTCCACAAATCCCCTGAGAGAATCATCAGTCCCTTTGCCTTCTATGGTGACAGTGAAATGATTCCCATGGTTGCCCTGCCTTTGGCCTTCCACACTCACAGAATAATCCGTTGGATGTTGTTGCATTTCAAGTAAAGCTTTGATCTTTTTGATTAATCTCTGTCTGGAAGCATCATCCCCTTGGCCTTGTATGTTCAAGGTAAACTTGAGCTTCTTGCCTCTTTCGCTGTCTTCATTGTCAATCAGACTGGGCCTCTTTTTCAAGGAAACATTGAAGTCTCGGACTAATTTGTGGACAGAAGTACCAATCCCTTGACCTTTTATGATCATGTTCATGTTAGCTATTTTCTGTTCTCCTTCAATGATGGCATAGATGTTTTCCACAAATCCCCTGAGAGAATTATCAGTCGCTTTGCCTTCTATGGTGACAGTGAAATGATTCCCATGGTTGCCCTGCCTTTGGCCTTCCACACTCACAGAATAATCCGTTGGATGTTGTTGCGTTTCAAGTAAAGCCTTGATATTTTTGATTAATCTCTGTCTGGAAGCATCGTCCCCTTGGCCTTGTATGTTCAAGGTAAACTTGAGCTTCTTGCCTCTTTCGCTGTCTTCATTGTCAATCAGTCTGGGCCTCTTTTTCAAGGAAACATTGAAGTCTCGGACTAATTTGTGGACAGAAGTACCAATCCCTTGACCTTTTATGTTCATGTTCATGTTAGCTATTTTCTGTTCTCCTTCAAGGATGGCATAGATGTTTTCCACAAATCCCCTGAGAGAATCATCAGTCGCTTTGCCTTCTATGGTGACAGTGAAATGATTCCCATGGTTGCCCTGCCTTTGGCCTTCCACACTCACAGAATAATCCGTTGGATGTTGTTGCATTTCAAGTAAAGCCTTGATCTTTTTGATTAATCTCTGTCTGGAAGCATCATCCCCTTGGCCTTGTATGTTCAAGGTAAACTTGAGCTTCTTGCCTCTTTCGCTGTGTTCATTGTCAATCAGACTGGGCCTCTTTTTCAAGGAAACATTGAAGTCTCGGACTAATTTGTGGACAGAAGTACCAATCCCTTGACCTTTTATGTTCATGTTCATGTTAGCTATTTTCTGTTCTCCTTCAAGGATGGCATAGATGTTTTCCACAAATCCCCTGAGAGAATCATCAGTCCCTTTGCCTTCTATGGTGACAGTGAAATGATTCCCATGGTTGCCCTGCCTTTGGCCTTCCACACTCACAGAATAATCCGTTGGATGTTGTTGCATTTCAAGTAAAGCTTTGATCTTTTTGATTAATCTCTGTCTGGAAGCATCGTCCCCTTGGCCTTGTATGTTCAAGGTAAACTTGAGCTTCTTGCCTCTTTCGCTGTCTTCATTGTCAATCAGACTGGGCCTCTTTATCAAGGAAACATTGAAGTCTCGGACTAATTTGTGGACAGAAGTACCAATCCCTTGACCTTTTATGATCATGTTCATGTTAGCTATTTTCTGTTCTCCTTCAAGGATGGCATAGATGTTTTCCACAAATCCCCTGAGAGAATTATCAGTCGCTTTGCCTTCTATGGTGACAGTGAAATGATTCCCATGGTTGCCCTGCCTTTGGCCTTCCACACTCACAGAATAATCCGTTGGATGTTGTTGCGTTTCAAGTAAAGCCTTGATATTTTTGATTAATCTCTGTCTGGAAGCATCGTCCCCTTGGCCTTGTATGTTCAAGGTAAACTTGAGCTTCTTGCCTCTTTCGCTGTGTTCATTGTCAATCAGTCTGGGCCTCTTTTTCAAGGAAACATTGAAGTCTCGGACTAATTTGTGGACAGAAGTACCAATCCCTTGACCTTTTATGTTCATGTTCATGCTAGCTATTTTCTGTTCTCCTTCAAGGATGGCATAGATGTTTTCCACAAATCCCCTGAGAGAATTATCAGTCGCTTTGCCTTCTATGGTGACAGTGAAATGATTCCCATGGTTGCCCTGCCTTTGGCCTTCCACACTCACAGAATAATCCGTTGGATGTTGTTGCATTTCAAGTAAAGCCTTGATCTTTTTGACTAATCTCTGTCTGGAAGCATCGTCCCCTTGGCCTTGTATGTTCAAGGTAAACTTGAGCTTCTTGCCTCTTTCGCTGTGTTCATTGTCAATCAGACTGGGCCTCTTTTTCAAGGAAACATTGAAGTCTCGGACTAATTTGTGGACAGAAGTACCAATCCCTTGACCTTTTATGTTCATGTTCATGTTAGCTATTTTCTGTTCTCCTTCAAGGATGGCATAGATGTTTTCCAGAAATCCCCTGAGAGAATCATCAGTCGCTTTGCCTTCTATGGTGACAGTGAAATGATTCCCATGGTCGCCCTGGCTTTGCCGTTTCACGCTCACAGAATAATCCATTATTTCCATTTCCTTGCCAAGCAAAGCCTTGATCTTTCTGACGAATCTCTTTAGAGTAGCATCATCACCTTGGCCTTGTATTTTAAAGGTAAACGGAATCCTCGGGATTTCTCCTTCGGGTGGAGGAACATCAACATTCGGCTTTTTGTTCAGGGAATCATTGAACTCTTCGATTATTTGGTGGAGAGAAGGACTAATTCCTTGGCCATGTATGCTGAGGTTAATGTGAGTCATTTTGTCTTCTTCCTCAAGGATTGCATTGACATTTTCCACAAACTTCCTGACAGAAGCATCAGGCCCTTGTCCATCTACAGTGACAGTAAAATGAATCACCTGGTTGCCCAGGCTTTTGCCTTTCATGCTCACAGAATAATCCATTATTTCCTTCTCCTTGCCAAGCAAAGCCTTGATCTTTCCGACGAATCTCTTTAGAGTAGCATCATCACCTTGGCCTTGTATTTTAAAGGTAAACGGGATCGTCGGGATTTCTCCTTCGTGTGGAGGAACATCAACATTTGGCTTTTTGTTCAGGGAATCATTGAACTCTTCAATTATTTGGTGGAGAGAAGGACTAATTCTTTGGCCTTGTATGCTGAGGTTAATGTGAGTCATTTTGTCTTCTTCTTCTTCAAGGATTGCATTGACATTTTCCACAAACTTCCTGACAGAAGCATCAGGCCCTTGTCCATCTACAGTGACAGTAAAATGAATCACCTGGTTGCCCAGGCTTTTGCCTTTCATGCTCACAGAATAGTCCATTATTTCCATGTCCTTGCCAAGCAAAGCCTTGATCTTTCCGACGAATCTCTTTAGAGTAGCATCATCACCTTGGCCTTGTATTTTAAAGGTAAACGGGATCGTCGGGATTTCTCCTTCGGGTGGAGGAACATCAACATTTGGCTTTTTCTTCAGGGAATCATTGAACTCTTCGATTAACTGGTGGAGAGAAGGACTAATTCCTTGGCCTTGTATTCTCAGGTTAATGTGAGTCATTTTGTCTTCTTCTTCAAGGATTGCATTGACATTTTCCACAAACTTCCTGACAGAAGCATCAGGCCCTTGTCCATCTACAGTGACAGTAAAATGAATCACCTGGTTGCCCAGGCTTTTGCCTTTCATGCTCACAGAATAATCCCTTATTTCCATGTCCTTGCCAAGCAAAGCCTTGATCTTTCCGACGAATCTCTTTAGAGTAGCATCATCACCTTGGCCTTGTATTTTAAAGGTAAACGGGATCGTCAGGATTTCTCCTTCGGGTGGAGGAACATCAACATTTGGCTTTTTCTTCAGGGAATCATTGAACTCTTCGATTATTTGGTGGAGAGAAGGACTAATTCCTTGGCCTTGTATGCTGAGGTTAATGTGAGTCATTTTGTCTTCTTCTTCAAGGATTGCATTGACATTTTCCACAAACATCCTGACAGAAGCATCAGGCCCTTGTCCATCTACAGTGACAGTAAAATGAATCACCTGGTTGCCCAGGCTTTTGCCTTTCATGCTCACAGAATAATCCATTATTTCCATGTCCTTGCCAAGCAAAGCCTTGATCTTTCCGACGAATCTCTTTAGCGTAGCATCATCACCTTGGCCTTGTATTTTAAAGGTAAACGGGATCGTCGGGATTTCTCCTTCGGGTGGAGGAACATCAACATTTGGCTTTTTGTTCAGGGAATCATTGAACTCTTCAATTATTTGGTGGAGAGAAGGACTAACTCCTTGGCCTTGTATGCTGAGGTTAATGTGAGTCATTTTGTCTTCTTCTTCAAGGATTGCATTGACATTTTCCATGAACTTCCTGACAGAAGCAACAGGCCCTTGTCCATCTACAGTTACCGTAAAAAGAATCACCTGGTTGCCCAGGCTTTTGCCTTTCATGCTCACAGAATAATCCATTATTTCCTTCTCCTTCCCAAGCAAAGCCTTGATCTTTCCGACGAATCTCTTTAGAGTAGCATCATCACCTTGGCCTTCTATTTTAAAGGTAAACGGGATCGTCGGGATTTCTCCTTCGTGTGGAGGAACATCAACATTTGGCTTTTTGTTCAGGGAATCATTGAACTCTTCAATTATTTGGTGGAGAGAAGGATTAATTCTTTGGCCTTGTATGCTGAGGTTAATGTGAGTCATTTTGTCTTCTTCTTCTTCAAGGATTGCATTGACATTTTCCACAAACTTCCTGACAGAAGCATCAGGCCCTTGTCCATCTACAGTGACAGTAAAATGAATCACCTGGTTGCCCAGGCTTTTGCCTTTCATGCTCACAGAATAGTCCATTATTTCCATGTCCTTGCCAAGCAAAGCCTTGATCTTTCCGACGAATCTCTTTAGAGTAGCATCATCACCTTGGCCTTGTATTTTAAAGGTAAACGGGATCGTCGGGATTTCTCCTTCGGGTGGAGGAACATCAACATTTGGCTTTTTCTTCAGGGAATCATTGAACTCTTCGATTAACTGGTGGAGAGAAGGACTAATTCCTTGGCCTTGTATTCTCAGGTTAATGTGAGTCATTTTGTCTTCTTCTTCAAGTATTGCATTGACATTTTCCACAAACTTCCTGACAGAAGCATCAGGCCCTTGTCCATCTACAGTGACAGTAAAATGAATCACCTGGTTGCCCAGGCTTTTGCCTTTCATGCTCACAGAATAATCCCTTATTTCCATGTCCTTGCCAAGCAAAGCCTTGATCTTTCCGACGAATCTCTTTAGAGTAGCATCATCACCTTGGCCTTGTATTTTAAAGGTAAACGGGATCGTCGGGATTTCTCCTTCGGGTGGAGGAACATCAACATTTGGCTTTTTGTTCTGGGATTCATTGAACTCTTCGATTATTTGGTGGAGAGAAGGACTAATTCCTTGGCCTTGTATGCTGAGGTTAATGTGAGTCATTTTGTCTTCTTCTTCAAGGATTGCATTGACATTTTCCACAAACATCCTGACAGAAGCATCAGGCCCTTGTCCATCTACAGTGACAGTAAAATGAATCACCTGGTTGCCCAGGCTTTTGCCTTTCATGCTCACAGAATAATCCATTATTTCCTTCTCCTTGCCAAGCAAAGCCTTGATCTTTCCGACGAATCTCTTTAGAGTAGCATCATCACCTTGGCCTTGTATTTTAAAGGTAAACGGGATCGTCGGGATTTCTCCTTCGTGTGGAGGAACATCAACATTTGGCTTTTTGTTCAGGGAATCATTGAACTCTTCAATTATTTGGTGGAGAGAAGGACTAATTCTTTGGCCTTGTATGCTGAGGTCAATGTGAGTCATTTTGTCTTCTTCTTCTTCAAGGATTGCATTGACATTTTCCACAAACTTCCTGACAGAAGCATCAGGCCCTTGTCCATCTACAGTGACAGTAAAATGAATCACCTGGTTGCCCAGGCTTTTGCCTTTCATGCTCACAGAATAGTCCATTATTTCCATGTCCTTGCCAAGCAAAGCCTTGATCTTTCCGACGAATCTCTTTAGAGTAGCATCATCACCTTGGCCTTGTATTTTAAAGGTAAACGGGATCGTCGGGATTTCTCCTTCGGGTGGAGGAACATCAACATTTGGCTTTTTGTTCTGGGAATCATTGAACTCTTCAATTAACTGGTGGAGAGAAGGACTAATTCCTTGGCCTTGTATTCTGAGGTTAATGTGAGTCATTTTTTCTTCTTCTTCAAGGATTTCATTGACATTTTCCACAAACTTCCTGACAGAAGCATCAGGCCCTTGTCCATCTACAGTGACCGTAAAATGAATCACCTGGTTGCCCAGGCTTTTGCCTTTCATGCTCACAGAATAATCCATTATTTCCATGTCCTTGCCAAGCAAAGCCTTGATCTTTCCGACGAATCTCTTTAGCGTAGCATCATCACCTTGGCCTTGTATTTTAAAGGTAAACGGGATCGTCGGGATTTCTCCTTCGGGTGGAGGAACATCAACATTTGGCTTTTTCTTCAGGGAATCATTGAACTCTTCGATTATTTGGTGGAGAGAAGGACTAATTCCTTGGCCTTGTATGCTGAGGTTAATGTGAGTCATTTTGTCTTCTTCTTCAAGGATTGCATTGATATTTTCCATGAACTTCCTGACAGAAGCATCAGGCCCTTGTCCATCTACAGTGACCGTAAAATGAATCACCTGGTTGCCCAGGCTTTTGCCTTTCATGCTCACAGAATAATCCATTATTTCCTTCTCCTTGCCAAGCAAAGCCTTGATCTTTCCGACGAATCTCTTTAGAGTAGCATCATCACCTTGGCCTTCTATTTTAAAGGTAAACGGGATCGTCACGATTTCTCCTTCGGGTGGAGGAACATCAACATTTGGCTTTTTCTTCAGGGAATCATTGAACTCTTCAATTATTTGGTGGAGAGAAGGACTAATTCCTTGGCCTTGTATGCTGAGGTTAATGTGAGTCATTTTGTCTTCTTCTTCAAGGATTGCATTGACATTTTCCACTAACTTCCTGACAGAAGCATCAGGCCCTTGTCCATATACAGTGACAGTAAAATGAATCACCTGGTTGCCCAGGCTTTTGCCTTTCATGCTCACAGAATAATCCATTATTTCCTTTTCCTTTCCAAGCAAAGCCTTGATCTTTCCGACGAATCTCTTTAGAGTAGCATCATCACCTTGGCCTTGTATTTTAAAGGTAAACAGAATCCTTGGGATTTTTTTTTTGAGTGGAGAAACATCAACATTCGGCATTTTGTTCTGAGAATCATTGAACTCTTTGATTATTTGGTGGAGAGAAGGACTAATTCCTTGGCCTTGTATGTTGAGGTTAATGTGAGTCATTTTGTCTTCTTCTTCAAGGATTGCATTGACATTTTCCACAAACTTCCTGACAGAAGAATCAGGCCCTTGTCCATCTACAGTGACAGTAAAATGAATCACCTGGTTGCCCAGGCTTTTGCCTTTCATGCTCACAGAATAATCCATTATTTCCATTTCCCTGTCAAGCAAAGCCTTGATCTTTCTGACGAATCTCTTTAGAGTAGCATCATCACCTTGGCCCTTTATCTTCAATGTAAACATGACCCTCTTGTCCACTTCCTTTGGGAAATTATTATCTGCATGAGGCTTGTTGTTCAGGGAACTATTGATATCATTTATTAATTGGTGGAGAGAAGTACTAATCTCTTGGCCTTCTATTTCGAAGGTAATATGAGTCATTTTCCCTTCTCCTTGAAGCAAGGCACTGATGTTTTCCACTAATCTCCTTAGAGCAGCGTTATTCCCATGACCTTCTGTGGTGAGAGTAAAATGAATCATCTGATTGTCCTCCCTTTGTCCTTTCATCTTCAGAGAGTAATCATTTATTTCCTTATCTTTGCCAAGAAAAGCCTTGATCTTTTCAACGAATCTCTTTAGGGAAGCATCATCACCTTGGCCCTTTATCTTCAATGTAAACTTGACCTGCTGCCCTCCTTCGGTTGGGAAATTATTAACCTCATGAGGCCTGTTATTCAGGGAACTATTGATCTCATTTATTAATTGGTGGATAGAAGGACCAATCCCTTGGCCTTCTATGTTGATGGTACTGTGAGTTATTTGGCCTTCTGTCTGAAGCATGGCATTGATGTTTTCAACTAATCTCTTGATAGAAGCACCAGCCCCATTGCCTTGTATGCCTAATTTAAAAAGCAATGTCTGGTGCCCAAGGCTTTGGCTTTGCAGTTTCACAGAATAATGATTTATTTCCCCATCCTTGGTTAGAAAAGCTTTGATCTCGTTGACTAATCTCTTCAGAGAAGCATCATCCCCTTGGCCTTGTATGTTCAGGATAAAATCAACTCCCATATGCCCATTGTTGTTTGGAGAGTCAATCCTTTCATTATCCGTGGAAGTATTGTTTAGTTCACCATATGTGCTAATTAAGGCATTGATTTCTTGGACTAATCTTTTGACAGAAGCTTCAGTCCCTTTACCTTTTATGGTGATTATGAATTCCTCCGCATCATCTTCTCTATTGTGAAAACCGCCATTATCTTTTTCCCCCATACTAATAGAAGTATCACTTATTTCAACATTTTTGTAAAGGAGAGCTTTGAGGTCTTCAACAAATCTCTGGAGAGAAGCACGAGTCCCTTGGACTTGTATATTAAGTGTAAAATCGGTTATCTGGTGTTTTCTCTTGTGCTCAGCATTCATACCTTGGTCTTCTACTGCCCGGGGCAAATGAGTGAAGCAATCAACTGTAAAGAAATTTAAAAAGGTATTGTGAAGCAAATGCTTTTTCTTAAATTCCAACACACCTGGCACCATACATGATGTCTATTAATTCCCTTTCTGCCAGGTTAAAGGTAAAAGGTAAAGGTACCCCTGCCCATACGGGCCAGTCTTGACAGACACTAGGGTTGTGCGCCCATCTCACTCTATAGGCCGGGGGCCAGCGCTGTCCGCAGACACTTCCGGGTCACGTGGCCAGCGTGACAAGCTGCATCTGGCGAGCCAGCGCAGCACACGGAACGCCGTTTACCTTCCCGCTGGTAAGCGGTCCCTATTTATCTACTTGCACCCGGGGGTGCTTTCGAACTGCTAGGTTGGCAGGCGCTGGGACCGAGCGACAGGAGCGCACCCCGCCGCGGGGATTCGAACCGCCAACCTTTCGATCGGCAAGTCCTAGGCGCTGAGGCTTTAACCCACAGCGCCACCCGCGTCCCTTCTGCCAGGTTACTATCATTTAAATAGAAAAGATATGTATATTCCATATATTTTCTAATTTTGACAATACTTAGCAAGCATATAGTGCTTTTGAATGTCTGATTTCTATATCTGATTGTAACTTTTCCAACTATTGCTCTCAGCTCAATCAGTGTTATTCTCTACCTAGTGCAAATGGGAGAATAGCTATTCTGGAACCAACCAATGGAATCTGTGCAGAGGCTAAAGTTGATCTAGGCCCTTCTGCACTTCTTGTGAACTCTCTAAACCACAAGCTCTCATTGTCATCTGCCAGGTGTTACTCCATTTTTTGATCAAAATATATTTTAAGGACCTCTTCTAGTTACATAGCATTTTGTGAATACAGTGGTACCTCAGGTTAAAAACGTAATTCGTTCTGGAGGTCCATTCTTAACCTGAGACTGTTCTTAACCTGAGATACCACTTTAGCTAATGGGGCCTCCCGCTGCTGCTGTGCGATTTCTGTTCTCATCCTGAAGCAAATTTCTTATCCCAAGGTACTATTGCTGGGTTAGTGGAGTCTGTAACCTGAAGCATCTGTAACCTGAAGTGTCTGTAACCCGAGGTACCACTGTATTCATAGAATCATAGAACTGTCTACCTGGGAAAAATCAACAGGATTTTATTTCTAAGACAGCTACATCATTTTCACATGTACTACTGGTTTACATCTGTATAGTCCTGCCTAAGTGTGGAAACCTGTATCTGTCACTGTGGAAATTTTTTTTGGGGGGGGGGTGTTTAGTGTTGGCCCTATTCTCCAATGCGTTAAAGCAACTCAAATCTGTATTTTATCTTTTGTGGTATTAGATGCAGATTTCATGACCACCCTCTCAATTACTTCAACATAATTGTTTATAAAGCCATTGAACAAGGGGCCCAGGAGATAACCCTGTAGTTTTTGAGAGTGGCTGGGGAAACCCACCCATATGGATGGAGTATAAATAATAAGTTATTGTTGTTGTTGTTGTTGTTGTTGTTGTTGTTGTTGTTGTTGTTGTTGTTTTTGTTGTTATCATCATTATTATATACATAGGGGAGCACTCTTTGCTCTGGAAGTGTCTTTTTGTAAATAAACGTGCATAAAGTTGCTGGAGAGTCATTACTTCTTATCGGACCTTGCTTGCCTGCCAGAGATCATTATTGCTTGGTTAGTCTCTAACTCCAACAAGGCTGGGAAAATAGGTGATATGTCTGAGGAGCAACACGCTACTGCTGCTGATGCAGTTGTGGCCCTGGGACACATGGAGATGCAACTAGTCAGCTACAGGTACTATTCCAACAGAATTTAGAACTAAAGACTCAAATTGACCAATTAGCGGGGTCATTTTAATCAACAGTGGCAGGAAGTGTCAGAAGAAAAGGACAGAAGAGCCTCCAGGTTGCCTACTGGGGCCCCGTTCCAAGTTTTCAGGGAAGAACTCTGAATATTTAGCGTTCAAAAGCAGTCTGAAGTGGATTTTTGAACAGAGAGACAAAGAATTTCAGACTGAAAGTGAGAAGGTGTTTCTCGTGGTTGGTTTGCTGGAGGGGGAGACCCTCCTTGTAGATGGACACTGAGGTGTTGTTATTAGTATAAAAATGGGGAATTCGTGGAAGGGAAACTGGGTTGACCTTAGAAAAAGTTTTTAAGCATAAATGATTGATGTATATAAGCTAAAAGTTGATATATACATTGAATTAAATATAATAACAAATTAAGGTTAAAAATTTAGGGATAAGAACTTGTTGGATAAATATTTGGACATGGAATACAAGAAGGGGAGGTGAGGGGAAGTTGTGGAAAAAAGTTATTGAAAATTTGGATTGTAAAGGTTGAATCTTTTTTCTTCTTGTTTTTTGTGTTTTTTCTTCCTTTTTTTGTTTTTTGTACTATTTGAAACTCTAATAAATATTATTTTTTAAAAAAACCAAGATGGCCAACGTTCCTGACATTCCCATGCAAAGGTTTGGCAGTAGGCACAGAGAGGAACTATGGGAAACCTATGCAGCTTGGCTCAGTGGGAGGCAGGCTCCAAATGTTGCTGGCAGAGGGAGAAAGGAGAAGAGAGAGGCTGTGCTTTGTCTGTGGCAAAGCAAATCACATATCAAGGCAGTGCCCTAGCAGAGGAGCAGTGGGGTCACTCTTAGGGGCAAGTGTGGGGGAGAAACCCGACCCTAATGAGAAGCAGGTGGGAAACGAAAGGTCCCAGTCCCTCTCGGAGGCCCAGGACTAAGAGTAAGGTTAGCCAAAGGGCCTCAACCAGGTCCAGTGATTCCTGGGCTCCCCATGCTTGCCGTACTACAGTTCCTAGCATCCTTTGGGGGTCGAGATGCCAGCTAGCTAGCCCCCAGCTGGATCATGCCCTTCCAGCCGTGATGATACCGCGATCTCTGGTGCGATGTAAATCAGAGACTCAGACTTCAAAAGCCTGAGCACGCTATATTAGCAGAGCATACTGTGCAAACAGAACAGGTATGAAGCTTGTGGAAACATACTAACAGCTAAAGATTTATTGAGCATAAATCAGGACAAAGAAAACATGTTGTCTCCCTTTCTTCTCCTCAGAGAGACAGAGAAAAGCAAAAGGTATACACAAACGGAAGTTTCCAGCATACTGTGCTGGAATGTAAACAGACATGTGACATGTAACAATCCCATGTGCTATTTGAGTTATCAACCTCCAGTGCTATGTGAGTTATCAACAAAATGACTGAGTGTCCAAGTTGCCCTTCATGCATCCACACAGCAAATTCCCTTTTTTGCCAGTCACGGGTGCCATCCACAGACTTTTCCTGCAAAGGTGGAAAGACTGTCAGTGCCAGCAGCAGAAGAGTTCGTTGAGGAGATGACAGCCATGCATAGTCTGTTAAAGGAGCAATTGGACTTGGCTAAAAAAAGTCATACAAGAGAGGGGCAGATGAACACAGGAAGCCAGGCAAAGAGATAAAGGTGGGGAACAAGGTGTGCCTGTCCACAAGAGATCTGCCCCAGAAATGTAGATGCAGAAAGTAGATGGGGCCCTTTGAAGTAATAGATCAACCTGGTGACGTTCAGGCTTAGGTTGCCAGCTTCCATGAAAATACATCCTGTATTCCATAGAGCACTGTTTGAGGAGATTTCACCCCTCCCATATCCAAGAATCTGCTGATGTTCTCTGCTGATTCTCCAGAGAGGAGGGGGCGGTTTCTGCTCAGTACTTATTCCGCTCCAGCCTCACATCAAAGGAGAGAAAGAGAGACTGAGTGTCAGAGAGACTGAGTGTTAGGGAGATAGAGTGTGTTATCTCTGTATAGATAAGGTTGCTGCTAAGAGCAGCTGTAGACACTCAGTGCAGTTCAGCATTTTTGTTTACCTCATTTAGCTCTGTATATAGTTTTGTATTATAATAGTTGTAGATAGAATAAAGAAGATATTCTACAGAGCTGCTCTCCGAGTTGTTTATGCTCTGCTATGCTCTGCTATACTCTGCTGTGCAAGACTGTATTGTGGAAGTGAATCTGGTACTCACAGCTCTAAGCTGTGAGTCCACAGCACCTTGACCTGCTCCTGTGCAGAAGGTGGTCTCTGGAAGTGCTACCCCAGCTCGCCTGGCCCAGTCGGGCTGAAGTGGATGAGTCCAGTCCGTGGCACTAGCTCAAGGGCGATGCTGACACTGTTATCCCAAGTAGTTCCTGCACACCTTTACCAGAACCCTAG
Organism: Podarcis muralis; assembly: GCF_964188315.1. Classification (NCBI taxonomy): domain Eukaryota; kingdom Metazoa; phylum Chordata; class Lepidosauria; order Squamata; family Lacertidae; genus Podarcis; species Podarcis muralis. The sequence continues at coordinate 7,556,930 of NC_135657.1, forward strand.
GGGGTCACCTCCTCCCCTGGTAATGGTGGAGGGAGAAGAGGAGTCTGAAGTGGAGCAGATTCTGGACTCTTACTGGATGAGGAAGAGGCTACAGTATCTGCTAGAGTGGAAGGGATATGGCCCATCAGACAGATCCTGCGAATTTGCAGAGCATGTCCATACTCCTGAACTACAGACGGGGTTTCACTGTAGACACCCCAACAAACCTAGAGCCAGAGGGTGGAGGGAGGAAGAAGAGGAGAAGGAGGAAGAGGAGGGGAACGTGCCACCCCCCCCCCCCCAGAGTGCAGGGGGAAAGTTAGACTCAGAAACTTAACTGCTGTGGGAGGGTGTGTATCTGAAGAAGTGTGCATGCACACGAAAGCTCATACCAAGAACTAACTTAGTTGGTCTTTAAGGTGCTACTGGAAGGAATTTTTTTTGTTTTGCTGTGGGAGGGGTGAAGTTTGAGAGTGACCAGCTATTGTAAATGAGAGCAGGCAAGAAGCCGTGTTCTGGGTGTGTTTTTTTGTAAATAAACCTACGTAAAACTGCCGAGAGTCTTCTTATTGGGGCTTGCTTGCCTGCCAGACATAATTACAGCATGCATATTCGGCCAGGACTTCAACCTGTGTGTCTTATGATATACAAAGACAGATGTGTCCCTGCTACAAGTACCATTGCACTCCATGCACAATATTGTGATAAATAGCAGCAATGAGGGATGGTACCATATGATCCCATTTTTAGTTCTCATATAATCATAGCGCTGGAAGAGACCCCCATGGGTCATCTAGTAAAAGCCCCTGCAATGCAGGATACTCAGCTAAAGCGTCCATAACAGTTGGCCATCCAACCACTCCTTAAAAACTGCCCAAGGGAGTTTGTTGCACTTTTGAACAGCTCTTACCATCAGAAAGTTCTTCCTGATGTTTAGTCAGAATTTCTTTTCCTGTAACCTGAAGCCATTGGTTCATGTCCCACCCACCAGAGCCAGAAAAAACCATCTTGTTCCATCAATCCCTTCTACAAACACCCGTGCATTCCATGCATCTATCTGGACCATTATCAAGACTGCCCTCCATTGCAAAGACAAAGTGTGGTTCTTACGCAAAAGCTATTCCTTTTACTGGTAGACTGGATTCCTTGCTAATTCCTTGCATTTATCCTGTGATAGCATAGTGGAGGGGAGAAATATTTTGACATAATAGACTAGCTGGTTTTTTTAAGAAAACATATAGTGGAGTGGGTTTGGGGAAAAAGAAGAGAAACAGAGCAGGTTTGCCGAAATATATTCACACCTTATTCAGGACTTATGAAATATATGTTCAGACTAGTGCTGTTTACCTTCCCACCAGAGCAGTACCTATTTATCTACTGGCACTTTGACGTGCTTTCGAACTGCTAGGTTGGCAGGAGCAGGGACCAAACAATGGGAGCTCACCCCATCACGGGGATTCGAACCGACGATCTTCTGATACGCAAGTCCTGGGCTCTGTGGTTTAACCCACAGCGCCACAATCTCCTTTATTGTTTCCTGAAGCCATTGGTTAATATGCCACCCACCAGAGCCAGAAAAAAATAATCTTGTTCCATCAATCCTTTCTACAAGCACCCATACATTTCATGCATCTTTCTGGACCATTATCAAGACTTCCCTCAATGTATTCCATTTTATGGTGGACCTGGCACTGGATTCCTTGCTAATTCCTTGCATTTATCCCATGATAGCGTAGGAGAAGGAGCAATAGATGAAAAAAATAAAAATATTTCGACATAATTGACTAGCCTGTTTTTAAAAAACATATAGTGGAGTGGGTTTGGAAAGAAGACAGAGGAGAAACAGAAGAGGCTTCCCAAAATATATTCACACCTTATTCAGGACTTATGAAATATATGGTCAGACTAGTGTATGGCATTTAGGGTACAGGTGTCCTTAAACTCCAGCCAGAGTTGCGATTGGAGCATGATATGTTGCTGTGATTGGTTTCCGGTTATAGGTCTACAGTATGGGAAAGGTGAAGAAGTGGGAACATGGTGTCAAAGCCAAAACTCAACAGCACAGACTTTGCAAACATGGGGCAGGCAGATCAACCCTTCTTGCTCTCTTGGGAATACATTCAAGAGTTGGTGAATGGAGGATTCATCCCTGCTGGGTGCTTTTTAGCAAGACCCTTGCCTCTGGGGAAGACATTTCTGCATTAGACCCCTGCAGACTGTAGAAGGAAATCCTCCAATCCACAGACAATTTCTGAATGCCAAATACATCCGTTCAAAATGCAATTTTGAATTGCTCACCACTAAACAATTGGAGAATAGGAGATAGTGCTCAGTCAGAATTTACCAAAACAGAATTTTGCAAATCCATTTGTGATAGTAGGTAATTATGAGAATTCATGACATCATACCTTTTTTTACTACACCATGATGAATACTTCATGGGTGTGTGTGTGTGTGTGTGTGTGTGTGTGTGTGTATCTCCAGAAGGGCAGATGTAGCCTGCAGCCACCCGGTTGCCTGCCCCAATTCTAGATGTCCTTCATTCTCCTTTACTGCTATAGTTCTGCAACTGAAATCTGATGGCTTACAGTTCTGGTATTAGACTTACCTGGAGAAACCAGGAGCATCAATAAAATGGTAGCTATGAATGGACAGCAGACTTGCATGGTGGAGCTTTCATTAGGATTCCTTGGAGGCCAGTGAGAAATGGACACCCAAGCAGTGCACTACCAAGTTCCAGCGTCTTTTGGAAAGCCGAGTGCTCATCTATTTATGGGACTCTATGCTACTTTTCCACGTGTACTTTAATGTCATTTGCAAAATGTCAGAGTTTTGTTGCATCATTCCTTTACAAGAAGCAGTGTTCCAGTAAGAGGAACTAAAATACGGTACATTGCCATTACATTATTCTAAGACTATACTCAGGGTTCACTGGTTTGGAAAAAAGGATTATTCTGTTTCTAAGATTTTCTTGAAAGATATAGGTTTTTTCCCCTGTATGGGAAGGTTCCACGGGGGGGGGGGGGGTGTTGTACTGGGACAAGCGATCTCAGTGATCACAGGCAGTAGGAGGATTTACGCTAAGACCACACCATGTCATTACCGAGGAGGCAGGTTTAGCCATTGTTTGAGAAATATCCCTGCCTCTGGATCTGGTCTTGACTGGACGGATACTGGATTCAGCAAGCGATACCCACATGACCTGAAGGTACTGCTGTGCAATGCCAGGTCAATGATCCATAAGACTGCTGCCATCCATGACTTGATCGTGGATGGAGAACTTGACCTGGCATGTGTAACAGAGACTTGGTTGGATGAAGCAGATGGGCCTGTCCTTGCCTCTGCTTGTCCACCAGGTTTCTCTTACATACAGCAACCCAGGCCTTGTGGGCGGTGGGGCAGTGATTTTTAGGAAGTCATTAGTTTGCACCAGGTGTCCTATTGGGAAGACCCAGTTTTCTGAGTGCATGTTCTGGAAGTTGGGCAATAGGGGCAGAACAGGATTCCTTTTAGTGTACCAACCTCCCCACTGCACCAAGGATTCTTTGCCCTAGCTGCTTCAAGTCGTGGAGGATGTTCTCCTGGAGACACCTAGTTTGGTTGTCCTAGGGGATTTTAACATCCATGCCGACACAACCTTACAAGGGGCTGCTTGGGACTTCGTGGAAAGCATGGCCTCCATGGGCTGTCCCTGAATAAGTCTGGCCCAACTCATTGCTGCGGACATGCCTTAGACCTAGTGTTCACCTCTATGGATGTTGGTGATCTGACACTAAGTAAAAGCAAAACTAAAGAAGTGCCATGGTCAGATCACTTCCTGGTGACTCCACCGTGGGAGCAGGGCCAAGGCGATGTTGGCTATTTGCAGTTTAGTAGCGCTGCAGAGAGCTTGCTGGGGAGACCATGCATCACAAGGAACTCAAAAATAACTTTAACAAGGTTTTAATAACAAAAACAAAAACTCCTTTTACACTAAATCCATCAACAAACATGACCCAACCACCAACCCACCCCCCAGGGTAATGAGAGAGCTAGGTGCTGCTCTTTATATACTCTACCCAATTGCTGACACAGCTTAATTAACACAACTTAGCAGCGCCTACCATGTTTCACAGCTGTAAAACTGGGTCTCGTTATTTGCCCTGGCCCTTAAAGACATACACATCTCGTGAAACAATAATGAACCGTCACATTTAAAGACACCATTCAACAGGCGGGAGAGTGCTAGAGTCCTGTCTAGTCAAGTTGCATGGGACCAATTCCAATCTGTTACCTCTTATAAAAGCTAGCCAGGAAGGGCTGGGCAAAGGGCTTCATGAGGTAGTGAATGCTTCTCTCTGTAAGGGAGCCTTTCCAGACCCGCTAAATGAGGAGGTCATCAAACTGCTTCTAAAAAAAACATCTTTAGATACGGCCAATATGGCCAACTATCACCCAGTCTCAAATCTTCCATTCTTGGGCAAGGTGATTGAGCAAGAGGTTGCTGAACAACTCCAGGCACGCCTGGAAGAAGTGGACCATTTGGTCGCACTGGTCAATAATCTCCGGCGGGCTAGGGACAAAGGTGAGAGCTGTTTCCTAGTTCTGCCGGATCTCTCTGTGGCTTTTGACACCATCGACCATAACATCTTTCTGGACCATCTAGAGGGGCTGGGAGCTGGGGGCACTGTTATACAGTGGTCCCACTCCTTCCTCCTGGGGCGTATTCAGAAAGTGGTGGTGGGGGATGAGTGTTCAGACCCCTGGGCTCTCACTTGTGGGGTGCCTCAGGGTTCTGTCCTCTCCCCCATGCTTTTCAATATCTACATGCAACTGCTGGGAGAGATCATCAGGGGATTTGGGCTGGGTGTTCATCAGTATGCGGATGATACCCAGTTCTACCTCTCTTTCAAATCAGAACCTGTGAAGGTGGTGAAGGTCCTGTGTGAGTGTCTGGAGGTGGTTGGAGGATGGATGGCAGCTAAAAGATTGAGGTTGAATCCTGACAAGACAGAAGTGTTGTTTTGGGGGGACAGGAGGCGAGCAGGTGTGGAGGACTCCCTTGTCCTGAATGGGGTAACTGTGCCCCTGAAGGACCAGATGCGCAGCCTGGGAGTCATTTTGGACTCACAGCTGCCCATGGAGGCACAGTTCAATTCTGTGTCCAGGGCAGCTGTTTATCAGCTCCATCTCTTATGCAGGCTGAGACCCTACCTACCCGCAGACTGTCTTGCCAGAGTGGTGCATTCTCTAGTTATCTCTCGCTTGGACTACTGGAGGCGATTTTAACGCTCGGATAGCCTCAAATCGGGAGGCTCTTAAAAAGTCTAAGTGGTGGGTTGACCCCAGTGCTCAAACTTACGATCTAGAATATCAAAGGATGTAAAAGTCAATAAGGCGGGAGTGATGCTTTATCAGATGTCTCTACGCCTTAATTTAATTATATTAAATGGCAGGTGTCCTCCAGACATACCATGAGAGTTCACCCACCTGGGGTTAAAATCAAACAGTGTTCTCGACTATGTATTGGTTTCCCGGGATCTATTTTTGAATGTCACCTCTTTTAAAATTGATAATGCCCAATTTAGTGACCATCTTCCCCTGACAACCAAGTTATGTGTTGACTGGCAGTTGCTCGACCGCTCCCACCCAATCCCGGTGATTGTGGAGTCGTCCACTAAAACAAAGGGGACTAGATGGTCCCCTGCCCTCGCTCATAGATATGCGGATTTTATCCGAGAAAAGTTTTCTGGTGATCAGCTGGACGTAGGAATAGTCCCGCGTGATCCTATTACCTGTATGATTTTTTTTTCTTGCCTGATAGAAGTTTTAACTCACTTTTTTACTTCTCCAACCTATGGAGTTAAAAACGATTATTTTAAATTTGGCGCCCCCTGGTTCAACTCTGCTTGCAAACTAGCCAGACTCCATCTACATACAATATATAATGACTATAAACTTTCCAGCGCTCCGGCGTTACCTCCATCTTATTCCCTGGCTAAAAAAGCATACAAACAGGCCCAGAAATCGGCCAAACGGGAATGGCATTTAAATCGTTGGCAGACTATAATTTCTGCCTCAAAATCTCATAACTCCCGGAAATTTTGGTCCTTAATAAAGGGAAGAAACACGAAATATCCCTTAACAGTGATCCCGGCCCCTACATGGGAGCAGTTCCTGAGAAAATATTTCTCAGTGGCAGAAGCTCCGGCCACTCATTGGAGACCTTCTAATCCCCTTCCCGTCTGGCCCAATACCGACCCTGCTGAAATCCTAGAATTGATAGCTGAGCTGAAAACTGGTAAGGTCCCTGGGCCAGATTTGGTCCCTGTTGAGGCTATAAAGCTTCATTCTGCATGGTGGGCAGGGATTTTAGCTAAAACGTTCGACGCAATAAATGCCACGGGCTTAATACCAGGAATGTGGAAGGAGGCCATTATAATTCCTATCTACAAAAAAGGCCCTCCCGGTGACCCAGGGAATTATCGGAATATCAGTCTGCTATCGTCCATTGGGAAAATATATGCCCGTTTTTTGCTGGCAAGGTTGATGAAGTGGTCAGTTGAGGCTGACCTGATTGGACATGAGCAAGCTGGATTTAGATTAAACCGATCCACAACAGACCAGGCAATTATTCTTTATCACTTAGCCCAGAAATACTCGACACCTCGACGGGGCCAACTTTGCGCAGCTTTCATTGATTTGAAAGCTGCGTTTGATAGTATTCCGAGGAAATTACTATGGGATAAACTTGCCTGTTGGGGAATAGATAGAAGGCTCCTGTGGCTTATCTCCCAACTTCATGCCGGGTCGGTGGCCAGGGTGAGATTATCCCCTGCTGGAGACCTGACTAACCCAGTGCCAGTAAATAAAGGGGTACGCCAGGGTTGTATTTTAGCGCCTCTTCTTTTAAACTTATTTATCAGTGATATGAGGAACCCATTAGCTGTCTCACAAAAATTTATCCACACCCCTCGTATAGCAGATTACTGTTGTCCTTTACTTCTCTACGCAGATGATGCGGTACTACCCTCTTACTCCAGAGTGGGTTTAAGGAGGGCACTAAAGATTTTTGTGACATATTGCCATTCTAATCATCTGTATATCAACCACACCAAGTCCAAAGTACTGATATTTTCAAGGAGTCGAAAACTTTATTCATGGAAACTGGAGGGCATAAAAATCGAACAAGTACATAAATTCAAATATTTAGGAATTTATTTTCAATATAATTTAGGGTGGAAAGCGCACGTTGAATATCTTCAAAACAAGACAAAAGCCCTATCACACTCCCTCCTCCGTTTTTTTCTACTCTGAGGGGGCCTTATTCATCCCTGCGGCCTTGAAAGTGTATAGCATCAAAGTGATGGCCACAATGGCCTATGCTGCACCTTTATGGGCTGCCTTTCAAACCTCTCACCTTTAGAGTCACTTCAAAGCCAATTCTTACGCCGACTTCTAAAATTACAAACATGCGTAAGTAATGCGGCTATTTGCTTAGAAATGAAGATCCCCTCAGTGGAGTTAGTTATATGGAGGAGAGTTTTGATTTATTGGATATCCCTATGGCATAAACTCCCGAACCACTATCTCATTCAATGCATGTGGCGAGATGACTTCACAAATTTGTGGTCAGGAAAAATCCATGCCAAATTGCTGTCCTATGAGATCTCGCCCACGGAATTGCTCAAACTGGATCTAAATGTGGCAAAAAGGTGTATAAATCAAAGGCTGGATGATGCGGAGCTATTCCAAAATTTCGTAGCTGGTGGTGGAGCCTGCTCGCCATTAAATTTCGGCATAACCCCTATCTACCGCGCTCCGTCCTACTTAACATCGCTTATGGCCGCGTCTCACCGATATGCCTTCATTAGAGCTAGGTTCAATGTCTTTCCAACAAACGTGCTGAGACATAGATTCACTAAGGGCCAAGTCCCTTCAATGTGTGTGTGTGAAATGAAAACATCTGAATCTCTACATCATGTTATGTTTATCTGCCCTTTGTACAGTTCAGCCCGTGCTAGTATACTAAACTCCATAATCCAGCCTATGGCTGACAAACCAGTAGACCTACAGCTTGCCTGGGTTCTTCAAGATGTGGATCCTTATATTACCCTACAGGTTGCTAAATTCCTAACAGCCGTCCTCTCGTACAAGAGACGGAATGGAATGTTAGCTGATTATTGATAGTTATAAGGATTTTCTATAATGACATCAGATATTGATTTTAGTGTAGTGCCTAATTTTTTTTAATTTTAATCTTAATCTTAAACCTTTCTTATGAATGGCTAATATCTGTCCTTGTGAGTTGTGAACTGTGTTATACTACTTGTGGTTTGTACGAGTCCGCTGTTTTATTTGATTTGTTTTGTTGTGTTGTGTTTCATGATGGGCGTAAAGCCGAATAAACATTTTGATGATGACTACTGAAATGTACTCTATGTGGGGCTACCTTTGAAGGTGACCCATAAACTACAACTGATCCAGAATGTGGCAGTTAGACTGGTGACTGGGAGTGGCAACTGGGACCATATAAAACCAAACCTAATGGATCTACATGGCTCCCAGTATGGTTCCAGGCACAATTCAAAGTGTTGGTGCTGACATTTAAAGCCCTAAACAGCCTCGGTCCAGTGTACCTGAAGCAGCATCTCCACCCCCAAAGTTCTGCCCGGACACTGAGGTCCTGTGCCGAGGGCCTTCTGGCGGTTCCCTTGCTGCGAGAAGCCAAGTTACAGGGAACCAGGCAGAGGGCCTTATTGGTAGTGTGGCACCAGCCCTGTGGAACACCCTCCCACCAGATGTCAAAGGGAAAAACATCTACCAGACTTTTAGAAGACATCTGAAGGCAGCCCTGTTTAAAGAAGCTTTTAATGTTTAATAGACTATTGTATTTTAATATTTTGTTGGAAGCCACCCAGAGTGGCTGGGAAAACCCAGCCAGAGGGGTGGCGTATAAATAATACATTATTATTGTTATTACTACTACTACTACTGAAACTGATTTTCTGGATCCATTTCAATTGGGGTTTTGGCCTGATTTTGGCATAGAAACTGCTTTGGTTGCCCTGTATGATGACCTTTGTCGAGAGAGAGACAAGGGAAACATGTCCCTTTTAATTGTTCTCGACCTCTCAGTGGCTTTCAATACTATCAACCATGGAATCCTGCTGGAGCGACTCTCCAAACTAGGGATGGGTGGCATCGCTTTGTTTTGGTTCCAGTCCTACTTGGATGGTTGTCCCCAAAGGGTATTACTGGGGAAGTGCTTTTCAGCATTGTGGAACCTTCAATGTGGGGTTCTGTAGGGCTCAATCCTATCCCCCATGTTGCTTAACATCTACATGAAACTTCTGGGTGGGGCTATCTAGAGGTTCGGAGTACTTTGTCAGCAGTATGCTGATGACACTCTGCTCTATTTCTCCTTTACATCTGCAGGTGAGGCAGTGGAAGTGCTGGACCAGTGTCTTGCCTTGGTAATGGACTGGATGAGAGCCAACAAACTGAAGCTCAATCCAGATATGACTGAGGCACTGTTACTGGGGCGTTCCCTAGACCCAATGGGTGGAAGGTCGTCTGCTCTTGATGGGGTTACATTTCCTCTGAAGGAGCAGGTTCATAGCTTGAGGGTACTCCTGGATCCTTTCCTGTCGCTTCAGGCTCAGTTGGCCTCAGTGGCCTGGAGTGCATTCCATCAGCTTCAGCTGGTGGGCCAGCTGCACCTCTATCTGGACAGGGATAGCCTAACTACTGCTGTCTATGCTCTGGTAACCTCAAGGTTAGATTAGTGCAATGCGTTATATGTAGGGCTGCCTCTGAAGACGGTTCAGAATCTTCAGCTGGTGCAGAAATCAGTGGCCAGGTTGCTCATGGAGCAAGATGGTTTAAGCATATTACACCGATCCTGCTCTGACTGCACTGGCTACCAATTAGTTTCCAGGCCCAACTGAAAGTGCTGGTTTTGATCTACAAAGCCTTATTGTGGCTCAGGACCACAATACCTCAAGGACCGCCTCTTTTCATATGAACCTACCTGGACCCTGAGATCATCTTCTGAGGCCCTCCTTTGTGTGCCTCCTCCTCGAGAGGTCTGGAGGGTGGCAACACGAGAAGAGGCCTTCTCTGCAGTGGCTCCCCGTCTGTGGAATGCTCTCCCCAAGGAAGTTCACCTGGCACCTTCATTACACACCTTTCGGCACTAGGCAAATTTTTTCCTCTTTGAACAGGCTTTTGGTTGATCTGTTTGACATCCTATACCCTTTTAAAATATTCTTTTTTGGAGGAGTGTTATTGGGTTGTGTTTTTTATTCTAATTATATATGTTGAGATCTTTTCTGTGAACCACCCTGAGACTTCCAGGTATAGGGTGGTACATAAACTCTAATAATAATAATAATAATTGTACACAAAGGGCATACACAATTCTTCCTCACCACATGTAATCCCCACAACAACCCTGGGATACATGTCAGCCTGAGAGTCAGAGTCCGGCCGCAGGTCACCTGGAGAGCTTCTGAGAACATTTTAGGATCATGCCCTCTGCTGGATATCAGTATAATTCTAACTGCAGAAAACTGCCACTATTATTGGGTGTGTGTTGTGACATTCCCGGTAGCAGAATTTTGGCACACAGGAGCACAGTTAATGCTACCAAATGGGGAATAATTTACTTCTTAGACAGTTTTTCCAGGTGAAAGGCACATTTCAATTAGAGCAGTCTCAGCACCTTGATTTCTCCTTTCAAGGAAGTTGCATAAGAATGGCAGCTAGGATGCAGGGACTGACTGGACCAGTAAGCAACTTGCTCTTGAGTGCTTCTGCAGAATAAATCCTGCTCCACCATCTTCCGGGAAGCAGGGTCGCTTCTCTAATTGGCATCCTTCTTATACGTATAGCTTCTCGAATGTTCTATCCCTTTGGAGTCATGCACATGAAGAAAGATCTCAAACAGTCTGTTGATAAAGGCAGGTCAATGAGACCTAGTTCTGTTACGGCGGAGCCAAGTGGGACCATAAAGTCACCAAACTTGGATAGTCTTGCCATTGTGACTCATGCAAAGCTGGACTGCTGTAATGTGCTCTTTGTGGGGCTGTCCTTAATGCTAATCTGGAAGCTGCAACCAGCACACTGCTGTATCCTTCAGACCACACTTTACACCTTTATTTAAGGACCTATAACTGTACCATTACCTCCCCCCCTTTTTTACTAGCAGCCAATAAGCCACTTATTGGACAGCGCTGGCCCCTGGCCTCTTAAGTGAGATGGGCGCACAACCCCAGAGTCTGTCAAGACTGGCCCGTACGGGCAGGGGTACCTTTACCTTTACCTTTAATAAGCCACTAGGTCAGCCTCAAGGCCTTGGGTGTTTTCGCATGCAGGCCTATCACTGTGGAATCAGGTTTCTTCAAGGAATGCCTTTCCACATATGACTCTGTCACTACTATTGCCACAACCCATGAAGACTCTTTAGTGGGGCCCTCTCTTTGCTCCCTCTAAACGACACTTTTCATAGAATCATAGAAGAGTTGGAAGGGACCACTTTTAGAACTTACAAAGGACAAAGAACATGGAAAAGCCATCACATATTCTCACAGTTATTAAAGGTAAAGGTACCCCTGCCCGTGCGGGCCAGTTGTGTCCGACTCTAGGGTTGTGCGCCCATCTCACTTAAGAGGCCGAGGGCCAGCGCTGTCCAGAGACACTTCCGGGTCACGTGGCCAGCATGACAAAGCTGCTCTGGCGAGCCAGCACCAGTGCAGCACACGGAAACGCCGTTTACCTTCCCGCTATAAAGCGGTACCTATTTATCTACTTGCACTTAAGAGTGCTTTCGAATTGCTAGGTGGGCAGGAGCTGGGACCGAAAGACGGGAGCTCACCCCGCCGCGGGGATTCGAACCGCCGACCATGCGATCGGCAAGCCCTAGGCGCTGAGGTTTTACCCACAGCGCCACCCACATCCCTCACAGTTATTAGTTTCAGGTTATTTATGTCCAGGATCTATCGGTCATCAAATGCCTGCAAAAATTATATCGTTTCTTGGAGGCTCCAAGCATAATTCTTACAGCTGAGAAAGAAGCAGCAAGCTATAGCTCCTCAAAACCACAAGCTTAGTTTTTGTATTTACTTTGGAAAGTTTGTTTGTTTTTTTCTGTATGTAAGAATACAACATTTTCATATATGATGTATAACTAAAATACAAATATTACTAGAAGATGATGTGCTGATGGCTATTAGCTTCGATTGTATACTACTGGGCAAGGGGGACCCCCATGACCAAAGAATGCATCAAAGTGACAACTCCAACCTTGGAAGAAGGAGATGTGATGTTGGTTTCCTTACCATTTCCATCAGCACCTTAAAGGTAAAGGTAAAGCGACCCCTGAACATTAGGTCCAGTCGTGGCCGACTCTGGGGTTGCGGCGCTCATCTCGCTTTATTGGCCGAGGGAGCTGGCATACAGCTTCCCGGTCATGTGGCCAGCATGACTAAGCCACTTCTGGCAAACCAGAGCAGTGCACGGAAACGCCATTTACCTTCCTGCCGAAGCTGTACCTATTTATCTACTTGCATTTGACATGCTTTCAAACTGCTAGGTTGGCAGTAGCAGGGACCGAGCAACGGGAGCTCACCCCATCGTGGGGATTCGAACCGCCAACTTTCTGATTGGCAAGTCCTAGGCTCTGTGGTTTAACCCACAACACCACCCGCATCCCATCAGGAATTCCTTAATTGGTAGGGTCAAAGGAATGGTGGGAAGGGATGGTGCCATACCTCAGGAAGCCCTTGTTATGGTGATGATGAGGCCCCACCATGCCACAACCCAGCCAGGCTGGATAGAGAAGTATAACTCAACTAGAGAGCAATGTAACTTTCATAGTTATAGGGTCTGTGACTGGGTAATAAAATGTGTGTGTTATATTTTATAAATTTCACTTAAAATAGGAAGCAGACACCATGAATGGGAGCTGAGCTTGGCTCACATTCAAAAGTTTATTTGCCAGCTTGTGACTAGATGCACCTTTCCACTCAGGTACATAAGAATGATAATGCCAGAATCATCCCTGTTGGATGGGGGATTGGGTTGAGCTTCTCTGTGTTGACCACTGCTTCTCATATGAGACATGGGGATGATGGTGTGCACCATGGGTCATTGCAGTGGCGTAGCGTGGGGGGTGCAGGGGGGGCCGGCCGCACCGGGCGCAACATCTGGGGTTAGGGCAAATCCACGGGTTAGGGGGCGCAAATCCACAGGTCAGGGGGCGCAAATCCATGGGTTAGGGGGCGCAAATTACTTGCCTTGCCCCGGGTGCTGACAACCCACGCTACGCCACTGGGTCATTGCAATCATTGCAGTGGAGAGCATCCAACTGAGCCAACCTGCTTGAAAAGGAATGGAACTGATGACCTAACCACTTCCTTGACTCCATCATTTCCTCAAAGCTGACTAGTTATGGCTAATGAGCCTCCATGGCATGCTTATCATTCTAAAGCCAGTTTGAGGAGCACTTTTGCAGAGTATGTATTCAAGTTATAATACCCAAACATGAGACATAGACACTTAATATACATGTATCATTTCTGGTGCCATTTATTTGAAAAAGATAGAAATCTCACATTATTTTGTAGCAGTACAAGCCTGGACCACTTGAATTCCCTCTTGCTGTTCTGGCTTCCGGTATTCAGAATATTTTTTTTCTTGTTTTTCTCCTCCAAAAACTAGGTGCGTCTTATGGTCTGGTGCGACTTATAGAGCGAAAAATACGGCGTATAGTGCTTTTGAATGTCTGGTTTCTATATCTGATTGTAACTTTTCCAACTACTGCTCTCAGGTCAATCAGTGTTATTCTCTACCTAGTGCAAATGGGAGAATAGCTATTCTGGAACCAACCAGTGGAATCTGTACAGAGGTGAGAGTTGATCCAGGGCCTTTTGCACTTCTTGTTCATTCTCTACCTGACTTTTAGAAGACATCTGAAGGCAGCCCTGTTTAGGGAAGTTTTTGATGGCTGATGTTTTATTATATTTTTAATATTTTGTTGTAAGCTGTTCAGAGTGGCTGGGGAAATCCGCCAGATGGACGGGATGGATGGATGGATGGACAAACAAACAAACAAACAAACAAACAAACAAACATTATTATCTCTAAACCACAAGTTCTCATTGTCATCTGCCAAGTGTTACTCCATTTTAAAAATCAAAATATACTCTAAGGACCTCTTCTAGCTACTTAGCATTTTGTGATTGTCTTTTGAATGTCTAAATTCAAGTAGGTAGCCATGTTGGTCTGACGCAGTCGAAATAAAAAAAACAAGAAAATTGCCCAATAGCATCTTCAGTGTATCTGTAGATGTGTGTATGCACAATAAAGCTTATACCTAGAACAAACTCAGTTGGTCTCTAAGCTTCTACAGGACAATTTTCTCATTTTTAAATTTATTTTGAATGTCTAACTTCTACATCTGATTGTAACTTTTCCAACTATTATTCTCGGCTCAATCAGTGTTATTCCCTGATGGACTCAAGGGCACCCTGATCAAATTTGCAGATGACACCAAACTGGGAGGGGTGGCTAACACCCCAGAGGACAGGATCACACTTCAAAACGACCTTGACAGATTAGAGAACTGGGCCAAAACAAACAAGATGAACTTTAACAGGGAGAAATGTAAAGTATTGCACTTGGGCAAAAAAAAAATAAGAGGCACAAATGCAAGATGGGTGACACCTGGCTTGATAGCAGTACATGTGAAAAGGATCTAGGAGTCTTGGTTGACCACAAACTTGACATGAGCCAACAGTGTGACGCGGCAGCTAAAAAAGCCAATGCAAATCTGAGCTACATCAATAGGAGTATAGCATCTAGATCAAGGGAAATAATAGTGCCACTGTATTCTGCTCTGGTCAGACCTCACCTGGAGTACTGTGTCCAGTTCTGGGCACCACAGTTCAAGAAGGATACTGACAAACTGGAACGTGTCCAGAGGAGGGCAACCAAAATGGTCAAAGGCCTGGAAACGATGCCTTATGAGGAACGGCTAAGGGAGCTGGGCATGTTTAGCCTGGTGAAGAGGAGGTTAAGGGGTGATATGATAGCCATGTTCAAATATATAAAAGGATGTCATATAGAGGAGGGAGAAAGGTTGTTTTCTGCTGCTCCAGAGAAGCGGACACGGAGCAATGGATCCAAACTACAAGAAAGAAGATTCCACCTAAACATTAGGAAGAACTTCCTGACAGTAAGAGCTGTTTGACAGTGGAATTTGCTGCCAAGGAGTGTGGTGGAGTCTCCTTCTTTGGAGGTATTTAAGCAGAGGCTTGACAACCATATGTCAGGAGTGCTCTGATGGTGTTTCCTGCTTGGCAGGGGGTTGGACTCGATGGCCCTTGTGGTCTATTCCAACTCTATGATTCTATGATTCCCTACCTAGTGCAAATGGGAGAATAGCTATTCTAGAACCACCAAGTGTAATCTGTGCAGAGGCTAAAGTTGATCCAGGGCCTTCTGTACCTCTTGTTCACTCTCTAAACCACAAGCTCTCATTGTCATCTGCCAGGCGTTACTCCATTTTTTAGATCAAAATATGTTCTAAGGTTTCATAACTATCCACCTGGAAAAAATCAAAAGGATTTTATTTCTAAGACACCTAGATCATTTTCACTGCTTTGCATCTGGATATTCCTGCCTAAGTGTGGAACTTTATATCTGTTCCTGTTGATTTTCTCTTTTGGGAGGGAGGGGATGTAGTTTTGGCCCTATTCTCCAAGGCGTTAAAGTAACGAATTTGTATTCTATCTTTTGTGGTATTAGATACTCCTCCTAGCTGATATCATCTGCAGATTTGATGACCACCCTCTCAATTCCTTCATCCAAATTGTTTATAAAACCATTGAACAAGGGACCCAGGAGTAACCCATAGTAACCCATTTACCATAGTAACTGTCAGGGAACTGACATCAGAGACACGGGAGAAGGAGAGGGTCTCAGAATCTGCAGGTGAAGGTCCTAGCACAAGGGGGAGACTCAGCTCGGTGGAAGGGAAAGGAAATACACGTTACACCAAGAGTCCAAGAGAGCAAGGGGAAGAGGAGGTGGAAGGGCTCCGGGATTCTTCCCTGGAAGTCAGTGAAGAGAGCCCAGGCACTCCGCTACCCACGCCCACCCTGCGCAGGAGACTCCCGCGCAATGAGAGGCGGAGACGATTAGGTGTCAAACAGCTTTTATGCTGGCAGAGGTTTAAGAAACGCCCACAGACAGATTCTGCCAGTGATTGAGGCAGTCAAGCGGAGATGGGCTGCGCAGTCCGAAGGATTTAACCAGGTAACCAAGCACCCAAACAGGGTCAGTTTATGCACGAGTAACTCCACACCACTACAGTAACCCATTTACCACTTTTTTCCAGGTTTATGAGGTTTTTACATTGGTGAGCACTCTTCAGGTTTGGTCAATCAACTACTAATTTAGCTCACATTTTACCCACCACTTCGCAATAATATCTTTGGGGACTTTGTTGAAAGCCTTACTGAAATCAAGATAGGCTAGTTCTTGTGTCGGCAAACTAAGGCCCATGGGCCGGATCTGCCCTCCCCCCACGGCTCGTAAATCTGGCCCACCTCTGGGCAGGCGGTAGCAGTGGCGTGGCTTCGGATTGGCTGCAGAAAGCTCTTGAGGCCAATCTGAAGCCTCGGATGCCTCTGGGCAACACCCCTTCCTTCCCGCTGAGGTGGCCGCATATGGCCAAGAGCCTAGCGGGAGGAAGCGGTGGCAGTGGGGAGGCTCCCTCTACCACCTGGGCCGGTGGCATGGGCTCTGTGCCCTGTGGACCCCTGACTGAGGTGGAGAACGACAACAACAATGCTGCCAAAGATGAGGTGGCAAGGGAGATGGACTCGCTGAGCTCGTTGGGTGACCACGGTGGCAGCTGATGGTGAGCGCCGCATTGACAAGTTTGGCTTCCTCATCGCCAACAGCGGAGACAGAGCAGAGCAGGAGGTGCTGTGAGTAGTGGCTGCAGGGGTGCGTGTTGGGCGCTCTTGCTATGGGCAGGGACACTCTTGCCTCTTTCAGGAGAGGGTGGGTATAGGCTCGCCTCGAGCCTGGGATTGACCGGCCAGAATCAGAAGGCAAGTAGTAGCCTCAAGTGCGGCAGAGGTGCTCTCACCCATGCGCAGGGGCACTGCTGCCATTCCAGGGATTGGCCTGTCTCTGATCTTTGAGGGAGCTGTGCCCCCAAAAGTTGATGGACTTTGCCTTTCAAATGGTGTGTGCATGCAAAGAACCATGCGTTCGATTATACAAGGTGGCGCTTACTTGCCTGTCCCAATATTTTATTCAAGTTGGCCCCATGTTCTTGGGGGGGGGGTAGGAGGAAGTTTCTGTCGTGTACATACACTTAGCAGGGCACCAAGAATGATGAGCTGTGGTAGGAAAATCCTGTGGAAAGGAAACTATAAGTGGTAACTACAGTGGTACCTCAGGTTACATACGCTTCAGGTTACAGACTCTGCTAACCCAGAAATAGTGCTTCAGGTTAAGAACTTTACTTCAGGATGAGAACAGAAATCGTGCTCCGGCGGAGCGGCAGCAGCAGGAGGAAGCTCCTGCAGCCAATCGGAAGCCACGGAAGCCCCATTGGACTTTCAGCTTCCAAAAATAGCTCACAAACCAGAATAGTCACGTCCCAGTTTGCAGCGTTTGGGAGCCAAAACATTCAAGAACTAAGCTGTTTGAAAACCAAGGTACGACTGTAGATGAAAATAAATAAAGAGAAATTGACATAATTGACTAGTTTTGTTTTTTTAACAAAACTGGAGTGTAAGAACTAAAAGACTCGCAGTTAAAACAACTATAAGAGGCTGCAGAGTAGAAGTCCCTGAAATAGAGGACACTAACAGCATTAGAACCTGATGTGCAAATATGGTTAAAACAGACAATTAAGATCATCCCTGCTTGCTCTTTTGGGAATACATCCAACAGGTGTTGAGCAGAGGATTCAACCCTGCTGGATGCTTTTTAGCAAGGTCCTTAACTGTAGAGATGGCACTTGTGAAGCAGACCCCTGCACATTGCAGAATCAAATCCTCTAATCTCCAGCTAGTTTCTGAATGCCAAATACATCCATTCAAAATGTAAGTTTGCATGGCTCACCACTAAACAAATGGAGACTAGAAGATAGAGCTCAGTCACAATTTACCAAAAGAGAATTTTGCAAATCCATTTGTGATAGTAGGTAATTATGAGAATTCATGACATTGTACCTTTTTTACCACACCATGATGAATACTTCATAGGGCTTCGTGTGTGTGTGTGTGTGTGTGTGTGTGTGTCCAGAAGGGCATATCTAGCCTGTAGCCACTTGGTTGCCTGGCCCAGTTCTAGATGTCCTCCATTCTCCTTTACTTCTAAAGTTCTGCAACTGAAATCTAATGGTTTGCAGTTCTGGTATTAGACTTACCTGGAGAAACCAGGAGCATCAATAAAATGGTAGCTATGAATGGACAGCAGACTTGCATGGTGGAACTTTCATTAGGATTCCTTGGGGGCCAGTGAGAAATGGACACCCAAGCAGAGCACTACCAAGTTCCAGAGTCTTTTGGAATGCCAAGTGCTCACCTATTTATAGGACTTTATGCTATTTTTCCATGTGTGCATTAAGGCCATTTGCAAAATGTCAGAATTTTGTTGCATCATTCCTTTACAAGAAGCAGTGTTCCAGTAAGAGGAACTTAAATATGGTACATTGCCATTACATTATTCTAAGACTATAATCAGGGTTCACTGGTCTGGAGAAAAGGATTATTCTTTTTCTAAAATTTTCTTGAAAGATATAGTATTTTCCTGTATGGTCAGCAGGCATGGCTGATATGCTGACCTCAAAGACCAAGGGTCACCAAACTTTGCTTACAAAATCATCCACCCTTCAACCTAATTTCATTGGAAGGAGGGGAAATATGGTGCCGCATAATGCTTCTATGCACAACTGTGCATACATGGGGGTCAAAGTTTTTAATAAAAGTGAATTATTTCCCTAGAGAACTCCAATTATATTTTATTTCTGGGAAGGATTAGACACTGACACTGTTTACTTTTAATGTGGACCCATCTGGGGGACGCAGGCGGCACTGTGGGTTAAACCACAGAGCCTAGGACTTGCTGATCAGATGGTCGGCGGTTCGAATCCCCACGACGGGGTGAGCTCCCATTGCTCGGTGCCTGCTCCTGCCAACCTAGCAGTTCAAAAGCACGTCAAAGTGCAAGTAGATAGGTACCGCTCCGGTGGGAAGGTAAATGGCGTTTCCGTGCGCTGCTCTGGTTCACCAGAAGCAGCTTGGTCATGCTGGCCACATGACCCGGAAGCTGTACACCGGCTCCCTTGGCCAATAAAGTGAGATGAGTGCCACAACCCCGGAGTCGGTCACGACTGGACCTAATGGTCAGGGTCCTTTACTATGTCTTCATCTACGTAAGCCTATGAAGATATTTGTGTTCTCTCCAGGTCAAATCTGGGATGGTTTGGGTACCAAAGCTCACTGAAAGCCAAGAATCCCGCTGTAAGAACATCCTTGCTGGGGGCTGACATTTCTTTCACCCCAGACTCTTCAATTTTTTTTATTACACACTTTTTCATCACACACTTTCCCTATACTATACAAGACAGTAGAGGGATCTCATTCATTCATTCATTCATTCATTCATTCATTCATTCATTGTAGCTATATCACATATTTTCTCCAGGTGATTTATACAGTTCTTCCTCACCTCATGTAATCCCCACTGCAACCATGGGATATAGTTCAGTTCTTCCCAGTGGCGTAGCGTGGGGGGTGCAGGGGGGGCCGGCCGCACCGGGCGCAACATCTGGGGTTAGGGCAAATCCACAGGTTAGGGGGCGCAAATTACTTGCCTTGCCCCGGGTGCTGACAACCCACGCTACGCCACTGGTTCTTCTCCACTTTACTTCATCCCCATCACAACTCTTTCAGTCATCCTGAGATGCAGGGATTGGCCCAAGGTCCCTCAGTGAACTTCTAAGGACTTTTTGAGGCTCATATCCGCTGACAATACCTCTATCCAAGTGTTGACCTATAGTGCATAGAAATATGAAAAAAATGTATTTATTGCTAACATTACTACAATATTATTACAACTGCAGGCAGCTGCCTACTTTACTGTATATGTTGTGAAAACCACCCAACTTCATCACCGGAAGCAGAATTGTGTGTAACGTCTTTGCACACAGGAGCAGCTGTTAATGCAACTAAATGGGGAACAATTTACTTGCCAGACACATTCCCCAGAGCCAGCTTAAAGACACATTTCCATTAGAGCTGTCTCAGCACCTTGATTTCTCCTTTCAAGAAAGTTACACAAGAGCTGCAGGAAGAAAGCAGGGGCTGTCTGGACCAGTTTGCAACTAGCCTTGTGTGTTTTTCCAGATTAAATCCTGCTCCAATGTCTTTCAGGAAGCATAGAGAGTTGGGTCACTTCTCTAGTTGGCATCCTTAGAAGCAGAGCTTCTTGGAGGCTCTGTCCCTTTGGAGTCAAGCACATGAAGAAAAATCTCAATCTGTTGAAATAGACAGGTTGATGATGCCTATCTCTGTTTCTCTGCTACAGCCAAGCCTAGTGGGACTATACACTCACCAGACTAGGATACCCTTGCCGCTGGTTTCCTTGCCATCAGCTTTACCACCTCTGGAACTCCTTAGTTGGTAGGGCCAAAAGGTTGGTAATAAAGAATGGATGCCAGACTTCAGGAGGCTCTTGGCATGGTGATGATGAGGTACTGGCCAGAGAACAATATCTCAACTATAGAACAGTAAATCAATACCTTTCCTTGTTAAAGGAGCAGGACTTGGGTAATAAAATTTGTATGTTGTATTCCATAAATTTCACTTAAAATGAGATGCAGCTACCATGGATGGGAGTTGAGCTTGGAACACATTCAAAAGCTTTTTTATTTGCCAGCTTGTGACCAGTAGGATGTGAGTAGCTTTCCTGCTGGATAGGGTAGTAGGTGGAGCTTTGATGTGTTGTCTGCTTCTTGGCACATGACAAATGGGGATAATGGTGAGCACCATGGGTCATTGAAATCATTGTAATGGGGATTATCCAACTGAGCCAACTTGCAGGAGAAGGAATGGAATTGATGACCTAACAGATTCCTCGACTGAGAGCTGTCTCCAGATGCTGATAATTCAGTGAACAATTGGGGAGGGGGGGGGGAGAGCAGATAGCCTTTAGTCACAATATACCTAAACATTAAGAATTTTGCACACCCATATGCCATACTTAGGTAATTATGAACCTTAAATACATCGTCCCTTTTTAACACAGTTTGATTGATATTTTTTGGAGCTTCAATAAAACAAACAAATATTTGGAAGGGCAGATCTAGCTTGTAGGCAACAGGTGGGCTGCCCAATTCTATAAGACTTCCATTCTCCTGTCATTCTATCATGTTGATACTGAATTCTGATGGTCTGCAGTTCTGATATATGGCTTACCTGGAAAAATTAGGTGCATCAGTAAAATGGTAGCTATGAAAGGGCAGCAGACTTGCATGGTTGAGGTTTCACAAGGATCTCAAGGAGGCCGCAGTGAGTGATAGATACCGAAGCAATGCACTATCAGGTTTTAGCATCATTTGGAAAGCTGAATGTTCATCTATTTATAGGAATTTATGCTACCATTTTACACATTGGCTCCCAGTATGTTTCTGAGCACCACAAAGTGTTGGTGCTGACCTTTAAAGCCCTAAACAGACTCGACCCAGGATACCTGAAGGAGCGTCTCCATCCTCATCGTTCAGCCCAGACATTGAGATCCAGCGCTGAGGGCCGTCTGGCATTTCCCTCACTGCAAGGAGCAAAGTTACAGGGAACCAGGCAGAGGGCGTTCTTGGTAGTGGCGCCCGCCCTGTGGAACACCTTTCCATCAGATCTTAAGGAACTAAACAACTATCTGACTTTTAGAAGGCACCTGAAGGCAGCCCTGTTTGGGGAAGTTTTTAATATTTGATGTTTTATTGTATTTTTAATATTATGTTGGAAGCCGCCCAGAGTGACTGGGGAGACCTGGCCAGATGGGCGGGGTATAAATAAATTGTTGTTGTTATTATTGTTGTTGTTGTTGTCATTGTTGTTGTTGTTAATGTATTGCTGCATCATTTCTTTAAAAGTCATGGTGTGCCAGTAAGAGGAACTAAAAACGGTACATTAACATTGCATTGGTCTAAGATAATACTCAGGGTTTACTGGTTAGTAAATAAGGATTTTACTGTTTCTAACACAGTGGGTGGCGCTGTGGGTTAAAGCCTCAGTGCCTAGGACTTGCCGATCGAAAGGTCGGCGGTTCGAATCCCCGCGGCGGGGTGCGCTCCCGTTGCTCGGTCCCAGCGCCTGCCAACCTAGCAGTTCGAAAGCACCCCCGGGTGCAAGTAGATAAATAGGGACCGCTTACTAGCGGGAAGGTAAACGGCGTTCCGTGTGCTGCGCTGGCTCGCCAGATGCAGCTTGTCACACTGGCCACGTGACCCAGAGTGAGATGGGCGCACAACCCTAGAGTCTGTCAAGACTGGCCCGTATGGGCAGGGGTACCTTTACCTTTACCTTTACCTTAACATTTTTCAAAAATATACAGTTTTTATCCTGAACAATTAACACATGTTCCTCACGGGCATAACTCATACGTCAGGAATCACATTTTTCCCCCGGACTGTGGGCAGATTTGCAAGCTGAAGGAACTGTCATGGGCACCAAACACCCACTGCATTGAAGAAGATTGCGAAGTATTCTATTGGCTACAAAGAATCTTCCTTTCCAAACTAATTCCAGTGGGGGGAAGTGAAACTGAGTGCCAGGTAAATCTAACTGTGCATCTATGGGGCTCAAAGCATTTATTTCCCCAGTGAGCTCCAATTACCGGTATATTGATTTGTGGGAAGGATTACAATCCCATAATTTTTCATGTCTATTCATGGTGTGTGTAAATTGTCCCTCTGTAGCATGGACACCATTAATGCCAGGTTTGTTAGTGGGGGTTGGTTTCTCCCATGTCACAGATTTTATGGATTGCATAGGGCTTGGTGGTAGGGTGGGGGAAAGTCCATGGACCCCCCAGGATAAATTGAGGGGGGGGAATGTCACTTGATAGCAATGACCTAGTTACACAAAGAGTTGTGATGTGTGCAGTGCTATTTTTCTAGAAAAGAGGCGCCAGAATTCACCATGAATGCCTCCCTTGCTCTCTTATAACAGCAATGGTGCCCACCTGAAAGGTACCATAACTGATGTCAGGAGTCCAGGTTCCCAGCTCCAGACGGCTTAAACAAAGTCTCCGGCATCATTACTCAAGATGACCCTTCTAAAGACTTCTGGTTTCCTGGCTGATGGAAATGGCTGTTTTCCCATTACATCGGACCCTAGTCATGCAGGTTATCAGGAATGATAGGGAGTAGTTATCCCTGCCGACCCCCCCCCCCCCGGCTGGGGGGGGGTGGACTGGCTGATGTCAGCATCGTCCCTTGAGCCAGTGTCACCAACTGGACTCATCCACTCAGCCCCGACTGGGCTAGGCAAGCTGGGTAGCACTGCCAGAGACCACCTTCTTTACAGGAACAGGTCAAAGTGCTGTGGACTCACAGCTTAGAGTTGTGAGCACCAGATTCACTTCCACAAGAAGACAGTCGTCGCACAGCAGAGTATAGCAGAGTATAGCAGAGCATAAACGACTCGGAGAGCAGCTCTGTAGAATATCTTCTTTTATTCTATCTACAACTATAATACACAACTATATACAGAGCTAAATGAGGTCTAAACTAAAACATTGAACTGCGCTGAGTATCTGCAGCTGCTCTTAGCAGCAACACACGATCTCTCTCTAGCACTCAGTCTCTCTCTCTCCGACACACTGACTGACTGACTGACTGACTGACTGATGTTAGGCTGGAATGGAATAAGTAGAGAGCAGAACACCGCCCCTCCTCTCTGGAAAATCACCAGACTCATCAGCAGATTCTTGGATATGGGAGGGGTGAAATCTCCTCAGCCATCACCCAGAGATCATCCATTATCTGCTGCTCGCTGCATAATGCAAGGGCGGGGACGCTGGGTCCTGAGCACTGTATGAATTGGGCACTCTCGAGAGCCATTCCAGGGAGCCAGGAGATTCCTGTTCTTTAAAATTTACCAAAATTCGGACTAAAAAACAGGCGTGTTCTGGATGGAAGGAGATGAAAAAGATCTGCTAAACTTCCCAGTCACTGGATGCCAAAGCTTGGACTTGAAAGAGACTCTTCTCTTTATTGATGGATTTAGGCTGCTGTTCTTTTCTACTCATTATACTTGCTATCTCATGATTTGGCGAACCTCACCAAGAAAGAATCAATTATCTAAAGGGAATGCAGGAGGTGTAAAAACTAATTGGATTTTTGGCTGCACAGTCTTCGGCGGACAGCCCCAATTAGAAACTGGCAAAACAAGATCAGACATGAAAGCGGCTTGGGCTGAGGAGGAAAAAAGATGGCGGCTGCTGCGCAGGAAGAAAATGAAGGGGTCTCCCCCACTTGGGAGCGGAATAGAGATATTTGATGGACCAGTCATTCCCTTGGCAACCAACATTCCAATACCTATGGGAGTTGCACTGGACACTGGCTGCTGTTCAGCCTGCTGCAGATCTAACTCTTTCCGTTCTGCAGCTGGCTGTAGAGTGTCACTAGCAGCTGGCTCATTCCTGACAACTGAGTCATGGTCAGTTCCAGCAGAAACAAAGCCCTGGATGTGGGTGGGTATGAGTGTGAAGGCACTGGGTACCTAGTAGCTATTTATTGCTTTATTCTTGATGAAGTTGGCGAAGGGTTCTTCCACACTTCCACTTGTACAATGCCTGGGAAGCACGTGCCCAAGCAGTTCCCCACTTGATCTGCACTTTCTAGCCATGAATCTGAGCCGTTTCTCCCTTGCCCTGCTCCTTTCTCAGGGGGTGGGAAAATGCTCTTTAGTGCTAAATCATAGCAGACACCAATCCAGAGAAAAACTGAATTGCCGTTTGTTTCAAATGAATGCTGAAGAGCGATTTCCCCCAGGAGAAGAGGAAAAGCAGATTCACCCTAAAGTTCAGACATGATTTCTGATTGCTTTCTCTCAGAGTTTGCTCTTTCTGGGACAACCTCCACGTCACTTTCTAAGCCAAGTGGCTCAAGTCAGTCAGCACCCATTTTCCTTCTGATCCTGATCCTGTCACTTCATGGGCTCATGAGTATCTTTCAGCCATTGGTGTAGAAGGAGCCTAAAAATGGGTATCAGGTTGCATATTAGAACTGCAGGCTTTCATGGAAACAGCAGGCTGCATGGCAAGACACTGTGTACCCAAAATAAGTGCAGTGAGGTACATTAATTTGAAGATAAATCCAGGGTCCATTGGCTTGAAGTATGGTTTTTATTGTTTTCAAGTTTTTAATTACCGGTAAAATTGTTGTGTTTTCTTTCCTGCTTCCGGCTGCTGTTGTCCATAACTAAAGCAATTAAAGTGAACTGAACTGAAGAGTACATAGAAATTAGAACTTTGGACCTTTTTCTGCTGATGGGATGGTTTCTGTTGTTTTTAAAGGAATAGTGCAATTTTTAATGAAATGCACCATAGCTGGAATCCCAGCAAAGGCCTCCACCTGGGCAACATTCCTGATGGATGGCAGCTAACGGACTGAGGTTGAATCCTGATAAGACAGAATTACTGTTTATGGGAGATAGGATGTGGGTGGGGAAGGACTCCGTGGTCCTGAATTAATAATAATAATAATAATAATAATAATAATAATAATAATAATACCCCACCCTCCCCAGCCAAGGCCGGGCTCAGGGCGGCTAACAAGCAATAATAAAAACAAGTTGAATGATTACAACTTAAAAACAAAATTAAAATACAACATTAAAATATTGAAAAATTAAAATATTAAAATGTAGCCTCATTGCAGGAGGAGAAAGGAAAAGAAAAAAGAAAGAGAGGGAGGGAGGGAATCAAATTGGCTCCAAGCCAAAGGCCAGGTGGAACAACTCTGTCTTACAGGCCCTGCGGAAAGAAATCAGATCCTGCAGGGCCCTGGTTTCATGAGACAGAGTGTTCCACCAGGCTGTGCCCCTAAAGGACCAGGTGTGTAGCCTGGGAGTCATTTTGGACTCACAGCTGTCCATGGATCAGCAGGTTAATTCTGTATCCAGGGCGGCTGTCTACCAGCTCCATCTGGTACGCAGGCTAAGACCCTACCTGCCTATGCACTGTCTATCCAGAGTGGTACATGCTCTGGCTATCTCCCATTTTGACTACTGCAATGCACTCTATGTGGGGCTACTTTTGAGGGTGACTCGGAAGCTACAACTAATGCAGAATGCAGCATCTAGACTGGTAACTGGGAGCGGTCACTGGGACCATATAACACTGGACCTGAAATGCCTACATTGGTTCCCAGTAAGTTTCTGAGCACAATTCAAAGTGCTGGTGCTGGCCTTTAAAGCCCTAAAAGGCCTTGGCCCTGTATACCCAAAGAAACATTTCCATCCCAATCTCTATACAGTGGTACCTTGGGTTAAGAACTAAATTTGTTCTGGAGGTCTGTTCTTAACCTGAAACTGTTCTTAACCTGAGGTACCATTTTAGTTAATGGGGCCTCCTGCTGCCGCTGCACAATTTCTGTTCTCATCCTGAAGCAAAGTTCTTAACCCGAGCTACTATTTCTGGGTTAGCGGAATCTGTAACCTGAAGCGTTTGTAACCTGAAGCATCTGTAACCCAGGGTACCACTGTAATTAAATAATTTTAGAATTTTAGAACCTTTAGAAGACATCTGAAGGCAGACCTGTATAGGGGTATTTTTAATGTTTGAGGTTTTATTATGTTTTTGCATATGCTGGAAGCTACCCAGAGTGGCTGAGGCAACCCAGTCAGATGTCAGGAACCATGCTGAGGAGGGCTGCACTGAGGAAGAATGGTGGGAGCCACCCCCTCCCCCTGATCCTGAATATTCCCAGGAACAGGAAGACAGTGTAGATTTGGAACAGTGGTTTGTAGAGGGGCATAGTTCAGAAGGCAGAAGCTGGGAAATACTGGATGGGAAACAGCTAGAAGAAGAAACACTGGGAGAAGGAGGGTTAACAGGTTCACAGTCTCTGGACAGCATTCCTCCGCTCAGCCCAAGGTCAAGAAGAGCTCAGAAAGTCTTAGAACAGAAAGCACAGAAAGCACATAGGGTACAAACTCAGATTACAAGACGTAGTAGTGATGTAGATTAATAAGGGGAGAGGGGGAGTGAGCCTTAATTGGGAGCACTGCCATTCTAGGGAGACATTTTTTTTATCTCTCACTTTAATTATTGAATTGTGCTCAGAAATGTACTGGGAGCCAATGCAGATCTCTCAGGACTGGTGTTATGTGGTCCTGGCGGCCACTCCCAGTCTAGCTGCCGCATTCTGCATTAATTGCAGTTTCTGGGTCACCTTCAAAGGTAGCCCCACGTAGAGCGCATTGCAGTAGTCCAAGCAGGAGATAACTAGAGCATGCACCACTCTGGCAAGACAGTCCACAGGCAGGTAAGCCTGCGTATCAGGTGGAGCTGGTAGACAGCTGCCCTGGACACAGAATTAACTTGTGGCTCCATGGTCCTAGCAGTGTGGTCTAAGTAAAACAAGGATGGGCTTCAATCACAGAGGAGAGGAACTAAGATGCTAAACAGCCCAGAAACCAAGCTTTATGAGGAACTGTTGAAGAAGCTAGATATGTTTGTCCTGGGGTAGAGAAGACCAAGAGATGATATGGTGACCATCTTCAAATGGAAAATGGAGCACACATGCTTTCTGCTACTCTGGAGGGAAGGGCCTGAACCAATGAATTCTTTAAATGTTTAATTGAATGAATATTCCTTTTTTATAGTTCAAATCCTAAAAAAAAAAGGATTTTGAAGGGAGTCAGTGCTTTTAAATACTGTGGGGTTTGTTTTTGTGTCAATAGAATCAGGACTCCCTTACATGCCATGGGCTTTTGGCTAAGCGCCTTTAAAAAAGCACATTAAGCACATTTGAAGTGTTCTAATGCCAGCCTGAGTTATTTTTTTGGACCACATTCACAAATAATGACACGAAAACAGGAAACACGAATTTTGAAATATCCTTTTAATTGATGCTGCCATTTACTGCATCAGAGCAAAAGAAATCAAGACCTTTTGCAGCAATAGAAGCCTGGACCACAGGAGCCAATATCCTTCTCCTTCTCCCGGCATGACATCTTCCTACAATTACCCATGTTCCGTGTACAAGCCTTTTGAATATAATCAAAGCAAACACCACCCTGGTTGTTAGTCACTGGGCCTCTTTTTTTCAGGGAACCATTGATCTCTTGGATTAATCTTTCGAGAGAATCAGCAATCCCTTGGCCTTGTAAGTCCATAGTAACGTTGCTGATCTTGCCTTTACTTTTAAGCAGAGCGTGGATTGCTTGGATTAATCTTTCCAGACCAGCATCAGTCCCCTGGCCTTGTATGGTCAGTATAAAACCAGAACTCTGACCTCCTAACCCTTCACTTTGTATGCCTAAGGAAGGACTGATAATCTCATCTTCATTCTTAAACAAAAATTTGATCGCCTTCACTAATGATTGGATAGAATTACCCGTTCCTTGGCCTTTTATGGTCAGAGTAAAATGGCTATCCCCGGGTGAAACGTCAACACCATAAAGTTCAGTACTGCAGCAATACATTCCTGCACTACACGTGCCGAGTATTTGCCCTTCAGCAGTGCATGGGTCCTCTGTGCAGGAGCCCCCTTGCAAAGTACATGTTTCTGGAGATTGAATAGTCATGTCAGGATCTGCAAAGAGAAGAAAGGGTGGTTAAGCAAAAGTCATTTTTTGAAATTTGACAAATCATGCACCAGATACCTTGGTTGTTCTTTCACACACACACACACACACACACACACACACACACACACACACCGGGTAACATCCTTTGAACAGAAAGGCGCTTGCAGACATTATAATAATGACTATAATTAGCATGCATACCCTCCAACATTTCTCAGAAGAAAATAGGGATGTGCTATTCACTAAAGCAGAGATGAGCACCACACCCCATAGTTGGATTTGACTAGACTTAACCGTCCAGGGGTCCTTTACCTTTACCGTATGGACAGTAAGATCTGGCCACCTGCCATGGATACTTTAGGTGAGATTCCTCCATTGCAGAGGGTTGGACTAGATGGCCCTTGAGTCTATTCTGTTCTATTCTATTCTATGATCTTTTGGATCCTTTCTGATAATGACAGTATAGAGTATTGTTGGCATCCACCTGTCTTGAGAGACACTGGTGCCTTTTGTGTGTGGGGGGGGTGTTCCCCTGTAGTAATTCTGAATGTCTGACTGCTACTTTTGATTGCAACCTTCCTACTAAGCCTCCCAGGTCAGTAAATGTTCTTCTGTACCCAGGCAGATGGGAGAAAAGCTACTAGAGGTGCAGAGGCAAGAACTGATCTATGGTCTTCTCTGCTACTTCTTTGCTCTCTAAGCTACATTGGCAGCTGATGTGTCTTAGTCCACTCTTTTTTATCAACATATATTCTAGGAGCCTAGCATTATCTAAATTGGTATTCAATATATTTTGATCAGGCTCTATACTTAATTTGCCACCACCCAGCAAAATGTGCTTGACTGTTATGATGAACATTTGCCAGGCATGCAATGGGCATAGCATTCTGATACTCCAAGAGGGATGGATCCCCGCTGCAAGTACCCTTATGTGTAATACACATTTTGAATATTTTAAAGCAAACCTCCTGTGTTGGGTGACACATAAAACATGCTGACTTTGATGTTCAGGAAAGACTTGGTTATTTGGCCTTCTCTTCCTATCAAAGCCACAATCTCTTGGGCTGCTCTGTTGAGAAAAGCAGGAAACCCCCGGATTTTCAGCGTCAGAGTAAAATGGTCCCCGTGGTTTCCTTTATTCAGGGAAGAATCTCTTATATGCCCTTCTCTGTTAAGTAGAGCATTGATTGCTTGGACTAATCTATTGACAGAGTCATCAGTCCCTTGGCCTTGTATTTTCATGGTAAACTGTTCTTGGTGGGATGAACTAACATTCACCTCATGTTCTATGTTCATGGAAGAGCCAGTTAGTTGGCCTTCTTTCTCCAAGAAAGCATGGTCTCCTTGGTCAGGCGAATCAGCATTGGCCTCATGTCCTGTATCCCAGGAAGAACTAGACAATTGGCCTTGATCTGACTTGTTGAGTGAATCATCCATGATTTCTTGATTTGTCATCAAGGAAACATTGATCTCTTTGATTAATCTTTTGATAGATGCATCAATCTCTTGACCTTGTATGCTCAGGGTAATATCAGTTATTTGGTATTCTCTGCTAAGTAGATCATGGATCTCATTGATTAATCTGTTGAGACCAGCATCCGTTCCTTGGCCTCGTATGCTCAATATAAGATGGATGTTTCCTCTTGTAGAGTTGAGTGAAGCATCCATTTTTTGATTTCCTATGTCCACGGAAGAACCAATTATTTCATCTTCCCTTGTAAGGAAAGAATTGATCCCTTGGATTAAAGTGGTGAAAGAAGCCTCTGGTCCTTTGCCCTTTATGGTAAGGGTAAACTGGGCCAGCGGGACGCGGGTGGCGCTGTGGGTAAAAGCCTCAGCGCCTAGGGCTTGCCGATCAAAAGGTCGGCGGTTCGAATCCCCGCGGCGGGGTGCGCTCCCGTTGCTCGGTCCCAGCGCCTGCCAACCTAGCAGTTCGAAAGCACCTCCGGGTGCAAGTAGATAAATAGGGACCGCTTACTAGCGGGAAGGTAAACAGCGTTTCCGTGTGCGGCTCTGGCTCACCAGAGCAGTGATGTCACGCTGGCCACGTGACGCGGAAGTGTCTCCAGACAGCGCTGGCCCCCGGCCTCTTGAGTGAGATGGGCGCACAACCCTAGAGTCTGTCAAGACTGGCCCGTGCGGGCAGGGGTACCTTTACCTTCAAACTGGTCCCGACTGGGTTCAACGTCAGTCCCATAAACCTCAGTCTCTGCAGGAGGACTAGATTGTGGATCTCCACTGTTAAGAGAAATAACAAAAAGTGAGCAAGTATGTTGCTACATTTGAAATTCTAAGTCTATGCTGCAAAAAGGATGCACGTTCCAGGAAGGTGGGGCTTATTTTGCCATAAAGATGAATAGAACTGCCATATAAACAGGTGAAATTTATAAAACAATGATGATGATGATCTAATAGGACCTATTAGGACCAACTTGGCCAATTAGCCCTGGTGATCATTTGATGCTTACTGACTAGGGTTTTCTTTCCCCTAAATGACCCCTGAATTTTTGAATTTTATTGACATTGATGCTGCATTTATGTTGTATTTTATGCTGTTTTTAAGTCGCATTTTAATCAATGTTTTATATTTGCTGTTAGCCGCCCTAAGCCCAGTTTTTAAAGTGGGAAGGGCGGGGTATAAATAAAAATTCATTATTTATTATTATTTATAATATTAAGAAATAAATTTGCAGGCAGATGCAGGGAGCCATTCATCTGAAAAAGAGTGAAGTCTTATAGAATACTGCAACAATAGATTCCTGTGCCACACATTCCAAGTTCTTGCCCCTCAGAGTTGCACAGGGATCTGCACTATGGTCTGCCGCCTGCAAAAAACCCCGACTGCGCTTGCCTTTTGCAACACAGTTGGGCAAAGAGCAGCCCACTTGCCCTCCCATTAGGCTACTTCTTTTTAATTTTCATGCTAACCTTGTTTTGCTTCCATGAGCACCTGCTGTATCGACCTTGCTGTTGTTTATAAAATGGCTGCCATATTCAGGGCCATAGCTATGGGGTGGAGAGGTGGGCTCCCACCAGGGGCACAGGTGAGAGGGAGTGCAAAATCAGCTAAAATATGTCCATAAATAAAAATATTGATTATTGCCTCATAAGAAAAGGTTTTCAATAGAGGGTGAATTGAATGGGGGGGGTGCGTTGGAGGAGAGGCAGAATTTGTCAGTGACTACGGGGCGCAATCTGGACAGTTCTGCCAGGGGCGCAAGATCACCTAGCTATGGCTCTGGTCGTATTCAGAGCTGGGAAGGAATTTGTCTACAGACAAATTGGATCCATTTGGAAGTTTTGCCTTCTTCATAGCAACTGTCAGAGTATTGCAAAAGAAGGATGTCAATCAACATTTGATGATCTCCTTCTACCGGTCAACAATAGAAAGTGTCCTTTCATACTGCATCACGGTGTGGTATGCTGGTTTGACATCAACTAGGAAGTGCCTACAGAGGGTGGTGAATAGAGCACAAGATATTATGGGCTGTCCCGTGAACCCGCTGGATGAAATAGCGGAAGAACGTTGCCTCAGGAGAGTGAGGAAATTCTCAAGGATGATTCACACCCTGGCCGGCACTTTCTGGATCTCCTGCCCTCAGGCAGAAGATATAGAAGCATGATTAGTCACACCAACAGGGTAAAGAACAGCTTCTATCCGTGGGCTGTTAGGCTGCTGAATGAAAAGCTAACAACAGGGCAACTGACTTTCGGGTTTGGTGGGTGTGCATCAGTAAACGAGGGGAATTAAGACTAAGAGAGCTGAGTGGGGAGGTGGTCGTGTAATCCCACTGTATACAAGTTGTACAAGTGACAATAAAGTATTTCAATTCAATTTCAACTGTCACAACTTTGGGCAGATAAGGCATTGGGTAGAATCCTTAGAACAATACCAAGTTTGGGGTTAAATGGTGCATCACCCCAACTTCAAGCAGCTGCAGTTTCAGGGTACCCTGTTTGAGGGGTCTATGAAGTCTCTTTCCAGAAGTCAAGTGTGGGGCAAACTGGCCATAGAGCTTGCATATGGGCTGGGGGTGGGCAGGTGCACCAGGTTGGGCAAAACATTGGGGGGGGGCTGTTGCACATGCATGTCATCACACACGCAACATGCCTCCAGTTGGGCAAAGTCTGCCATGACATGCAGGCACCTAATGGGACACTCTGGTGATTGCGGCAGGGGATGCAAAGGGCAAAAATCGCCCCCAAGCCTCCTGCTCCCACCCAGTGGGCTGGTGCTCACCTGTCGGTGGCAGGGGGCATGGAGGGTGAACATTGACCTCCTAGCCTTCCTCTCCCACTTGGTGGGCTGGCGCTCGCCCAGGGGCAGTGGGGGATGGCAGCCCCCTCAGTATTGGGGGTCTCAGCCTCCCTATAGCCAGCACCCCTGGGGATGGGCCACCTCAGTTGACCTGTATCATGACATGGTCCCTATCCCAGGCCTGACCCTGCTCAAGTGTCAGTCCTCCATCAGGAGACTGATAATGGAGAAACACCTAAGACAAAGCCTACCTAAATCTGTAATCAATAATGTTGTGGCCTGTTCTTAATCCCACATTATTGTCTTGTCGAGTTTGTTGTGCTCATCATTGCTATTGTCTTCACCCACAGGGGTGGGCATGGGGCACGGTAAGCGGGTCCATAAGAAGTAAACCCTTTCCATCAACATAGGACTTACCAGTCCACAAATGGGAACAGGACAATTGCATAAGTAGGTGACCTTGATTAAATCGTATTGACAATCGGCAATAAATAATTCTAGTGGAAGTGGAGAAGTCGTTTTGGGGAGCCAACTATCAGGAAAAGATAAAAATCTTACTATATATTGCAGCAATACATTTTTTCACCACACATTCCAAGTTCTCGGTCCTTAGTTTGACATGGCGAATATGTACAGATGCCTGAGAGCTTCCTACAGTTCTCTGGAGTATCTTCTGTGTTGCAGTTATTTTCGACTCTGAAATGAGAAAATTCCCACCTCCAGTCAGTGGTTTTTTCTGCTTGTTTATGAGGGTTCTGCAGCATGGAGAAAATGCCTCATTAATTTTAGTTTTATTTATTTATTTTCAATCTCTCTCTCTCTCTCTCTCTCTCTCTCTCACACACACACACACATACACACACACACACACCACCCTTCATCTGAAGATCACCGGGCATTTTACAGTATGCAAACACAAATAAGCATATATAACAAACAAAACAATAACCTCACCACCACATGCATAGTTTACAAGGTCATAGGATGTTCAATAAGCCAAAGGCTCGGGAGAAGAAGAATGTTTTCACCTGATGCTCACAGATATGTAAAGAAAGTGACAGGTGAGTCTGCCTGAGGAGAACCTTCCCCCCAAAAGAGAAGCCACTGCAGAAATAGCCTGTTCTCGTGTTTTCACCCTCTGGACCTCTTGTGGAGTGGGCACACAAAGAATTGCCTCAGATTATGATCATATGGAGAGAGAGGGAGGGAGGGAGGGAGGGAGGGAGGGAGGGGAGAGAGAGAGAGAGAGAGAGAGACCTTGAGGTATTGTGGCTATGAACCATTGAAGGCTTTATACGTCAAAACCAGCACTTTGAATTGAGTGAGGGAAATTATTTGGCAGCCAGTGAAGTCAGGCCAGGATCAGTGCAATATGTTCAAACTGTCTTGCTCTGGTAAGCAACCTGGCCATATGTTCAAACTGTCTTGCTCTGGTAAGCAACCTGGCCACTGAATTCTTCACCAACTGAAGTTTCCAGAGGCAGCCTCATCTATAACACATTGATGTAATTCCTGTTATGAGGCTGTTATTCCTCATAACAACCATCTCTTTGCTTAGAGATGGCCCGGGATGGGATAGCTATGACTGAGGGGCAGTGGTTAATGAAAGCCCTGTACATAGCTGTCAACTTACAGATTTGAAAATAAGGGACCAGCAGCCTCGAAAATAAGGGATCAGCAGCCAAAATAAGGGAGCAACAATTACTTTTATAAAATACCTATTTTGTTGCGTGCAAATGGCTTTAGATACCTATTAGGTCCTATTAGGTCCATAAATTACCATATAGCATATATTCAACACAAAAAAACAGCAACAATTTGTTGTTGACAAAGCAAGCTGGACATAGAAAGTCCATTACCTTCAGTAGCTTATTTAAGAGATCATCAATAAGGGACAGCAGCGGGACATGGAGCTGGAATAAGGGACTGTCCTGCCAAATAAGGGACGCTTGACAGCTATGGCCCTGTAATGTATTTTCACGTTTCTGGAGAATCACCTGTCCTAGTAGACCACAAGCTTAACGTGAGTAAATAGTGTAATGCAGGAGTGAACAAAAGCTAATGCTATTCTAGGCTGTGTCGACAAAATTCTAGTGTTCTGATCAAGGAAGTCACAGCACTACTCTATCCTGCCTTGGTCAGATCACACCTGGAATACTGTGTTCTGGGCACCACAATTTAAGAAGGATATTGACAAGCTGGAACATGTGCAGAGGAAGGCAATGAATATGATCAAGGGTCTGGAAACCAAGCCTTAGAAGGAACACCTTCAAATATCTCAAGGGCTGTCACATGGTAGATGGACCAAGCTTGTTTTCTCCAGCTCTGGAGGGTAGGACCTGAACCAATGGATTCAAGTTACAAGAAAGGAGATTCTGACTAAACATCAGGAAGATCTTTCCGATGGTAAGAGCTATTCGGCAGTGGAATGGACTCCTTCAGAATGTGGTAGAATCTCCTTCTTTGGAGGTTTTAAAGCAGAGGTTGTCGGGTCATCTTTCATGGATGCTTTAGTTGAGATATCTGCATTTCAGGGAGATGGACTAGATGACCCTCAGAACCCCTTCCAACTCTATAATTCTATGTCTGGCTTTCATCTGACTTAAAAGAACAGACCTTCTATATAATTTGCATCTTTCACGTCATGTAGAGCCCTACTCTTGATTCTAGTCCTTCTGATGACAGTGTAGGGGTCATTATGGCAAGCCATTGATTTGAAAGAGAGAGAAATCTTACGGGAATTGGCAGCAATAGAGTTGTGGACCGCACATTCCAAGCTTTTGGTGGCGATTTTCACATGGGGTCTTAGAGCAAGTTCCTGAGGCCTTGGCGCATGTTTCTGGAGAAATGGCTTTGAAGCCATCAACTGTAAAGAGAAAATGGGGTTGTTTAGCAATAGTGACTTCATCTTTCTGGCAGATATATTGGGTGTTTTTTCTCTTTCTGCCAGGGTATCATCATTTGAAGAGAAGGGTCCGTTCAAAACCTTCTAATAACAACAATACGTAGCATGCACATGGGAGATTAGCTGCTCTAGAACAACCTAGTAGGTTAAAAGCAAAGGCAAGTGGTAATCTACTTGTCTTTTGGACTTCCTGTTTACCCTGTAAGCCACAAACTCGGCCTCCTCTGCCCCCTCAACATTGAGGGGGCTGAAGACACCTCAGCCCTATGGAGCTGGTGTATCTGTTCTGATATATGTAAAAGGTAAAGGGACCCCTGACCATTAGGTCCAGTCGCGGACGACTCCGGGGTTGCGGCACTCATCTCGCTTTATTGGCCGAGGGAGCCGGCGTACAGCTTCCGGGTCATGTGGCCAGCATGACTAAGCTGCTTCTGGCGAACCAGAGCAGCGCACGGAAAAGCTGTTTACCTTCCCACCAGAGCGGTACCTATTTATCTATTTGCACTTTGATGTGCTTTTGAACTGCTAGGTTGGCAGGAGCAGGGACTGAGCAACGGGAGCTCACCCCATCGCGGGGATTCGAACCGTGGACCTTCTGATCGGCAATTCCTTGGCTCTGTGGTTTAACCCACAGCACCACCTGCATCCCTTCTGAAATATGACTCACCTGGAAAAACTGAGAGCATCAATGAAAGGGCAACTATCACAAGGCAGCAGATTTGCATGGCTGAAGCCTCTCTGAGATTTCAAGGAAGCCAGTGAGAGATGCACACTGAGCCAGTAGGCTTTCCAGTGCTATCTGAAAAGCTAAAATCTCATCCATTTATAGTGTTCTGCATTACGCATTAGCATTCCTGATGCAACATGCATTATGGCCGAAATGCTTAGCGCATTGATCCTTTAAAAAGCACAGTGTACCAGAAAGAGGAACTACAATATGGTACATTAACATTATATTACTCCAAGAATATGCTCAGGGTTCACTGGTTTGGAAATAAAGTTTTACTGTTTCTAAGATTTGTTTAAAGATACATTTTATTTTGTATGGTCAGCACACATAGTTTATAAGCCTATCTGATAGGTCAGGGATCACCAACCTCTTTTGGCCTGCGGGGACAGCTGAGAGCTGGTCAAGGGCACCAAACTAAAGTAGAGCCTGCAGACTATTCTATTAGTTGCGTGGCAAGTTTCCTCCCCCAATGAAATAAAGACTCGGACACGTTGTTTTAAGGTTAATGGGCATAAAAGGCCACCACTTTATTGATTACGGAATTGAAGGTATTGGCCTTAGGCATTGGCTTCTATCGACTACCCGGCATGGTGACCGGGAGGGGTTGAACACAAACCGTGGGAGTCCTGTTGAAGTACGCCAACTAGGATCCCACGGGTGTCACCGCTCGGGGGCGTGCCGGCGGCCCTACCTCTCCAGGCTTCGGGCGAGGCCACGCCCCCCTTGGGAGTC
Organism: Podarcis muralis; assembly: GCF_964188315.1. Lineage (NCBI taxonomy): Eukaryota > Metazoa > Chordata > Lepidosauria > Squamata > Lacertidae > Podarcis > Podarcis muralis. The sequence goes on from NC_135657.1 coordinate 7,594,360, forward strand.
CTCTACCGGACTACCCCTTCTCCTTGGGGGAAGGTGATGGCGCTCCCTTCCCCCCCCCCCTTTTTCCCTAAATTGCCCCATGCCAATGCCTAACCGCCAATACTGCGAAAGTTGTGACGGTTGCTACGAGGTAGGCGAAAAAACCAAAAGGCAGGAAGTGCGCCAACTTGGAAAAATTCCTACCAGGCCCCTTGCGGCGACCAACCGGAGTCCATAGCAAAGTCAATTCTAGCTAAACCTAAGGGTGGGTGGGATGGGAAAACTGTAGCCAACAGGGAGCGAAAACAATGCGGGTCCTCGCTTAACTATGTTGCTACAGGCACGCTAGGGGTAAGACTGCTCGGCAAAAAATAAAACAAAAAACCTACAGCTGCAAAAACCAAACCGCTCAGCTGCTGGGCGAGGGGGAAAAGAGGGCGGTCCCTGGGCGTGTCTGGCCTTAAATAGCCCAGGCCGCGCCTCCCCTCGCCCACCGATTGGCGGGCTGGGTTGCAGGCACGCCCAGGGATTCCCCAGCTCTCGCGGGGGCTAGGGAAGCCCCCGCGAATGTGGGAGGGTCCTGCCCGCAACACCCTCTCCTCTGCAGGCTCGGAAAGGGCTTTGCGTGGCAAGTTTCCTCCCCCAATGAAATAAAGACTCGGACACGTTGTTTTAAGGTTAATGGGCGTAAAAGGCCACCACTTTATTGATTACGGAATTGAAGGTATTGGCCTTAGGCATTGGCTTCTATCGACTACCCGGCATGGTGACCGGGAGGGGTTGAACACAAACCGTGGGAGTCCTGTTGAAGTACGCCAACTAGGATCCCACGGGTGTCACCGCTCGGGGGCGTGCCGGCGGCCCTACCTCTCCAGGCTTCGGACGAGGCCACGCCCCCCTTGGGAGTCCTCTACCGGACTACCCCTTCTCCTTGGGGGAAGGTGATGGCGCTCCCTTCCCCCCTCCTTTTTCCCTAAATTGCCCCATGCCAATGCCTAACCGCCACACGAGCAAAGCTCGCCGCCAATACTTTCAGGCCCGTAACCAGCCCCTAATCCCTGCTATGATGTCCCCCAACCAAATGTCATTTCCTGCATCTGAAAGATGCACGCCATCCTGTCTGTAGAGGGCCTCATTGCTGTACTGGATGCCTGGGTGGCCAATGACACACCCGCCCAGATCCGCCACTCTACGCGCCACAGCCCGCTCCAAGACCTTTCTTGCTTTATTGATTCCTGCCGGGCTCACACAATCTCTCCATGTCCTCCTCTCAAGCAGCGAGGACCACAAGATGGTAATGTTTGGATAAACCGCCCTCAAATCAGTCAAATCGTCAAAAATGCTCCATCTCAGATCGATGGCCTTGCGGTACGCCAAATCATTTTCTCCCAACTGAATTATTAATGCATCGGGCGGCCCATCAGCGGCAGCTCTCGCCATAACTGCCGGTTTAAATTCATTCCAGCGCATCCCTCTACGCGCAATCCACGCCAGCTCAACATTCGAAGGCAGGTTCAAATTATGCCCAATTCCGGAACTCATAGCACGGTTTCTGGCCCAGAAAACTATGCTGTGGCCCACCAACCAGATGCGCACTTTCTTGGATTCTGAAAGGGAAGCATACGGAAAAGCCAAGGTCAGGATTATCACTGCGGGTCATAGGTTCTTTCTGACATAAGCTCTGTACGCATTGGATTTCCACCTCCCAAGGTCCTTGATCCTTTCAGTGGAGAGACCTAGATGCATTGCGGTGGTAGCGGCCCCGATGCGGAAGGAGTGGGCTGCAAATTCCACCGCGGGAAAACCGCAAGCTGTCAGTGTGGTGCGAAGCATGCGCGTGAACTGGTGTCTAGCCAAGAGTGACCCGTCCGCGTGTATCAGAAATGGGCCGGGGCCACTGGGTCTCAAATAGAGGAAACGCCGCGTATCTCTTACGGGACAGGGTCCACTACCCTGCATGGCCGCTAATCGAAGGAGGACACCCTTACCATGCTGGTCTGTCTTAGAGCTCCACACCTGGACGATTAGCTTGGACTCGGACAGGGACAAATCACTTAATAATATACCTCTCTGGAGGTGAACCGCCCCGCGTTCGCAGACCACCTCCCCAATGCGGAGAGCACCAAAGAATGCAATGGAATAGGCGGCCGAAAACAGGCGCGCTTCGTATTTTGACCAGCAGATTGTCCGTAACTTCTTATGAATCTGGGACAAAATGTCAATTGTTATGGGTCTCCTCCTATCCACACTGGGGGGGTGCTGCCGACGCCAGCCCTCAAGAGTCTTACAGACGATAAAAGCTGAACATGGGTCTGTGGTGAAAAAGGCTTTACAAAAATATGAAATCCCTGCGGACTGAATGTTGAGAGTTTTTGGGGCCCTGCCCAACCCCCTCAGATGAGCCAAGTAGCAAAGAACCTCCCTCGTTAAGGGAATGGAAAACAGCCCCACGTTGGGCATGGTGCTGCCCAGGCCTTCTTATATGATCTCATTGTGGAAGGGGCGACGGCACCGAATAACCCTTCCATCACTTCTTGCTCCCAATACTCCAGAGATGCTCCAGGAAAGGCATCGATGATTGCTCCGCGTCTGGCGCTAACGAGCGGAAGCGCTCCATCTGAAAGCGAGATAAAGCATCCGCGATGTCATTGTTAACGCCAGGAACGAATTTAGCTGAAAAGTATATGTTATGCTCTAAACACCGAAGGACAAATGACCGCAAGAGATTCCCGACCCTGGAGGAACGCGCAGATTGTCTAGCCAGAACCGCCACCACAGCTTGATTATCCGTGTTGAAACAAACCCTATGATTACGGAACTGCTCTGACCAAAGATGTACTGCTACTACGATAGGGAAGAATTCCAAGAATGTGAGATCCCGGGTGACGGGTTGGCCCTGCCACTCTGGAGGCCACCTTTGGGCACACCACTGACCCCGGAAGTAAACCCCGAAGCCCAGTGATCCAGCGGCGTCCGACTGAACTTGGAAGTCGGCTTTTAGGGACATAGACTCTTGCCATAAGGATACGCCGTTGTACCTTTCGAGGAATTGGAGCCACATACCCAGGTCCGCCTTTACTTCCTTGGAAAGGCGAACCCTATGCTGGGGAGCCCTAAGTCCAGCGGCCAATCTAGCCAGGCGGATGCAAAAGGGGCGGCCTGGCGCGACAACTCTACAAGCAAAATTTAGGTGGCCAAGCAGGGATTGGATTTGCCTAAGGGTGATCTTCTTAAGAGGCAGCAGCTGCTGGATCACCGCTCTAAGGGCGGACAGCTTCTCCTCCGGCAATCGAGATGTTTGCGGCACTGTGTCCAATTCGATGCCTAAATAAACCAAGGAAGTGGCTGGACCCTCTGTTTTTTCGGCGGCCAGGGGGATCCCTAACTCCTCTGCCAGGGCAGTGAAAGCCCCTAGGAGGGCGGAACACCCCTGCCTGCTGTCGGCCACTAAAATAAAATCATCGAGGTAATGGGACACGCCCACCGACCCTGTTCTAAAGAGGAGGGCCCAATCGAGGAAAGTACTGAAAGACTCAAATGCTGCACAGGCTACGGAGCAGCCCATAGACATCGCTTTGTCGATGAAATACTCCCCTTGAAATTTAAAGCCCAGCCAGCGAAAGTCAGCTGGGTGGACCGGGAGGAGACGGAAAGCTGACTCAATATCACATTTTGCTAGCAGCGCTCCCCTCCCAAATTGCCGAATCATTTTAACTGCTTGGTCAAAAGAGGCATATTTAACCCTACAAAGTTCCTGGGGGATGGCATCGTTGACAGAGCTTCCCTCGGGTAAGATAGGTTATGGATCATGCGAAATTCTCCTGGGGTCTTTTTTGGAACAATGCCCAACGGGGATAGGTGAAGCCCTTGGAACGGGGGCGCAGAGAAGGGACCTGCCACCCTACCGGCCTTAATTTCTTTCTCTATCTTCTTCCTGGCTACGTCGGGCCTTTCCCTAACGGACTTTAGATTTTGCGGTTCTCTGGGGGTAGGGGGAACCGCCACAGGGATTCTGAAGCCTTTTGAGAAACCCTCCCACAGGTATTGCGCCGCTTTTTGGTCCGGGTAAAGATCTAGCAGGGCTTTTAGTGGCTGAAGCCGGATAGGGGTATGGGCCAACCGAAGCTCGTGATTACTGGCGGTTACTAGGTCCTTGATGAGATGATGGATACAGGGTGTTTCAAGTACACATTACCCTTCTACTTGGCGGTACCCGATCCTCTGCCGATCCTTGCGATCCGCTGGACGTTGTGCCTGCGCTGAATCCACTGCAACAGACAAGGTAAGCTCCTTTTTAGACCCCCGTGTTTCCTCACCCCGGCTGCCGGCACCGCGCTGCAGCACAGCGATTTTGAGTATACTGCACGGGCGGCTGGCCAACAGGGAGCGAAAACAATGCGGGTCCTCGCTTAACTATGTTGTGACAGGCACGCTAGGGGTAAGACTGCTCGGCAAAAAATAAAACAAAAAACCTACAGCTGCAAAAACCAAACCGCTCAGCTGCTGGGCGAGGGGGAAAAGAGGGCGGTCCCTGGGCGTGCCTGGCCTTAAATAGCCCAGGCCGCGCCTCCCCTCGCCCACCGATTGGCGGGCTGGGTTGCAGGCACGCCCAGGGATTCCCCAGCTCTCGCGGGGGCTAGGGATTCCCCAGCTCTCGCGGGGGCTAGGGAAGCCCCCGCGAATGTGGGAGGGTCCTGCCCGCAACACCCTCTCCTCTGCAGGCTCGGAAAGGGCTTTGCAAAAGAATCCTTCTTTCAAACCTAACTAAAGTGGAGGGAGGGGAAAAGGGGACCTCTGTGCACCCATATTGTAGCAATGGGCACTGGTCTGGGCTTTTTCTTATATGGTTTATTTCTATGGATCATGATATTAGTGAAGCTGGCATCTCTCAGGTGATCCTAGTATACCTCCTTTCTCATATATCCTAACCCTAATGGCTGTAGACTTCTTGGGAGAAAAGCAATGACAAACCTAGACAGCATCTTAAAAAGCAGAGACATCACCTTGCCAACAAAGGTCCGTTTAGTTAAAGCTATGGTTTTCCCAGTAGTGATGTATGGAAGTGAGAGCTGGACCATAAAGAAGGCTGATCGCTGAAGAATTGATGCTTTTGAATTATGGTCCTGGACAGTGTTCTCGAAGCTACAAACATGAGTCTGACCAAACTGCGGGAGGCAGGAGAAGACAGAAGTGCTTGGCGTGCTCTGGTCCATGGGGTCACGAAGAGTCGAACATGACTAAACGACTAAACAACAACAAGGGCTGTAGAAAAAATCAGAACATGAATCCTTGTATTTGCCAGGATGGTCTTGTTATCAACACCTGTAAGCCTCGTTCCATGCCCAATAAGTGTCGGGCATCTTTACCCTGAGGTGCTGTGTCCCATAGATTTCAGCAAAATACTGGACAAGGTTTTGCCCAGTATCTTGTATGTGCAATGGGCTCATGGGAAAACGCTGTCCCATGAGCCCTTGCAAAGGGGAAGGCAAAGTCTATATAAGGCTGCTTCCCCTGGAGTTCAGAGCCATTTTGTTTTGAGAGCTTCCCAGCCAGCCTTCGCTGAGCAATTTTGGGTAACTGGGTGACAGAGCTGGAAATTATTTTTTCTCCATCTTACATGTGACAGCCCATGAGCTATTTGAAGGTGGCTCTCTTCTCAGTCTTTAATTTTCCAGGCTAAACACACCCAACTCCCTCAGTCGTTCCTCATGAGGCTGGGTTCTCCACTCTGTTAAGATTGTCTTGAATCCTGATTCTGTCTTCTGTGGCATTAGCTATCCCTCCAAGTTCAGCGTCATCTGCAAATTTGATAATCATCTCCTGAATTGTTCTCCAAGAATTCTCAAAGGTTATAGACAGAAGCTTAGAGAGTACATCCATAAATTTAATAAGTACCCTTGGGTGCAGCTCATCGGGTCCTGGAGATATGAATTTGTTTAAAGTAGCTAGGTGTTCCCTTACCTACTCTTTTCCTATCTTTGGCAGCAGCTCCTTGTGTTGTTGAGAGTCACCTGTACACAAAAAAGTATTAGCTCCCAAAGGTGGGAGCCCTCCCTTACCTGAAATTTTTTGAATATTGAGAATCACAAGCTTGTATTTGAATGGTCAAGGGCTACAAAGCCCAAACCTAACTAGGGGAAATAGTTGTGCTAACAACTCCCCTGTGGTGAGTGCCAGAGACTCCCCTGCTCTTGCCACTTACCATCTGGCCTGGGACGGGGCCTGAAGCCTCACAAGGGCTGCTTGCTGCTTGCTGCCTGCTGCCCAGGAAGACTCCCCTGTGGTGAGTGCTTGAGGGCCCTGCTCTTGCCACTTACCATCTGGCCTGGGACGGGGCTTGAAGCCTCACAAGGGCTGCTTGCTGCCTGCTGCCCAGGAAGACTCCCCTGTGGTGAGTGCTTGAGGGCCCTGCTCTTGCCACTTACCATCTGGCCTGGGCCGGGCCTGAAGCCTCACAAGGACTGCTCTGCTGCCCAGGAGGACTCCCCTGTGTGAGTGCCTGAGGGCCCTGCTCCTTCTTGCCACTTACCACCTGGCCCAGGGAGGGCCTGACAGGCCTCACAAGGACTACTCCTGCCACTTACTATCTGGCCCAGGGTGGGGCCTCACAAGGATGGTTGTTGCCACTGATGCTGCTACTGCCCATGAGGACCCGGAGGCGTGCAGAGTTCTTTATAACATGTGTTTTTTAAAAAATATTTTCCTTTCCCTTTAGATTTTTTATATATGGGGGTGGGATGGATGTTTGGGTGGGCTTGGGAATTTGTTAGATTTTGATGAATTTGTAATTTTTGCAGTTTTTATTTGTATTGTTTTATTGTTTTCTGGGTTGTTTTTGTTTTTTGCTTTTATTGTTTTAAGGTTTTATTGTTTTAGGCTGCGAAAGAATAACATTAATTGCCATCAATGGAGGCTACTATGAGGCCTGAGATTGCTACCGTGGAGGGGCGAGGGAGGTATGGCGGTGGGGGCAGATGTTATAGGCGAAGGGGATCGAGATATGGATATGCTCGTACCCCTTCCAATCTGGAAGGGTAGGACGAGGGTAGGGTGAGCAAGGATTACTCACCTCCATCACTGGTGCTGTGCAATGCCAGGTCTATAGGCAATAAAACCGCCACCCTGTGAGATTTCTTTATCTCGCAGGGGGTCGACCTGGCTTGTGTGACGGAGACCTGGGTGTGCGAAGGGGCAACAGTTACCTTACGAGAGATGGCACCCTCGGGTTTCTCCGTCTACCACCAGTCACGGACTGTGGGCCGGGGGGGGAGGGGTGGCATTATTAATCCGGGAAGATTGTCCTTTCATGGCTCTACCATCGCCATCGATCCCCGGAATTGAATGTGTTGGCCTAGTGTGGGGCTCTGAGGAGAGCTTAGCTGTCTGGCTGGTGTACCGGCCACCTAGCACACCAGCAGCCACCCTGTCAGGCCTACTGTAGGCGGTGGCCGGCTGGGCCTTGGAGTTCCCTAACCTATTGGTATTGGGGGACTTTAACATCCATGCTGATGCCACTCCCTCCTCACAGGCTCTGGACCTGGTGTCTTCCATGGCGACACTAGGGCTCTCCCAGTTTGTTTCGGGCCCCACACATCAAGCAGGCCACACGCTGGATTTGATCTTTGGCGTAGGTATAGATGTGATCATGTCTCCTTCGATGAAGGTGCCATGGTCTGATCACTATGCTCTGAAAGCCAGGACTGACTTTCCACCCCCACCCTGCTTAGGTGGCGAGCCGATTGGGGCTCGCCTGCAGAGGCTGATGGACCCTGATAGATTCCGCCAAGCCTTGCAGGACCTTGCTCTCCCTGGTGACGCATTGACTGAGCTTGTTGAGGGCTGGAATACCCAGCTCCTGGCAGCCATCGATGAGATCGCACCTAAGCGCCCTCTGCGACCCCGCAGAAACTGGGCTCCCTGGTTTACCGAGGAGCTCCGGAAAATGAAGCGGGACCTCAGACGGCTAGAGCGAGTATGGCGGTGTGCCCATGACGGAGCTTCAAGAACATCTTATAGGGCTTTTATGAAAACCTATGAGATGGCAGTGAAGGCCGCTAAGAAGTCCTACTTCTCGGCCTCCATTGCATCCGCTAGCTTTCGCCCGGTGCAATTATTTAGTATAATCAGGTCTTTAATGTCCCTTGAGGGACAGTCAAATTTAAATAACAATTTGACACACAGCTGTGAGGCATTTGTGAGCTTTTTTTGCGGAGAAGGTCTTGTTGCTCCGCCATGACCTCCCTGCCAATTTGGATACAATAAAGGAACTGGAGGCCCCTCGACTGTCCTCAGGTCCAGTATTGGACCACTTCAACCGGATATCCCCAGCCGATGTGGACAGACTCCTCCGAGCTGGAAAGCCCACCACCTGTCCTCTCGACCCGTGCCCGTCTTGGCTGATTAGAGCGTGCCCAGACGAGGTGCGAGCCCTCCTGGGGGATATCATCAATTTGTCCCTTGGCACGGGGACATTCCCAGGGGAACTGAAGGAGGCAGTGGTGCGCCCGCTCTTAAAGAAAACATTATTAGATCCTTTAGATCTATCCAATTACCGCCCGGTTTCGAATCTTCCATTTCTGGGTAAGGTGATTGAGAGAGCGGTTGCTGAACAGCTTGGTGGGTTTCTGGATGAAACATCGGCTCTGGATCCATTCCAGTCCGGCTTCCGCGCTAGTCATGGGACCGAGACAGCTCTGGTTGCCCTAACAGATGATCTTCATAGACAGCTGGATCGAGGCGGGTTGGGGCTGCTGATTCTTCTAGATCTGTCAGCAGCTTTTGACATGGTCGATCATGAACTTCTGGACCACCGCCTTGCCGACGTGGGGATTCAGGGCACAGTCCTTCAGTGGCTGCACTCATTTCTCTCTGGTCGGAGACAGAGAGTGGCGCTTGGGGGGGAATTGTCATCGCGCCACTCCTTGTTGTGTGGAGTACCTCAGGGTGCGATACTCTCCCCAATGCTTTTCAACATTTTTATGCGCCCCCTCGCCCAGCTTGTCCGGAGTTTTGGGCTATCTGTTGATGGATGGCCATCCTGACTCACCCCAGACACACTGACCAGATGTTTGGAAGCTGTGGCTGGATGGTTACGTGGGAGCTGGTTGAAGCTAAATCTTTCGAAGACAGAGGTCCTGTGGCTGGGACGGGGCGATATAGGATTGGGGGGGCAACTCCCATCTCTTGCGTGGGCGCAATTTAGTGCCAGCACCGTCCGTTAAGAGTTTGGGTGTAATCTTCGACACCTCCCTTTCCATGGAGGCGCAGATTGCAGCCATAACAAAGGCGGCATTTTTCCATCTCTGCCAAGCTAAGCAGTTGGCTCCTTACCTCTCTTGCCCTGACCTAGCCACTGTGATCCACGCAACGGTCACCTCCAGACGCCTTACGCCAATGGAGATATTGTAACTCACTCTACGTGGGGCTGCCCTTGAGACTGACCCAGAAACTCCAGTGGGTGCAGAATGCTGCAGCGAGACTCCTTACGAGGTCTTCGCTGCGAGATCACATTCACCCGGTGCTATACCAGCTGCACTGGCTCCCGGTGGAGTACAGGATCAGGTTTAAGGTGCTGGTTTTAACCTTTAAAGCCCTGTACGGCCTAGGACCCTCGTACCTACGGGACCGCCTCTCCTGGTATGCCCCACAGAGAAACTTACGGTCTTCAAATAAAAACATCTTGAAGGTCCCAGGCCACAGAGAAGTTAGGCTGGCCTCAACTAGTGCCAGGGCTTTTTCGGCTGTGGCTCCGATCTGGTGGAACACTCCGCAGGGCCTGCAAGACAGAGCTGTTCCACCAGGCCTTTGGCCAGGACACAGCCTGACTCCCTCCCTCGGCAATCTTCGCGGAGCTCTGGCCCAATGGTTGCCAGTGGCTTGAATTAATTAATTTTATAATGAATGATTTTAGAATGTTATTTATGCTGTACTTTTGTACTGTTTTATTGTTGTTAGCCGCCCTGAGCCCGGCTTCGGCTGGGGAGGGCGGGATATAAATAAATTTTTTTATTATTATTATTATTATTATTATTATTATTATTATTATTATTATTATTATTATCTGCTTGTCCGTACATTTATGTAACACTTGCATCCATCCCCATTCCCTTCTGCAAATACATTGGGCATTCTACTTTTTTGGAGTCAAATACATCCCATGAGAAGGTTTTAACAATTTAGAATCTCAAGGCCAGATATAACTTATGCATTTCACTTTCTAGCAAGGTTTGTGGAAAACCCACTACGCAATGTTTCTCTGCTCTTAAGAGAGTTGTAATGTACCTTAAGCACACCAAACATTATAAGTTTCAGTTTACATCAAGTATTGACAAAGGTTTTGAAATTTTTTGCTATGTATCTCATGCAGTAGAACAAAATAATTACAGGGGTGTGTCTGGTATGGTTTTCTGCTATAACGGGTGTCCATTTGAATGGAAGTCCCAGAAACAAACCATTATATGTCTCTCCACGATGGAGAGTGAATTATGTGCATGCATTCAGGCTATTTGCGATGTAGAATGGTACCTACAAGTATTTGCAGATCTACAGATACAAGTAACACTACCAGTCAATGTCTACCTCAATTCCCAGAGTGGACTCGCTATTCTGTATTCAGAAACTAATACACAACGCACTAGAGTTTTGAGATTATGTTTGCAATTTGCAAATAAGCTAATTGCTGACAAAATAATCACTTTTCAGTATGTTTCAGGTGACAACCAAATTGCTGACATTTTTACTAAGGCACTCTGAAGGTCACACATGAAAGATATGTACAGAATATCCTTTACGTTTCTGTTCCACAGTTATGAACCACAGGGGAAATGTTGTTTAAACGTTAGGGTTCATTTTTGTTCCACAGTGTGTGTACCCCTTTAAAAGCCAGGGTGCATATCCTGACCTAGTTTTACAGCTGTGTAGCAGTGTAGTAGGTGCTGATAAGTCACTGTAATCAGCTGCGTCAGCAATTGTCAATGATATATAATGTGTAGTATGTATTATACTTTGCCCCCTGGTGGGTGTATGTTAGAGGAGTTTTGTTATTAAATCATGCAAATATATTTTTGTGTCTCTTCAGTGTTTCCATCTGTGTGGTCTACTTTGCACACACTCTGGCATGTTTCAAATGTCCAGTAGATTGTCTCATCTATCCCTACAAAGCTGTGCCTGGTTATCTGTACCCTGTACATCTTGGAGTTCCTTGCTTTTCATCACATACACAACTATCTATGTTCTTAATGAGCAAATCACTCACTACTAGAAGCCCTACACCCCTTGGAGAACTACCCATGGCACAAGAGAATAGCTGTTCATTCCCCAAGGAATTGGCGCATCCTAAGGGAATGTTTCCCGCTTACTCAAAGTGATGCCCTCTGTCCCTGACACCCTCCTTTTCCTTACACCAATGGAGCCTCTGAAACAGACAGGAGAAGCCCCAAAAGAGTGCTAAGGGGTGTGGAGGGTAAAACTGTTCAGTTTCTGTTAATTGATTCTCATGGGAAACTTACAGATTCTGGCTTCGCACAATTAACTCAGGGCAGTGTCAATTTACTCTTGGCAGAAAGCCCAGGTCTGCTTGACCTAGAAACTACTTACTCTGATTGGTTAACGACCAGCACTCAACTCTGTTATCTAGGGATTGCTAGCACAGTGTGATGTGAGGTGTGTTAGGAGTTGGAGTAGAAGTGCTGTGTATGGTTTTGAGAGAGAGAGAGAGAAAGGATTTATTTTGCTTTTATTTGTATGCAGAAACTCTGCTGGTTTTATTTTTCCTTTTTAATAAATCCTGTAAATAGTTATTCTGAGTCTAGCTGACTAGTCATTACCGCCGGAACTAGCTTCTTCGCTGTGCAGGAAAACTCTGCTACGTTTGGGCTAAAGCCAATAGGGCTATGCCTGACACTTCAAAGTTCCATGAGGTTATGGGCATTGTGCTGCCAGCCTGAGTTGCGGTGGTGTCAGCATCAACGGCGTTGGTTCCAGTAGTTCCAGAAGTTGTTGTTCCTGTTGGTGCAGCAGATGGACACTGGCTGGTTCCTGACTGTGGTGAGCTGGTGACGCAGCGGGCACAAGGACAACAGCTGCAGCGTGTGAGTGCTGGGTGCTGTGGTTCCTGTTTTCTCTCTCGGTGGTCGTGAGTAGCTGGTTCCGGGTTCCAGGGACATCGCTCTCAAGATGGCCTCACAACCAGTTCAGATGGCTTTTGAGCGTCTGAATGACTCCAATTACTTGCTGTGGTCGGAGCGCATGCAGGCAGTGTTGCAGAGGGATCGTCTCTGGCAAGTGGTTAGTAAGTTTCCTGCGAAGCCTGATGATGAAGACCTTGATAAAGACCAAAGAGCAAGGGCCACAATTGTCTTGGGGCTGGAAGATTCCCAGTTGCCGTATGTGAGGGGAATCAAGACAGCTAGAGGTGTGTGGCAAGCACTTAAAGAACTCCATGTGCGTGAGACAGCGGTTTCCAAGCTGTTCATTCGCAAGGCATTGTACAAGGCAATGTTACAGCCTGGGGTTACAATGCAGGAACACCTACACAGTTTACAGTTAAAGTTTGCTGCGCTACAGGAAAGAGACTGTGCGTTAGACCAGCAGGAGAAGGTGGCTATTATTTTGAGTTCTCTCCCGGAAAGCTGGGATAATTTAGTTTTGTCTCTAGAAGGCATACAGGAGCATGATTTATCAGTCAGTTACGTTACTGGGCGCTTGATTGAAGAATGGCAGAAGAGGCAAGAAAGGTCGTTTGCTGCAGAGGCTTCTACAGGCGGGCAGTTTGGAAGGAGTTCTCATGCCGTGCCAGAGGTGAAGCAAAAGCAGCGTACTGGTGAGGAGTCAGCGTTTGCTGTTAGGCGTTGTTTCCGATGTGGGTCTTCAGCGCATCTAAAACGACAATGTCCGGAGTTGGTCAAGTCTCAGTTGCCGGTGCAGGAGCAGAGACGAGATCAGCAGCAGCAGCAGCGTAAAAAGAAATTCTTCAAATGAAAACAGTCAGCTCAGCTGGTGACCGGCGAGGTCAAGATTGCTGATGAGAAACAAGCTGTCTGGGTGGTCGATTCGGGAGCATCTCGGCACATCGTAAATTCAGATGAATTGTTTGTTTCCAAGAACTCAGCACAGCGCAGCCAGGTCGCTCTGGCAGACGGAAGTACTTCCGAAGTGATTTCGGGGGTGTGTGCAGTTTTTGTTCCTTGTCTTCGTGAATGCCTGAAAAATGTACTTTGTGTGCCGTCATTAAGGAGCAATCTGATGTCTGTAGATTGTTTGCTAAAGGCTGGGTTTAAAGTGTATTTTGAAGGAGACAGTTGCATTATTAAGAAGGCTGGTGAGATTTTAGGCACTGCTAAGTCAGAGGGAGGCTTGTTTTGGCTTAAAGCAGGATCTCAAGTTGCAGCAGTAGTCAGTAAATCTCAGCCTGCAGTGAATAACAAAGTTATACATGACAACTGTGTGCACTTATTGCATAGGAAAATGGGGCATGCTTGCTGGGAAAGTGTACTAAAAATGTCTGAATTGGCTGATGGGGGTGATTTAAAGAGTTGTAACAAGTACCTTGATTGTAATGTTTGTAAAAAGATCAAAACCCACAGAGTCTCTTACCCCAGCAGTGACAGAGTTAGTGAGTCACCTCTACAGCTGGTTCACATGGATGTAATTGGTCCATTTGCTGTAAGCAGGGGTGGATCACGTTTTTCATTAACAATTGTGGATGACGCCACGCGTTACTCTTGGGTTTTTCCCATGAAAAATAAGGGTGACGTGTTCACTAAGTTTAAAGGCTGGGTGGCATCTGTGGAAAGATTTCTGTCCATTAAACTCAAAAGGATTCAGACGGACAGAGGTGGCGAATTTATGTCAAATGCCTTTAAAGATTGGTTACAAAAACGTAGCATTGGGCATAGAAAAAGGAAAGTTTTCCCCCCAGAGGAGAATGGCGTTGCAGAGCGAAAAAACAGATCTTTACAAGATATGATGTTTGCCATGCTTGATGATGCTGATTTGCCCATGTCTTATTGGGGGGAGAGCATGCTCACCGCGTGCTATCTCCAAAATAGGCTCTTTCATCAAACAATAGGTACAACCCCGTACTTTAAATTGTTTCAGAAAAAACCCAAAATTGACCATTTGCATGTGTTTGGATCAAAAGCCTGGGTATTAATTCCAAAACAAATGAGGAAGAAGGGAGATCCTAAGACCAAACAGTTAGTGTTTGTGGGTTACCAGGAGCTGGGAAAAGGTTTCAGCTTTGCTGAAGGGACAAATGGCATTGTGATCTCCAGGAATGCCAGTTTTTGTGAACATAGTGGCTGGGAGAGACTACATGCCAATACTGAGGTTTGGTTTGAACCTTCCCAGGAGCTTCATGACTCTGAAGGTAAACATAGAGAATCAGAGTCTGAGGGGGAGGAAAGTTCAGATAAGAGCTCTCAAGAAAGTGGAGTTAGCCAAAGACCAGTTGCTAAGCAACAAAAGAGAGGTCGTAGTTCTGAGGAGGAAAGTGGGTCAGAAGAAAAATTTTCTCCCAGAAGATCTAAAAGACAAAACAAAGGAGTGCCTCTGGTGCGTTTTTCTCCAGATACTGCAAATGTGTTTAGTGTAATTGCAGAGCCCAAGAGTTTTCAGGAGGTGTTAAAGTTACCAAAAGAGGAGGCAGAGCTCTGGAAACAGGCAATGGAGGAAGAGATGTCCTCTCTGAATGAGCACAAGATTTTTACACCAGTAGCAGCGCCTGAGGGGGCAAAGATTGTAGGCTGCAGGTGGGTGTACAAACTTAAACCTCTGGTGACAGGAGAGTACAAATACAAAGCTCGTTTAGTGGCTCAAGGATACTCTCAGAGGCCTGGAAAAGATTATGATGAGACTTTTCCCCCTACTGCTAAGGGGGACAGTGTAAGGCTGATTTTAACGCTTGGAGCAAAGAGAAAACTCCTGTTAAACCATTTTTATATCCAGACTGCATATTTACATGCATCAATATCAGAAGACCTGTATCTAGCCGAACCGCCTGGTTATGAGAGAGGTTCCAATAGAGTGTTGAAATTAAACAAAGCTCTATATGGTCTCAAACAGGCGGCAAGATCTTGGAACAAATGTTTCCATGAGGCCTTAGTGTCATTTGGTTTCAAGCAGAGTACAGCTGACAATTGTGTTTATGTACGTGGTACAGGCAGTGATCAAGAGTTTTGTCTGATTTATGTAGATGATGTATTGTATGCCTGCAAAACAGATAAACAAACTAAAAGGTTTGCCAAGCAATTGTCCAGTAAGTTCAAAGTGAAAGACTTAGGCCCGGTTAGGACATATCTAGGGTTGGAAGTGTGCTGGGCCCAAGATGGCAGCTGCCTAATTAGTCAGCAGAACAAAGTTAAACAACTACTGACTACATACGGGATGCAGGATTGCAAAGGGGCAGTGGTGCCTATGGATCCAGGTTTCATAAAAACACTTCATATGGATGAGAGTCCTGAATTTGAACATCCTGATGTATATCACTCTGTAATTGGAAGTTTATTGTATCTAGCACAGTGGTCCAGACCTGATATTAGCTACGCAGTAGGCATATTAAGTAGATTGGTCTCAAAACCCACACTAAATGCCTGGAAAGGGGTAAAACAAGTTCTGAGGTACCTCAAACAGACAATTGGCTATATGTTACAATTAAATTCTTCAGAGGATGAAATGTTGAGTTGCTACTGTGATAGTGACTGGGGAAATTTGCCAGATAGAAAATCTGTCACAGGACTAGTCATAATGGTCGGTGGAGCTTTAATCAGCTGGCGGTCACGCAAGCAAGACGTTGTAAGTGTGTCATCAATGGAATCAGAGTATGCCGCATTGAGTGAATTGTGCAACGAGGTGATTTATTTCAAGCATTTGTTAGCAGATTTAAATGTAAATTGTGGAGAACCAGTACAAGTTTACATTGATAACCAAGCTTGTATAACCTTAAGTAAAACAGAGGGTTTCAAATCACGTTCTAAACATATCTCTGTAAAATACCAAAATGTACGTTGCTGTGTACAAGACAATATAATCACATGTACTTATGTATCAAGTGAAGAAAATGTAGCAGATGTATTAACTAAACCATTGGCAAAGATAAAGAACAAGCAAATGTGCAAGGGTTTAGGTTTGCTGGAAAAATAATCTCCTACATAGGTGTATTTGGTGTTAATTGTCCAGCAGAATCTGTGAGGGGGTGTTCAGTTTCTGTTAATTGATTCTCATGGGAAACTTACAGATTCTGGCTTCGCACAATTAACTCAGGGCAGTGTCAATTTACTCTTGGCAGAAAGCCCAGGTCTGCTTGACCTAGAAACTACTTACTCTGATTGGTTAACGACCAGCACTCAACTCTGTTATCTAGGGATTGCTAGCACAGTGTGATGTGAGGTGTGTTAGGAGTTGGAGTAGAAGTGCTGTGTATGGTTTTGAGAGAGAGAGAGAGAGAGAGAGAGAGAGAGAGAGAGAGAGAGAGAGAAAGGATTTATTTTGCTTTTATTTGTATGCAGAAATTTTGCTGGTTTTATTTTTCCTTTTTAATAAATCCTGTAAATAGTTATTCTGAGTCTAGCTGACTAGTCATTACCGCCGGAACTAGCTTCTTCGCTGTGCAGGAAAACTCTGCTACATTTGGGCTAAAGCCAATAGGGCTATGCCTGACACTTCAAAGTTCCATGAAAAACATTCCATAGTGTGTGTGTGTGGGGGGGGGGAAATAATTGAAAAAAAATATTGGTTCACAGGGAACAATTCCAATATTGTGAAAAGAATCCATTTCAATCTCTGATGTGACTTTGAAAGTTTTATTCTGAAAGGAATCAGCTCACTGGGAAACCTCTGTTAAGATAAAAATTAGCTATTAGGCCTAGAATGTATTAGTTAGGACATTTGCTATAGTTTAATACTTTGCTACATTTAACCTCTCCGTTATCTAGCACTGAACACTGCCTTTGCACTACAACACATTTACTATTGAAGGAAGCAACAGACTTTTCACCTTTATCTCCTGGATTAATCTATTGAGAGATAAACTAATCCCCTGGCCACTAATGTTCAAGGAAATATCAGTGATTTCCTTTTTGCCTGAAAGGAAAAGTTTGATCATTCGAACTAATTTGGTTAGAGCTCCATCCGTCCCTTGGCCTTTTATGATCAGAGTAAATCGGGTCTGCTGTTCTGCTGAGTTGGGTGACCCACCAATTTGTAGACCTTCAGCATTCAGGGAATGATCTGTGATTTCCTTTTCCTTGGTAAGGAAAGCCTTGATGTCGGTGACTAACCTCTTCATGGAAACTTCTGGTCCTTGAGCTTGTATGTTCAACGTGAAGCTGACCTTTCTGTATTCCTTGGATGAAACCTCAGTCCCTCTGTGTTCTGTCTTCAGGAACTCATTACTGCTTTGGATTAATTTTTTAATTGATGTACTAATTCTTTGGCCTTGTATGTTCAGGGATATATCATAGATCTTCTTTTTGCCTTTTAGAAGAAACATGACCTTTTCGATTAATCTCTTAATAGATGGTTCAGTTCCTTGTCCTCTTATGTTCAGGGTAAAGAGCTTTTTGTCTTCTATGCTGTTTCCTGATCCACCCATCCATTCAACATCACTTTTAGTGAAATGATCTGTGATTTCCCTTTCCCTAGTAAGGAAAGCTTTGATCCCAGTGGCTAAAAGTCTCATAGAATAGTCATCGCCATGGGCTTGAATTTTAAGTGTGAAGCTGACCTTCTTGTCTTCTTCCTTGGGAGAAACCTCAGTCCCTCCACGTTCTTTTTTTAGGAAAACATTGATCTCTTGTATTAAACTGTTGGTGGAAGGACTAATTCCTGCGCCTTTTATGTTTATTGAAATATTACGGAAAGCCTTTTGGGCTAGGAGAAGAAACCTGGTCTTTTCGAGTAATCTCTTAAGAGCTGATTCCATCCCATGCCCTTTTATATGCAGCGTAAATCGGATTCGCTGTTCTTCTGAGTTGGGTTGCCCAGGGATTCCTTGGCCTCCGACATTCAGAGAATATTCTGTGATTTCCTTTTCCTCGGTAAGGAAGGCCTGGATGTCGTCGACTAACCTCTTCGTGGAAACCTCCGTTCCTTCAGCTTGTATGTTCAGTGTGAAGCTGACCTTCTTGTCTTCTTTGTTGGGGTAAACGTCGGTCCGTCCACGTTCTTTTTTTAGGAAAACATTGATCTCTTGTATTAAACTGTTGGTGGAAGGACTAATTCCTGCGCCTTTTATGTTTATTGAAATATTACGGAAAGCCTTTTGGGCTAGGAGAAGAAACCTTGTCTTTTCGAGTAATCTCTTAAGAGCTGATTCCATCCCATGCCCTTTTATATGCAGCGTAAATCGGATTCGCTGTTCTTCTGAGTTGGGTTGCCCAGGGATTCCTTGGCCTCCGACATTCAGAGAATATTCTGTGATTTCCTTTTCCTCGGTAAGGAAGGCCTGGATGTCATCGACTAACCTCTTCGTGGAAACTTCCGTTCCTTCAGCTTGTATGTTCAGTGTGAAGCTGACCTTTTTGTCTTCTTTGTTGGGGTAAACCTGCGTTCCTCCACGTTCTTTTTTTAGGAAAACATTGATCTCTTGTATTAAACTGTTGGTGGAAGGACTAATTCCTGCACCTTTTATGTTTATTGAAATATTACGGAAAGACTTTTGGGCTAGGAGAAGAAACCTGGTCTTTTCGAGTAATCTCTTAAGAGCTGATTCCATCCCTTGCCCTTTTATATGCAGAGTAAATCGGATCCGCTGTTCTTCTGAGTTGGGTTGCCCTGGGATTCCTTGGCCTCCGACATTCAGAGAATATTCTGTGATTCCCTTTTCCTCGCTAAGGAAAGCCTTGATGTCGCCGACTAACCTCTTCGTGGAAACTTCCGTTCCTTCAGCTTCTATGTTCAGTGTGAAGCTGACCTTCTTGTCTTCTTCGTTGGGGAAAACCTGGGTTCCTCCACGTTCTTTTTTTAGGAAAACATTGATCTCTTGTATTAAACTGTTGGTGGAAGGACTAATTCCTGCGCCTTTTATGTTTATTGAAATATTACGGAAAGCCTTTTGGGCTAGGAGAAGAAACCTGGTATATTCGAGTAATCTCTTAAGAGCTGATTCCATCCCATGCCCTTTTATATGCAGAGTAAATCGGATCCGCTGTTCTGCTGAGTTGGGTTGCCCAGCGATTCCTTGGCCTCCGACATTCAGAGAATATTCTGTGATTTCGTTTTCCTCGGTAAGGAAAGCCTTGATGTCGCCGACTAACCTCTTCGTGGAAACATCCGTTCCTTCAGCTTGTATGTTCAGTGTGAAGCTCACCTTCTTGTCTTCTTCGTTGGGGAAAACCTCGGTCCCTCCACATTCTTTTTTTAGGAAAACATTGATCTCTTGTATTAATCTCTTGGTGGAAGGACTAATTCCTGCGCCTTTTATGTTCATTGAAATATTACGGAAATCCTTTTCAACTACGAGAAGAAACCTGGTCTTTTCGAGTAATCTCTTAAGAGCTGATTCCATCCCTTGCCCTTTTATATGCAGAGTAAATCGGATCCGCTGTTCTGCTGAGTTGGGTTGCCCAGGGATTCCTTGCCCTCCGACATTCAGAGAATATTCTGTGATTGCCTTTTCCTCGCTAAGGAAAGCCTTGATGTCGCCGACTAACCTCTTCGTGGAAACCTCCGTTCCTTCAGCTTGTATGTTTAGTATGAAGCTGACCTTCTTGTCTTCTTCCTTGGGGAAAAGCTCTGTCCCTCCACGTTCTTTTTTTAGGAAAACATTGATCTCTTGTATTAAACTGTTGGTGGAAGGACTAATTCCTGCGCCTTTTATGTTTATTGAAATATTACGGAAAGCCTTTTGGGCTAGGAGAAGAAACCTTGTCTTTTCGAGTAATCTCTTAAGAGCTGGTTCTATCCCTTGCCCTTTTATATACATAGTAAATCGCATCCGCTGTTCTTCTGAGTTGGGTTGCCCAGGGATTCCTTGGCCTCCGACATTCAGAGAATATTCTGTGATTTCCTTTTCCTCGGTAAGGAAGGCCTGGATGTCGTCGACTAACCTCTTCGTGGAAACTTCCGTTCCTTCAGCTTGTATGTTCAGTGTGAAGCTGACCTTCTTGTCTTCTTTGTTGGGGTAAACGTCGGTCCGTCCACGTTCTTTTTTTAGGAAAACATTGATCTCTTGTATTAAACTGTTGGTGGAAGGACTAATTCCTGCGCCTTTTATGTTTATTGAAATATTACGGAAAGCCTTTTGGGCTAGGAGAAGAAACCTTGTCTTTACGAGTAATCTCTTAAGAGCTGATTCCATCCCATGCCCTTTTATATGCAGCGTAAATCGGATTCGCTGTTCTTCTGAGTTGGGTTGCCCAGGGATTCCTTGGCCTCCGACATTCAGAGAATATTCTGTGATTTCCTTTTCCTCGGTAAGGAAGGCCTGGATGTCGTCGACTAACCTCTTCGTGGAAACTTCCGTTCCTTCAGCTTGTATGTTCAGTGTGAAGCTGACCTTCTTGTCTTCTTCGTTAGGGAAAACCTCGGTTCCTCCACGTTCTTTTTTTAGGAAAACATTGATCTCTTGTATTAAACTGTTGGTGGAAGGACTAATTCCTGCGCCTTTTATGTTTATTGAAATATTACGGAAAGCCTTTTGGGCTAGGAGAAGAAACCTGGTATATTCGAGTAATCTCTTAAGAGCTGATTCCATCCCATGCCCTTTTATATGCAGAGTAAATCGGATCCGCTGTTCTGCTGAGTTGGGTTGCCCAGGGATTCCTTGGCCTCCGACATTCAGAGAATATTCTGTGATTTCCTTTTCCTCGGTAAGGAAGGCCTTGATGTCGTCGACTAACCTCTTCGTGGAAACTTCCGTTCCTTCAGCTTGTATGTTCAGTGTGAAGCTCACCTTCTTGTCTTCTTCGTTGGGGAAAACCTCAGTCCCTCCACATTCTTTTTTTAGGAAAACATTGATCTCTTGTATTAATCTCTTGGTGGAAGGACTAATTCCTGCGCCTTTTATGTTCATTGAAATATTACGGAAATCCTTTTGGGCTACGAGAAGAAACCTGGTCTTTTCGAGTAATCTCTTAAGAGCTGGTTCTATCCCTTGCCCTTTTATATACATAGTAAATCGGATCCGCTGTTCTTCTGAGTTGGGTTGCCCAGGGATTCCTTGGCCTGCGACATTCAGAGAATATTCTGTGATTCCCTTTTCCTCGCTAAGGAAAGCCTTGATATCGCTGACTAACCTCTTCGTGGATACTTCCGTTCCTTCAGCTTGTATGTTCAGTGTGAAGCTGACCTTCTTGTCTTCTTCGTTGGGGAAAACCTGGGTTCCTCCACGTTCTTTTTTTAGGAAAACATTGATCTCTTGTATTAAACTGTTGGTGGAAGGACTAATTCCTGCGCCTTTTATGTTCATTGAAATATTACGGAAAGCCTTTTGGGCTACGAGAAGAAACCTGGTCTTTTCGAGTAATCTCTTAAGAGCTGGTTCTATCCCTTGCCCTTTTATATACAGAGTAAATCGCATCCGCTCTTCTTCTGAGTTGGGTTGCCCAGGGATTCCTTGGCCTGCGACATTCAGAGAATATTCTGTGATTCCCTTTTCCTCGCTAAGGAAAGCCTTGATATCGCTGACTAACCTCTTCGTGGAAATTTCAGTTCCTTCAGCTTGTATGTTCAGTGTGAAGCTGACCTTCTTCTGTTCTTTGTTGGGGTAAACGTCGGTCTCTCCACGTTCTTTTTTTAGGAAAACATTGATCTCTTGTATTAAACTGTTGGTGGAAGGACTAATTCCTGCGCCTTTTATGTTCATTGAAATATTACGGAAATCCTTTTGGGCTACGAGAAGAAACCTGGTCTTTTCGAGTAATCTCTTAAGAGCTGGTTCTATCCCTTGCCCTTTTATATACAGAGTAAATCGCATCCGCTCTTCTTCTGAGTTGGGTTGCCCAGGGATTCCTTGGCCTGCGACATTCAGAGAATATTCTGTGATTCCCTTTTCCTCGCTAAGGAAAGCCTTGATATCACTGACTAACCTCTTCGTGGAAACTTCCGTTCCTTCAGCTTCTATGTTCAGTGTGAAGCTGACCTTCTTCTGTTCTTTGTTGGGGTAAACGTCGGTCTCTCCACGTTCTTTTTTTAGGAAAACATTGATCTCTTGTATTAAACTGTTGGTGGAAGGACTAATTCCTGCGCCTTTTATGTTCATTGAAATATTACGGAAATCCTTTTGGGCTACGAGAAGAAACCTGGTCTTTTCGAGTAATCTCTTAAGAGCTGGTTCTATCCCTTGCCCTTTTATATACAGAGTAAATCGCATCCGCTCTTCTTCTGAGTTGGGTTGCCCAGGGATTCCTTGGCCTGCGACATTCAGAGAATATTCTGTGATTCCCTTTTCCTCGCTAAGGAAAGCCTTGATATCGCTGACTAACCTCTTCGTGGAAATTTCAGTTCCTTCAGCTTGTATGTTCAGTGTGAAGCTGACCTTCTTCTGTTCTTTGTTGGGGTAAACGTCGGTCTCTCCACGTTCTTTTTTTAGGAAAACATTGATCTCTTGTATTAAACTGTTGGTGGAAGGACTAATTCCTGCGCCTTTTATGTTCATTGAAATATTACGGAAATCCTTTTGGGCTACGAGAAGAAACCTGGTCTTTTCGAGTAATCTCTTAAGAGCTGGTTCTATCCCTTGCCCTTTTATATACAGAGTAAATCGCATCCGCTCTTCTTCTGAGTTGGGTTGCCCAGGGATTCCTTGGCCTGCGACATTCAGAGAATATTCTGTGATTCCCTTTTCCTCGCTAAGGAAAGCCTTGATATCGCTGACTAACCTCTTCGTGGAAATTTCAGTTCCTTCAGCTTGTATGTTCAGTGTGAAGCTGACCTTCTTCTGTTCTTTGTTGGGGTAAACGTCGGTCTCTCCACGTTCTTTTTTTAGGAAAACATTGATCTCTTGTATTAAACTGTTGGTGGAAGGACTAATTCCTGCGCCTTTTATGTTCATTGAAATATTACGGAAATCCTTTTGGGCTACGAGAAGAAACCTGGTCTTTTCGAGTAATCTCTTAAGAGCTGATTCCATCCCATGCCCTTTTATATGCAGCGTAAATCGGATTCGCTCTTCTTCTGAGTTGGGTTGCCCAGGGATTCCTTGGCCTCCGACATTCAGAGAATATTCTGTGATTTCCTTTTCCTCGGTAAGGAAGGCCTGGATGTCGTCGACTAACCTCTTCGTGGAAACTTCCGTTCCTTCAGCTTCTATGTTCAGTGTGAAGCTGACCTTCTTGTCTTCTTCGTTGGGGAAAACCTGGGTTCCTCCACGTTCTTTTTTTAGGAAAACATTGATCTCTTGTATTAAACTGTTGGTGGAAGGACTAATTTCTGCGCCTTTTATGTTTATTGAAATATTACGGAAAGCCTTTTGGGCTAGGAGAAGAAACCTGGTATATTCGAGTAATCTCTTAAGAGCTGATTCCATCCCATGCCCTTTTATATGCAGAGTAAATCGGATCCGCTGTTCTGCTGAGTTGGGTTGCCCAGCGATTCCTTGGCCTCCGACATTCAGAGAATATTCTGTGATTTCGTTTTCCTCAGTAAGGAAAGCCTTGATATCGCCGACTAACCTCTTCGTGGAAACATCCGTTCCTTCAGCTTGTATGTTCAGTGTGAAGCTCACCTTCTTGTCTTCTTCGTTGGGGAAAACCTCGGTCCCTCCACATTCTTTTTTTAGGAAAACATTGATCTCTTGTATTAAACTGTTGGTGGAAGGACTAATTCCTGCGCCTTTTATGTTCATTGAAATATTACGGAAATCCTTTTGGGCTACGAGAAGAAACCTGGTCTTTTCGAGTAATCTCTTAAGAGCTGGTTCTATCCCTTGCCCTTTTATATACAGAGTAAATCGCATCCGCTCTTCTTCTGAGTTGGGTTGCCCAGGGATTCCTTGGCCTGCGACATTCAGAGAATATTCTGTGATTCCCTTTTCCTCGCTAAGGAAAGCCTTGATATCGCTGACTAACCTCTTCGTGGAAATTTCAGTTCCTTCAGCTTGTATGTTCAGTGTGAAGCTGACCTTCTTCTGTTCTTTGTTGGGGTAAACGTCGGTCTCTCCACGTTCTTTTTTTAGGAAAACATTGATCTCTTGTATTAAACTGTTGGTGGAAGGACTAATTCCTGCGCCTTTTATGTTCATTGAAATATTACGGAAATCCTTTTGGGCTACGAGAAGAAACCTGGTCTTTTCGAGTAATCTCTTAAGAGCTGGTTCCATCCCTTGCCCTTTTATATACAGAGTAAATCGCATCCGCTCTTCTTCTGAGTTGGGTTGCCCAGGGATTCCTTGGCCTGCGACATTCAGAGAATATTCTGTGATTCCCTTTTCCTCGCTAAGGAAAGCCTTGATATCGCTGACTAACCTCTTCGTGGAAATTTCAGTTCCTTCAGCTTGTATGTTCAGTGTGAAGCTGACCTTCTTCTGTTCTTTGTTGGGGTAAACGTCGGTCTCTCCACGTTCTTTTTTTAGGAAAACATTGATCTCTTGTATTAAACTGTTGGTGGAAGGACTAATTCCTGCGCCTTTTATGTTCATTGAAATATTACGGAAATCCTTTTGGGCTACGAGAAGAAACCTGGTCTTTTCGAGTAATCTCTTAAGAGCTGGTTCTATCCCTTGCCCTTTTATATACAGAGTAAATCGCATCCGCTCTTCTTCTGAGTTGGGTTGCCCAGGGATTCCTTGGCCTGCGACATTCAGAGAATATTCTGTGATTCCCTTTTCCTCGCTAAGGAAAGCCTTGATATCGCTGACTAACCTCTTCGTGGAAATTTCAGTTCCTTCAGCTTGTATGTTCAGTGTGAAGCTGACCTTCTTCTGTTCTTTGTTGGGGTAAACGTCGGTCTCTCCACGTTCTTTTTTTAGGAAAACATTGATCTCTTGTATTAAACTGTTGGTGGAAGGACTAATTCCTGCGCCTTTTATGTTCATTGAAATATTACGGAAATCCTTTTGGGCTACGAGAAGAAACCTGGTCTTTTCGAGTAATCTCTGAAGAGCTGATTCCATCCCATGCCCTTTTATATGCAGCGTAAATCGGATTCGCTGTTCTTCTGAGTTGGGTTGCCCAGGGATTCCTTGGCCTCCGACATTCAGAGAATATTCTGTGATTTCCTTTTCCTCGGTAAGGAAGGCCTGGATGTTGTCGACTAACCTTTTCGTGGAAACTTCCGTTCCTTCAGCTTCTATGTTCAGTGTGAAGCTGACCTTCTTGTCTTCTTCGTTGGGGAAAACCTGGGTTCCTCCACGTTCTTTTTTTAGGAAAACATTGATCTCTTGTATTAAACTGTTGGTGGAAGGACTAATTTCTGCGCCTTTTATGTTTATTGAAATATTACGGAAAGCCTTTTGGGCTAGGAGAAGAAACCTGGTATATTCGAGTAATCTCTTAAGAGCTGATTCCATCCCATGCCCTTTTATATGCAGAGTAAATCGGATCCGCTGTTCTGCTGAGTTGGGTTTCCCAGCGATTCCTTGGCCTCCGACATTCAGAGAATATTCTGTGATTTCGTTTTCCTCGGTAAGGAAAGCCTTGATATCGCCGACTAACCTCTTCGTGGAAACATCCGTTCCTTCAGCTTGTATGTTCAGTGTGAAGCTCACCTTCTTGTCTTCTTCGTTGGGGAAAACCTCGGTCCCTCCACATTCTTTTTTTAGGAAAACATTGATCTCTTGTATTAAACTGTTGGTGGAAGGACTAATTCCTGCGCCTTTTATGTTCATTGAAATATTACGGAAATCCTTTTGGGCTACGAGAAGAAACCTGGTCTTTTCGAGTAATCTCTTAAGAGCTGGTTCTATCCCTTGCCCTTTTATATACAGAGTAAATCGCATCCGCTCTTCTTCTGAGTTGGGTTGCCCAGGGATTCCTTGGCCTGCGACATTCAGAGAATATTCTGTGATTCCCTTTTCCTCGCTAAGGAAAGCCTTGATATCGCTGACTAACCTCTTCGTGGAAATTTCAGTTCCTTCAGCTTGTATGTTCAGTGTGAAGCTGACCTTCTTCTGTTCTTTGTTGGGGTAAACGTCGGTCTCTCCACGTTCTTTTTTTAGGAAAACATTGATCTCTTGTATTAAACTGTTGGTGGAAGGACTAATTCCTGCGCCTTTTATGTTCATTGAAATATTACGGAAATCCTTTTGGGCTACGAGAAGAAACCTGGTCTTTTCGAGTAATCTCTTAAGAGCTGGTTCTATCCCTTGCCCTTTTATATACAGAGTAAATCGCATCCGCTCTTCTTCTGAGTTGGGTTGCCCAGGGATTCCTTGGCCTGCGACATTCAGAGAATATTCTGTGATTCCCTTTTCCTCGCTAAGGAAAGCCTTGATATCGCTGACTAACCTCTTCGTGGAAATTTCAGTTCCTTCAGCTTGTATGTTCAGTGTGAAGCTGACCTTCTTCTGTTCTTTGTTGGGGTAAACGTCGGTCTCTCCACGTTCTTTTTTTAGGAAAACATTGATCTCTTGTATTAAACTGTTGGTGGAAGGACTAATTCCTGCGCCTTTTATGTTCATTGAAATATTACGGAAATCCTTTTGGGCTACGAGAAGAAACCTGGTCTTTTCGAGTAATCTCTTAAGAGCTGGTTCTATCCCTTGCCCTTTTATATACAGAGTAAATCGCATCCGCTCTTCTTCTGAGTTGGGTTGCCCAGGGATTCCTTGGCCTGCGACATTCAGAGAATATTCTGTGATTCCCTTTTCCTCGCTAAGGAAAGCCTTGATATCGCTGACTAACCTCTTCGTGGAAATTTCAGGTCCTTCAGCTTGTATGTTCAGTGTGAAGCTGACCTTCTTCTGTTCTTTGTTGGGGTAAACGTCTGTCTCTCCACGTTCTTTTTTTAGGAAAACATTGATCTCTTGTATTAAACTGTTGGTGGAAGGACTAATTCCTGCGCCTTTTATGTTCATTGAAATATTACGGAAATCCTTTTGGGCTACGAGAAGAAACCTGGTCTTTTCGAGTAATCTCTTAAGAGCTGGTTCTATCCCTTGCCCTTTTATATACAGAGTAAATCGCATCCGCTCTTCTTCTGAGTTGGGTTGCCCAGGGATTCCTTGGCCTGCGACATTCAGAGAATATTCTGTGATTCCCTTTTCCTCGCTAAGGAAAGCCTTGATATCGCTGACTAATCTCTTCGTGGAAATTTCAGTTCCTTCAGCTTGTATGTTCAGTGTGAAGCTGACCTTCTTCTGTTCTTTGTTGGGGTAAACGTCGGTCTCTCCACGTTCTTTTTTTAGGAAAACATTGATCTCTTGTATTAAACTGTTGGTGGAAGGACTAATTCCTGCGCCTTTTATGTTCATTGAAATATTACGGAAATCCTTTTGGGCTACGAGAAGAAACCTGGTCTTTTCGAGTAATCTCTTAAGAGCTGGTTCTATCCCTTGCCCTTTTATATACAGAGTAAATCGCATCCGCTCTTCTTCTGAGTTGGGTTGCCCAGGGATTCCTTGGCCTGCGACATTCAGAGAATATTCTGTGATTCCCTTTTCCTCGCTAAGGAAAGCCTTGATATCGCTGACTAATCTCTTCGTGGAAATTTCAGTTCCTTCAGCTTGTATGTTCAGTGTGAAGCTGACCTTCTTCTGTTCTTTGTTGGGGTAAACGTCGGTCTCTCCACGTTCTTTTTTTAGGAAAACATTGATCTCTTGTATTAAACTGTTGGTGGAAGGACTAATTCCTGCGCCTTTTATGTTCATTGAAATATTACGGAAATCCTTTTGGGCTACGAGAAGAAACCTGGTCTTTTCGAGTAATCTCTTAAGAGCTGGTTCTATCCCTTGCCCTTTTATATACAGAGTAAATCGCATCCGCTCTTCTTCTGAGTTGGGTTGCCCAGGGATTCCTTGGCCTGCGACATTCAGAGAATATTCTGTGATTCCCTTTTCCTCGCTAAGGAAAGCCTTGATATCGCTGACTAACCTCTTCGTGGAAATTTCAGTTCCTTCAGCTTGTATGTTCAGTGTGAAGCTGACCTTCTTCTGTTCTTTGTTGGGGTAAACGTCGGTCTCTCCACGTTCTTTTTTTAGGAAAACATTGATCTCTTGTATTAAACTGTTGGTGGAAGGACTAATTCCTGCGCCTTTTATGTTCATTGAAATATTACGGAAATCCTTTTGGGCTACGAGAAGAAACCTGGTCTTTTCGAGTAATCTCTTAAGAGCTGGTTCTATCCCTTGCCCTTTTATATACAGAGTAAATCGCATCCGCTCTTCTTCTGAGTTGGGTTGCCCAGGGATTCCTTGGCCTGCGACATTCAGAGAATATTCTGTGATTCCCTTTTCCTCGCTAAGGAAAGCCTTGATATCGCTGACTAATCTCTTCGTGGAAATTTCAGTTCCTTCAGTTTGTATGTTCAGTGTGAAGCTGACCTTCTTCTGTTCTTTGTTGGGGTAAACGTCGGTCTCTCCACGTTCTTTTTTTAGGAAAACATTGATCTCTTGTATTAAACTGTTGGTGGAAGGACTAATTCCTGCGCCTTTTATGTTCATTGAAATATTACGGAAATCCTTTTGGGCTACGAGAAGAAACCTGGTCTTTTCGAGTAATCTCTTAAGAGCTGGTTCTATCCCTTGCCCTTTTATATACAGAGTAAATCGCATCCGCTCTTCTTCTGAGTTGGGTTGCCCAGGGATTCCTTGGCCTGCGACATTCAGAGAATATTCTGTGATTCCCTTTTCCTCGCTAAGGAAAGCCTTGATATCGCTGACTAACCTCTTCGTGGAAACTTCCGTTCCTTCAGCTTGTATGTTCAGTGTGAAGCTGACCTTCTTCTGTTCTTTGTTGGGGTAAACGTCGGTCTCTCCACGTTCTTTTTTTAGGAAAACATTGATCTCTTGTATTAAACTGTTGGTGGAAGGACTAATTCCTGCGCCTTTTATGTTCATTGAAATATTACGGAAATCCTTTTGGGCTACGAGAAGAAACCTGGTCTTTTCGAGTAATCTCTTAAGAGCTGGTTCTATCCCTTGCCCTTTTATATACAGAGTAAATCGCATCCGCTCTTCTTCTGAGTTGGGTTGCCCAGGGATTCCTTGGCCTGCGACATTCAGAGAATATTCTGTGATTCCCTTTTCCTCGCTAAGGAAAGCCTTGATATCGCTGACTAATCTCTTCGTGGAAATTTCAGTTCCTTCAGCTTGTATGTTCAGTGTGAAGCTGACCTTCTTCTGTTCTTTGTTGGGGTAAACGTCGGTCTCTCCACGTTCTTTTTTTAGGAAAACATTGATCTCTTGTATTAAACTGTTGGTGGAAGGACTAATTCCTGCGCCTTTTATGTTCATTGAAATATTACGGAAATCCTTTTGGGCTACGAGAAGAAACCTGGTCTTTTCGAGTAATCTCTTAAGAGCTGGTTCTATCCCTTGCCCTTTTATATACAGGGTAAATCGCATCCGCTCTTCTTCTGAGTTGGGTTGCCCAGGGATTCCTTGGCCTGCGACATTCAGAGAATATTCTGTGATTCCCTTTTCCTCGCTAAGGAAAGCCTTGATATCGCTGACTAACCTCTTCGTGGAAACTTCCGTTCCTTCAGCTTGTATGTTCAGTGTGAAGCTGACCTTCTTCTGTTCTTTGTTGGGGTAAACGTCGGTCTCTCCACGTTCTTTTTTTAGGAAAACATTGATCTCTTGTATTAAACTGTTGGTGGAAGGACTAATTCCTGCGCCTTTTATGTTCATTGAAATATTACGGAAATCCTTTTGGGCTACGAGAAGAAACCTGGTCTTTTCGAGTAATCTCTTAAGAGCTGGTTCTATCCCTTGCCCTTTTATATACAGAGTAAATCGCATCCACTCTTCTTCTGAGTTGGGTTGCCCAGGGATTCCTTGGCCTGCGACATTCAGAGAATATTCTGTGATTCCCTTTTCCTCGCTAAGGAAAGCCTTGATATCGCTGACTAATCTCTTCGTGGAAATTTCAGTTCCTTCAGCTTGTATGTTCAGTGTGAAGCTGACCTTCTTCTGTTCTTTGTTGGGGTAAACGTCGGTCTCTCCACGTTCTTTTTTTAGGAAAACATTGATCTCTTGTATTAAACTGTTGGTGGAAGGACTAATTCCTGCGCCTTTTATGTTCATTGAAATATTACGGAAATCCTTTTGGGCTACGAGAAGAAACCTGGTCTTTTCGAGTAATCTCTTAAGAGCTGATTCCATCCCATGCCCTTTTATATGCAGCGTAAATCGGATTCGCTGTTCTTCTGAGTTGGGTTGCCCAGGGATTCCTTGGCCTCCGACATTCAGAGAATATTCTGTGATTTCCTTTTCCTCGGTAAGGAAGGCCTGGATGTCGTCGACTAACCTCTTCGTGGAAACTTCCGTTCCTTCAGCTTCTATGTTCAGTGTGAAGCTGACCTTCTTGTCTTCTTCGTTGGGGAAAACCTGGGTTCCTCCACGTTCTTTTTTTAGGAAAACATTAATCTCTTGTATTAAACTGTTGGTGGAAGGACTAATTTCTGCGCCTTTTATGTTTATTGAAATATTACGGAAAGCCTTTTGGGCTAGGAGAAGAAACCTGGTATATTCGAGTAATCTCTTAAGAGCTGATTCCATCCCATGCCCTTTTATATGCAGAGTAAATCGGATCCGCTGTTCTGCTGAGTTGGGTTGCCCAGCGATTCCTTGGCCTCCGACATTCAGAGAATATTCTGTGATTTCGTTTTCCTCGGTAAGGAAAGCCTTGATATCGCCGACTAACCTCTTCGTGGAAACATCCGTTCCTTCAGCTTGTATGTTCAGTGTGAAGCTCACCTTCTTGTCTTCTTCGTTGGGGAAAACCTCGGTCCCTCCACATTCTTTTTTTAGGAAAACATTGATCTCTTGTATTAATCTCTTGGTGGAAGGACTAATTCCTGCGCCTTTTATGTTCATTGAAATATTACGGAAATCCTTTTCGACTACGAGAAGAAACCTGGTCTTTTCGAGTAATCTCTTAAGAGCTGATTCCATCCCTTGCCCTTTTATATGCAGAGTAAATTGGATCCGCTGTTCTGCTGAGTTGGGTTCCGCATGGATTCCTTGGCCTCCGACATTCAGAGAATATTCTGTGATTTCCTTTTCCTCCGTAAGGAAGGCCTGGATGTCGCCGACTAACCTCTTCGAGGAAACTTCCGTTCCTTCAGCTTGTATGTTCAGTGTGAAGCTGACCTTCTTGTCTTCTTTGTTGGGGTAAACGTCGGTCCGTCCACGTTCTTTTTTTAGGAAAACATTGATCTCTTGTATTAAACTGTTGGTGGAAGGACTAATTCCTGCGCCTTTTATGTCCATTGAAATATTACGGAAAGCCTTTTGGCCTAGGAGAAGAAACCTGGTCTTTTCGAGTAATCTCTTAAGAGCTGGTTCTATCCCTTGCCCTTTTATATACAGAGTAAATCGCATCCGCTCTTCTTCTGAGTTGGGTTGCCCAGGGATTCCTTGGCCTGCGACATTCAGAGAATATTCTGTGATTCCCTTTTCCTCGCTAAGGAAAGCCTTGATATCGCTGACTAACCTCTTCGTGGAAATTTCAGTTCCTTCAGCTTGTATGTTCAGTGTGAAGCTGACCTTCTTGTCTTCTTTGTTGGGGTAAACGTCGGTCCCTCCACGTTCTTTTTTTAGGAAAACATTGATCTCTTGTATTAAACTGTTGGTGGAAGGACTAATTCCTGCGCCTTTTATGTTCATTGAAATATTACGGAAATCCTTTTGGGCTACGAGAAGAAACCTGGTCTTTTCGAGTAATCTCTTAAGAGCTGGTTCTATCCCTTGCCCTTTTATATACAGAGTAAATCGCATCCGCTCTTCTTCTGAGTTGGGTTGCCCAGGGATTCCTTGGCCTGCGACATTCAGAGAATATTCTGTGATTCCCTTTTCCTCGCTAAGGAAAGCCTTGATATCGCTGACTAACCTCTTCGTGGAAATTTCAGTTCCTTCAGCTTGTATGTTCAGTGTGAAGCTGACCTTCTTCTGTTCTTTGTTGGGGTAAACGTCCGTCTCTCCACGTTCTTTTTTTAGGAAAACATTGATCTCTTGTATTAAACTGTTGGTGGAAGGACTAATTCCTGCGCCTTTTATGTTCATTGAAATATTACGGAAATCCTTTTGGGCTACGAGAAGAAACCTGGTCTTTTCGAGTAATCTCTTAAGAGCTGGTTCTATCCCTTGCCCTTTTATATACAGAGTAAATCGCATCCGCTCTTCTTCTGAGTTCGGTTGCCCAGGGATTCCTTGGCCTGCGACATTCAGAGAATATTCTGTGATTCCCTTTTCCTCGCTAAGGAAAGCCTTGATATCACTGACTAACCTCTTCGTGGAAATTTCAGTTCCTTCAGCTTGTATGTTCAGTGTGAAGCTGACCTTCTTCTGTTCTTTGTTGGGGTAAACGTCGGTCTCTCCACGTTCTTTTTTTAGGAAAACATTGATCTCTTGTATTAAACTGTTGGTGGAAGGACTAATTCCTGCGCCTTTTATGTTCATTGAAATATTACGGAAATCCTTTTGGGCTACGAGAAGAAACCTGGTCTTTTCGAGTAATCTCTTAAGAGCTGGTTCTATCCCTTGCCCTTTTATATACAGAGTAAATCGCATCCGCTCTTCTTCTGAGTTGGGTTGCCCAGGGATTCCTTGGCCTGCGACATTCAGAGAATATTCTGTGATTCCCTTTTCCTCGCTAAGGAAAGCCTTGATATCGCTGACTAACCTCTTCGTGGAAATTTCAGTTCCTTCAGCTTGTATGTTCAGTGTGAAGCTGACCTTCTTCTGTTCTTTGTTGGGGTAAACGTCGGTCCCTCCACGTTCTTTTTTTAGGAAAACATTGATCTCTTGTATTAAACTGTTGGTGGAAGGACTAATTCCTGCGCCTTTTATGTTCATTGAAATATTACGGAAAGCCTTTTGGGCTACGAGAAGAAACCTGGTCTTTTCGAGTAATCTCTTAAGAGCTGATTCCATCCCTTGCCCTTTTATATGCAGAGTAAATCGGATCCGCTGTTCTGCTGAGTTGGGTTGCCCAGGAATTCCTTGGCCTCCGACATTCAGAGAATATTTTGTGATTCCCTTTTCCTCGCTAAGGAAAGCCTTGATGTCGCCGACTAACCTCTTCGTGGAAATTTCAGTTCCTTCAGCTTGTATGTTCAGTGTGAAGCTGACCTTCTTGTCTTCTTCATTGGGGTAAACGTCGGTCCCTCCACGTTCTTTTTTTAGGAAAACATTGATCTCTTGTATTAAACTGTTGGTGGAAGAACTAATTCTTGCGCCTTTTATGTTTATTGAAATATTACGGAAATCCTTTTGGGCTACGAGAAGAAACCTGGTCTTTTCGAGTAATCTCTTAAGAGCTGATTCCATCCCTTGCCCTTTTATATGCAGAAGAAATCGGATCCGCTGTTCTGCTGAGTTGGGTTGCCCAGGGATTCCTTGGCCTCTGGCATTCAGGGAATATTCTGTGATTCCTGTTTCCTCGGTAAGGAAAGCCTTGATGTCCCTGACTAACCTCTTCATGGAAACCTCAGTTCCTTCAGCTTTTATGTTCAGTGTGAAGGTGACCTTCTTGTCTTCTTCCACTGAGGAAACCTTTTCTGGAGAATCAACCCTTATGCCATCATCTGGAAAGGAAAAATGGGATTACTTAGCAAAAGCCATTTCTTAAATTCTGACACATCTAATACCAACCATGATGGCTGAACTTTCTCTTTCTTCTAGATTGCCATCATTTCTACTGAATGGATACTCTCTAATAATAACAGGACTTTGGATACTCTTTTGGATACTCTCTAATAAAACAGGACTTTGCATATTTTTAGTGCCTTTTGAATTCCCGACTGCTATGTTTGAGTTTCACCATTCATACAAATCCTGTCAGTTTAATTAGTGTTCTTCTCTACCTAGTGCAGACTTGAGTTAGAATCACCTGGTGGATTCATAGCAAAGTCAATCCTTGTAATCTGAATTTCATCTTCACTCTCTAAGCTTCAATCTCTCATTGGCATATGATGTGTCTCATTCTATACTTTAAGATCGGTATTTATTCTGTAGGCCTCTTTTGGGGCTTTTCGACTGGGATGTGGGTGGTGCTGTGGTCTAAACAATTGAGCCTCTTGGGCTTGCCAATTGTGAGGTTGGCAGTTTGAATCCCCGCGATGGGGTGAGCGCCCGTTGCTTTGTCCTAGCTTCTGCCAATCTAGCAGTTCGAAAGCACACCATTACAAGTAGATAAAGAGTTGTAGTCTTGGAGGTCTACATCCCAGCTCTTAGGGGACTTAAATGTTGTAGAACTGAGAGGTAAAACCATGGTGTGATATTCTCTCCCAAATTGAGGCAAAATTATAGTCAATTGTTATGGCTTGGTCTCTTCCACAAACGTGAGATGACTCTGGCTGTTATTTATTTCAGATTTATTGCTAAAACAACAAACTAGGACATAGTTCCTCTACTCATCCTCCTCCTCAGAAGATGGAGTTTCCAGGATGAGCTCCTCCCCCTTCCCCAGCACAGACACCCCCACCTTCTCTTCCAGTATCTTTCGCCACTTTCAAGATCCTATGAGATTTGGGAGAGAATGCTTCCTGCATACCAATGTCTCTATGGTGGCTCTCACACAGCTGCCTGTCCCTCTGGCCCTGTTTTTCTCCTGTTTTTCATTGTCAAAGGAAAAAAGGATGATTGAGGGTAATTATATTTGCAAGTTCCTCGCAGGGACAGAGAGGCTTCACTCACAGTTCATCTTGGTACCTGGCTCTCACTCCAGCATGAAATGTGGGAGGCAGGGAGGTGCTGAGTGCATAAGCACTTCAGCTGCTGAAAACCCACCTACGCCACCATTAAGAAGAAGAGGCTCTCCTTATAATTAGAATTTCGCCTCATCCCAAGGGACGAGGGTAGGGTGAGCAAGGATTACTCACCTCCGTCACTGGTGCTGTGGAATGCCAGGTCTATAGGCAACA
Source organism: Podarcis muralis (assembly GCF_964188315.1). Lineage (NCBI taxonomy): Eukaryota > Metazoa > Chordata > Lepidosauria > Squamata > Lacertidae > Podarcis > Podarcis muralis. The sequence goes on from NC_135657.1 coordinate 7,629,298, forward strand.
AAACCGCCACCCTGCGAGATTTCTTTACCTCGCAGGGTGTCAACCTGGCTTGTGTGACGGAGACCTGGGTGTGCGAAGGGGAAACAGTTTCCTTGTGAGAGATGGCGCCCCCGAGTTTCTCCGTCCTCCACCAGTCACGGACTGTGGGCCGGGGGGAGGGGTGGCATTATTAATCCGGGAAGATTGTCCTTTCAGGGCTCTACCATCGCCATCGATCCCCGGCATTGAATGTGTTGGCCTAGTGTGGGGCTCCGAGGAGAGCTTGGCTGTCTGGCTGGTGTACCGGCCACCTAGCACACCAGCAGCCACCCTGTCAGGTCATTGGAGGCGGTGGCCGGCTGGGCCTTGGAGTTCCCTAACCTATTGGTATTGGGGGACTTTAACATCCATGCTGATGCCACTCCCTCCTCACAGGCTCTGGACCTGGTGTCTTCCATGGCGACACTAGGGCTCTCCCAGTTTGTTTCGGGCCCCACACATCAAGCAGGCCACACGCTGGATTTGATCTTTGGCGTAGGTATAGATGTGATCATGTCTCCTTCAATGAAGGTGCCATGGTCTGATCACTACGCTCTGAAAGGCAGGACTGACTTTCCACCCCCACCCTGCTTAGGTGGCGAGCCGATTTGGGCTCGCCCGCAGAGGCTGATGGACCCTGATAGATTCCGCCAAGCCTTGCGGGACCTTGCTCCCCCTGGCGACTGATTGACTGAGCTTGTTGAGGGCTGGAATACACAGCTCCTGGCAGCCATCGATGAGATCGCACCTAAGCGCCTTCTGCGACCCCGCAGAAACCAGGCTCCCTGGTTTACCGAGGAGCTCCAGAAAATGAAGCGGGACCTCAGACGGCTAGAGCGAGTATGGCGGGGTGCCCGTGAAGGAGCCTCAAGAACATCTTATAGGGCTTTTATGAAAACCTACGAGATGGCAGTGAAGGCTGCTAAGAAGTCTTACTTCTCAGCCTCCATTGTATCTGCTAGCTTTCGCCCAGTGCAATTATTTAGTATAATTAGGTCTTTAACGTCCCTTGAGGGACAGCCAAATTTAAATAATAATTTGACACACAGCTGTGAGGCATTTGCGAGCTTTTTTTGCGGAGAAGGTCTTGTTGCTCCGCCATGACCTCCCTTCCAATTTGGATACAATAAAGGAACTGGAGGCCCCTCAACTGTCCAGTATTGGACCACTTCAACTGGATATCCCCAGCCGATGTGGAGAGGCTCCTCCGAGCTGGAAAGCCCACCACCTGTCCTCTCGACCCATGCCCGTCTTGGCTGATTAGAGCGTGTCCAGACGAGGTGCGGGCCCTCCTGGGGGATATCATCAATTTGTCCCTTGGCATGGGGACATTCCCAGGGGAACTGAAGGAGGCAGTGGTGCACCCGCTCTTAAAGAAAACATCATTAGATCCTTTAGATCTATCCAATTACTGCCCGGTTTCAAATCTTCCGTTTCTGGGTAAGGTGATTGAGAGAGCGGTTGCTGAACAGCTTGGTGGGTTTCTGGATGAAACATCAGCTCTGGATCCATTCCAGTCCGGCTTCTGCGCTGGTCATGGGACCGAGACGGCTCTGGTTGCCCGAACAGATGATCTTCGTAGACAGCTGGATCGAGGCGGGTTGGGGCTGCTGATTCTTCTAGATCTGTCAGCAGCTTTTGACATGGTCGATCACGAACTCCTGGACCACCGCCTTGCCGACGTGGTGATCCACGGCACAGTCCTTCAATGGCTGCACTCGTTTCTTTCTGGTCGGGGACAGAGGGTGGCGCTTGGGGAGGGGGAATTGTCATCACGCCACTCCTTGTTGTGTGGAGTACCTCAGGGTGCGATACTCTCCCCGATGCTTTTCAACATCTTTATGCGCCCACTCGCCCAGCTTGTCCGGAGTTTTGGGCTGGGTTGCCATCAATATGCTGATGAAACCCAACTCTATCTGTTGATGGATGGCCATCCTGACTCGGCCCCAGACACACTGACCAGATGTTTGGAAGCTGGGGCTGGATGGTTACGTGGGAGCCGGTTGAAGATAAATCCTTCGAAGACAGAGGTCCTGTGGCTGGAACGGGACGATATGGAATTGGGGGGGCAACTCCCATCTCTTGCGGGGGTGCAATTAGTGCCAGACCATCCGTTAGGAGTTTGGGTGTAATCTTCGACACCTCCCTTTCCTTGGAGGCACAGATTGCAGCTATAACAAAGGCGGTATTTTTCCATCTCCGCCAAGCTAAGTAGTTGGCTCCTTACCTCTCTCGCCCTGACCTAGTCACTTTGATCCACGCGACGGTCACCTCCAGACTGGATTATTGTAACTCGCTCTACTTGGGGCTGCCCTTGAGACTGACCCAGAAACTCCAGCGGGTGCAGAATGCTGCAGCGAGACTCCTTACGGGGTCCTCGCTGTGGGATCACATTCACCCGGTGCTATACCAGCTGCACTGGCTCCCAGTGGAGTACAGGATCAGGTTTAAGGTGCTGGTTTTAACCTTTTAAGCCCTATACGGCCTAGGACCCTTGTACCTAAGGGACCGCCTCTCCTGGTATGTCCCACAGAGAAACTTACTGTCTTCAAATAAAAACATCTTTTCTTTTCTTTTTGCTGGTAAATTTTTATTGGTATTACATATATATACATATAAACATATACAAAATCCATTACATAACTTGCACATATTATATCCACTCCACAAATCATAAGTATAATACAAGGTTGTTTTAGGCTCTGCCGAGCCTTAAACTTCCCTCCACTCCTTTGGTAAGTATCAAATAAGTTTTACGGTCACGTAATTTTATCTCTTTTACTTAGTAATCACTTGCTGTTAGAGTTATTCCAACCCCGCCAGTATCGTCTGAAATTTAGTTCCAATATACATCAAATATTTATTCCAATTATCATGAAATTTCTGTTCGTTTTGATATCTTAATCTTCCTGTTATTCTAGCGAGCTCGGCATAATTTATCACTTTAACCTGCCAATCACTTATATTTGGTATAACCTCCGTTTTCCAATTTTGTGCTAACATGATTCTTGCAGTTGTTGTGGCATATAGGAATAAAATCTTATCTTCTTTTTTAATTTCTTTACCCGTCATTCCTAGCAGAAAAGCTTCGGGCTTTTTGGGAAAGGTGTATTTTAATTTTTTTTTTTTGAGTTCATTATAGATCGATTCCCAAAAGCTACATGACCACCACATGTGGTAGAAGTCGCCTTCTACCTCTCCACATTTCCAGTATCTTTTATTCTTCAACCTATAGATCTTAGCCAGCTTCACTGGTGTGTGATACCACCTATAGATCATTTTCCACAGGTTTTCCCTTAGTGCCGTACACGCCGTGAACTTCATGTTAGTATTCCACAGTTCCAGCCACCTCTCAAAATCGATGTTATAACCAATGTCTATTGCCCATTTAGTCATGACCTCCTTCACCTCCTTGTCTTTTGTATACCACTCCAGTAAAATATCATATATCCTAGACAGTATTTTATTCTTACCTTCTATAACTTCCACATTAAATTTAGATTTTTTTGTCTTCGAATCCCAATTTCTTTTTATCTTCTTTTAACAAATCATTTACCTGGTGGTATTGCAGCCACCCTGTAAATGAGTTTTTAATCTCTTCGTACGGTCTGAGTTTAATGCCTTGATCAGTTTTCCGTGTAAGTTCTTCATAGGTGGCATTCTTCCCTTCCATATTGATTTTTTTTAATAGTTAGCACCTCTATTGGTGAAATCCACCAAGGTGTCTTCCTTTCCAATAGATTTTTATTTCTTTCCCATACTTGAAATATTGGTCCTCTAAAGATATGGTTTAGAAAGCCTCTGTGTACTTTCACCTTTTCGTACCACAGGTACGAGTGCCACCCGTACCTGTTATCGAAGCCTTCCAAATCCAAAATGTCCCTATTTTCCAGTCTTATCCAATCTTTCAGCCACATTAAACACGACGCTTCATAATATAAACTTAAATCCAGTAGGGAGAAACCCCCTCTTTCTTTTTTAACTACCAATATTTTCATTTTTATTCGCGGTCTTTTCCCCTGCCAGATGTATCTCGCCAAGGCTCTTTGCCACTCTTTACACTGCTTTAACCCTTTAAGTACAGGAATGGTTTGAAATAAAAATAGCATTCTGGGCAGGACATTCATTTTAATAACCGCTATCCTCCCCAAAAAGGATAATCTCATTCTCTCCCAGATTTCTAAATCTTTCTTAATATTCTTCCAAGTGACCTCATAGTTATCCTTGTATAAGTTGATATTTTTAGCTGTAATCCACACTCCAAGATACTTCACCTTCTTTGCTATCGTAATTCCCGTCTTTTGTTCTAAATCTACAGTATCTTCTTTGGTTAAATTTTTGGTCAGCATTTTGGTCTTATTCTTATTAACTTTAAGGCCTGACACAGCACCGAACTCTTCAAATTTTTGTAAAGCTTCTTTCACACTATACTTTGGATCTTCTAGTGTTAATACAATATCATCTGCAAAGGCTTTGATTTTGTGTTCCTTAGTCCCTACCTTGACTCCTTTAACTCTGTTGTTTCCCTCAGTCTCTTAGTAAGTACTTCCAATACTGTTATAAACAATAAAGGAGACAAGGGACAACCTTGTCTAGTCCCTTTGGATATATCGAAAAATTCTGATGTGGTATTATTTATTACAAGTTTTGCTTTTTGCTCATGGTAGATAGCTTTGATACCTTTTCTAAATCTTTCTCCCATCCCCATCATTTTCAAATTTTCTATCAGAAAGCGCCAAGAAACATTGTCAAATGCCTTTTCGGAATCAATAAATATCAAGGCCGCCTGTTTATCTATTCTACTTTCCAAGTATTCAATGATATCTATCACATTTCTTACGTTATCCTTCAATTGTCTCCCTGGTAGGAAGCCGATTTGGTCTTTGTGTATTCTACTATTTAGTACCTTTTTTAATCTTTCTGCCATCACATCTGCAAACAATTTGTACTCATTATTTAGTAACGAAATCGGCCTATAGTTCTTCACCTCTAAGGCATCCACATCTTTTTTTAGGAATTAATGTGATATAGGCTTCCTTCCAGGTATTCGGAATCCTTTCTTCTTTTAAAATATTGTTCATGACTTCACATAAAGTTGGACATAGTTGGTCGCTTAATGTTTTATAATATTTGGCCGGTAAGCCATCCGGCCCCGGCGCTTTTCCAATTTTCATTTTTTTTATTGCCTTCCTTATCTCATCTTCTGTAATCATCTGGTTTAATAGCTCTTTTTCTTCAGTTGCAATCTGTTGTAAATGATGTTTTTCTAGATAGCGTTCTATTTCATAGTCTGTTTCCTTTCCTCTTTTATATAAGTCCTTATAATACTTCTGAAATATCCTTTTTATTTCTTTTGGCTCTTCCACTATTCTTTCTCCATCTCTTATCTTACAGATCATATTTTGTTTTTTCCTTTCTCTTAATTGCCACGCCAAATATTTCCCTATTTTATTAGCTGATTCAAAACTCTTTTGTTTCATCATTTTAATTCTCCACTCAATCTCCTGGTTTACTATCATAGTAAATTGAGCTTGTAGTATCTTTATATTTTGTTTTATTCTCTCCTCTCCTGGTTTAATAGCTAATTTTCTTTCATTCTCCATAAGCTGTATTAGGACCTCCTCTTTCTTTTTCTCTTTTTCTTTTCTTAGGTGGCTATTTTTTTGGATTAGGAAGCCCCTCATAACGGCTTTTCTAAAGCTGTCCCTTTATTTAAGTTCCACTTGAATTACTCTTCAATTGTTTCTTTTGCCTTGCTTACTATCTTTTGATCGTTAAATAGATATTCATTCATTCTCCATCTGAATGCTCTAACATCTTTACCCTTTATCTCTATAAATACTGAATTGTGGTCAGACATAGTTTGTAGGAGAATTTCAGATTTAGTTAAACTCTGTGTCAGCTCCTTCGAGATCCAAATACTATCTATCCTCCCCCAACTCTGATTTGGGTTTGAGAAAAAGGTATACTGTTTTATAGTAGGGTTTTTAAATCTCCAAGCATCAATTAGTCCCATATTATCGACCAAATCAAAAAACGTTCGAGGTAGCTTGCCTTCCTTCATCTCTTGCTTTTTTGTTAATCTATCTAGATTTGGTGACACCACTCCATTAAAATCGCCCATCAATATCATTTTTTGATCCATCCACTCTAGTAACTTGTTACTTAATTCGGAGAAGAAAGCTGATTTTTTGTCATTAGGCGCGTATATTCCGGCGACAATTATTTTTACTCCTTGAAACATAATCTGTACTACTATCATTCTTCCTTGTTCATCTTTATACAATAATTTTGGATCGAGTTTTTCCTTTATGTATAGTACCACTCCTCTTTTCTTAATCTTATCTGATGCCACAAAATCCAACCCTAATCTCTTATTACTCAAAATTCTCTTGTGTTTTCTTGTTACGTGAGTCTCTTGTAAGCAGATTAGGTCCAAACTCTTTTTTAGTAATATATGAGCAATCTGGTTCCTTTTATTTTTATTGTTAAGCCCATTCACATTCCAAGACAGTGTTTTTAAAGCCATCGATTATGTACAGTTAGTGAATTATCAAGTCTGGGTTAGAGCTACTGTTCTTTGTCGTCTGTCTCTTCCTCTTCCCTTTTTTCTCCTGGATTTGTCTCCCTCTCTCCCTCTCCGCTCCCCCCACCTCCGCCCCCCTCCCCCAGCCGCTCCCCTACCTCCTCCCACCCCGCCATCTTTCCAAGTTCCTTCTCGTATCTTCTTGCAAATTTTTCAAGTTCTGAAGGGCTGGACAGTTTAAATCTTTTTTTCCTTAAAATAGAATGAAATTCCTTCCGGGAATTCCCATCTATATAGGATCCTGTTTTTCTTCAACTGGATAGTTAATTTTTTGTAAACGTCCCTCCTTCAAAGAAATCTCGAGGGGATCTCTTTAACTATAATAATTGAATTTCCTTCAATACATAACCTTTTGTTGTAGTTCTGTTTCAGTACTTCATTCCTCATATCCAACGAATTGAACATGACTAGTACATCTCCTGGCAATTCCCCCCCCCCCCGACTTTAGCCGATTTTGTTTTTATCCGAAAAATATTTGCTAATGAGTAACTTATCTCTTCTTCCTTCCTATCTAACCAAATTGCCAGCTCTTTAACCATTTTAGATCTTATATTCTCATCTGGGTCCTCTGGAATCCCTCTGAATTTCAGGTTTGATTGGTTCTGTCTCATCTGAGTCATTGCCATGCTGTCCAGCAATTCTTCCTGTACCTTGCCTATCTCCCTAACTTCTATTTTAATCCTGTCCAAATCCTTCTTATTGTCTTTCGTATCCTTTTGCACCCTTTTCATTGAATCCTCAAATACTTTGGCTCTAACCGATAAATCTTTAACTTTTCCTGTCAGTTCTCCCACCACCCCCTCCAATCTCTTATCCAATGTGTCCTGTACTTCCAATAGCTTTTTCTCAATATATTGTTCATTATGTTTGAATTCTTTCCTTATTTCAGCCATCAAACTATCATAGTCCTTAATTTCCTTCCCCTCCTTCCCATTTTCTTGTCTAGATGGCCTCCTTTCTGCTGGCGTTCCCACCCCCTTTTTCATTTTATATATCAGCTTATATTAGCTAATTACTGAAAAACTCTTCCCCCTAGTGGTCACTAAAGTGAGCTGCTGGATTCCTCTGTTCCTCCCGTTGATTACTTCCAATATAGTTTCCTTTTTTCCCACACGGTGACGCCTTGTTAACCTTCCAAGTCTTAGTTCTTTTCTCTTCCGTAAGACTCCTCAACAGGATGTCTCCCTCCACACACAGCCGAGCAGCTAATCTCGCGTGGTATTAATAATCACACAATTGGGGAGGAACCAAATACACAAAAAAGCAACCAAGAAGAGGCAAGAAAAATAAAGGAAAAGCAAGTAGAAAAGCAAGAAGGAAAAACCAATAAGGGAGAAAGAGAAGGGGGGGGGAGTGGGAGGGAAAGTCAGCGTCTCAAAAAATATGCCAGCGGGGGATGGGAGATAAAAGAATTTGGGAAAAAGTAAAGGGAGGAAAGGCGGGGGAAAGTAACCATCAAAGTTACAGGAGCGGATGGGGGAAATCACGTAGCCAAATAATTCTCTGGAACTTGGACGAAGTATGAGGTGAGTCTCAGTCCGAGAGCGAGCGCAAGGGAGCAGGGCGGAACCAAGTAGGCGCTCCACGGGGAGAGAGACTTCCGTAGATATCGGAGTCTCCTGGCGAACTATCCTGATTAGGCTTTCCTTTCTTTTCGAAGACTCCGTTTCTTTCTGCTATAGCGGTGACTCAGTCTAAAGCGTAACCACCATCTTCTCCTACTTGTATATTAAAATATGTCTCTTTAAGACTAGAGGAGGAGACAGGGAGCAGAATGGCGGTGCGGAGACCCGCTGTGTTTTCTACTTTCTCCATACAGTTCGCTTTTTCTTCCAAGCCTCCCTGGAAGAATGCTGCCTCTCAGCATCTCCCCTCCTCCTATTGTCAATCTAATTTTCAATCGTTTAACTGGCCCGGGTATATACCAGTCTTTATCCTTTGTTCAAACGTAAAAGGTGAAGAGGGTAAAAATCACTATTGAGATACTGTTTAAATCTGTCCCTGTTCAAATACGGCAGGCAATAGAGTTGAGTGCAGAAAACCCGCCCATATATCTCAAACCAGTCACTGGCACAACACTCTCAGACCAGGTAGAACAGAAGAATTCCTTTCACTTCTCTCTAGTACATTAAATTATTTTCAATCGTTACCTTGCCTCAGAAACCTTATACTTTGTATCTGAGGTCTCTCCTCTACACCCACTTAGCGGCAACTTTCTTGCTTTCTCTCTCTCCCAGTCTTCCGCTATACTCCATTTTACTCTTACCGCCGGTAGTGGACTCCTTCTCCTTTCACCCCACGTATTCTTTTTCCGCTGGGTTCTTTAACTAAGCTTTCTGTCTGTTATCAGCTTGGTTGCTTTAGTTATTTCCCAGTTTTTTGGCTGTTGTCGGAGGTTCACCGCTTTTCACACGGAGCCTGAGGCTTCACAACACGGAGTCTGTTGCTTCCCCTTCATGCTGCAGCTCTAACCCTGTTAAACGCCAACAACGCAGGGGAGCACAAGCAGCCTCGCTGGGTACTCTGTCCCCCAGGATAATCCTCCTGGGGTTTCGAGGTTCATGGAGCCTTCATGACCCCTCTAGACCTCCGTGTTGTTCGAGACCCCCCCGGAGGTCAGCCTCGCGCTCCTTCCCGTGGCTGCGGTGACCCGGAAGTCCGAATGGAGTGATCACAAATAAAAACATCTTGAAGGTCCCAGGCCACAGAGAGGTTAGGCTGGCCTCAACTAGAGCCAGGGCTTTTTCGGCTGTGGCTCCGATCTGGTGGAACACTCTGTCACAAGAGACCAGGGCCCTGCAGGACTTGACATCCTTCTGCAGAGCCTGCAAGACAGAGCTGTTCCACCAGGCCTTTGGCCAGGGCACAGCCTGACTCCCTCCTTCGGCAATCTTCACGGAGCTCTGGCCCAATGGTTGCCAGAGGTTTAATTTGAATTAATTTTATAAGGAATGATTTTAGAGTGCTGTGTTGTGTTGTACTATTGTACTGTTTTATTGTTGTTAGCCGCCCTGAGCCCGGCTTCGGCTGGGGAGGGCGGGATATAAATAAAATGTTGTTGTTGTTGTTGTTGTTGTTGTTGTTGTTATTATTATTATTATTATTATTATTACTATTATAGCTTAATTTGGACTAAAGTACAGGTGCATGCTAGAAGAGATGAGATCACAAACTACGGAACAGAACCAACTGCAAGGACTTTAAGGTTTGAACTTGAGAGAAGACTTCATTCAGTGCAAAAGATGGTGTAGGGTGAGGGGACCCTACAGTTTCTTTATATAAAGTTTTCTTCTCTACATTTATGATTTGGCAACCCTCCTTTCAATGTTAGTTCAAATTATACTTGTACAAGTGAGGAGGGAATAAATTGGATTATAGATATGGAATATAACATTCAACGGAACTGTGTGTGTAAAAAAAAAGGGTAAAGGGAGGGAAGCTCTATTTTGCAAAAGGTTTACGATGGAAAATTAGAGCTGACTCTTCCCTATCCTTTATTATTTACAGAGTGAACTGAAGAACCCTAAAAAGACTTGTAATTTAATTTAGTTGGAAGTATACTGTAATTGCTCATTTGACCAGTTGGATGGAAGGATGAAAGGAGTCTGTGAACTTGCCAAAAAAAACTGATAAGGTTCATTATTGAGTCATCTGCAGTTCAACAGACCACTCTTCTTCCCAGGCTGAGAGGAAAAATAGTGAAAATAGGTTATTTATTGGGACAGAGTGACTTTGCAGCTATTGTTAATAATAATAATAATTTATTTATACCCCGCCCCTCTGGCTGGGTTTCCCCAGCCCCTCTGGGCGGCTTCCAAAAAAAGATTAAAATTCATCAGATATTAAAAGCTTCCCTAAACAGGGCTGCCTTCAGATGTCTTCTAAAAGTTGGATAGTTGTTAATTTCTTTGACATCTGATGGGAGGGTGTTCCACAGGGCGGGTGCCACTACCAAGAAGGCCCTCTGCCTGCTTCCCTGTAGCTTTGCTTCTCACAGTGAGGGAACCGCCAGAAGGCCCTCAGAGCTGGACCTCAGTGTCCGAGTTAAATGATGGGGGTGGAGATGTTCCTTCAGGTATACTGGGCAGAGGCCATTTAGGGCTTTAAAGGTCAGCACCAACACTTTGAATTGTGCTCGGAAATGTACTGTGAGCCAATGTAGGTCTTTCAACACTGGTGTTATGTGGTATCGGTGGCTGCTCCCAGTCACCAGTCTAGCTGCCGCATTCTGGATCACTTGTAGTTTCCAGGTCACCTTCAAAGGTAGCCCCACATAGAGTGCATTGCAGCAGTCCAAGCAAGAGATAACTAGAGCATGCACCACTCTGGCGAGACAGTCTGCAGTCAGGTAGGGTTTCAGCCTGCGTACCAGGTGGAGCTAGTAGACAGCTGCCCTGGACACAGCATTGACCTGCGTCTCTATGGACAGGTGTGAGTCCAAAATTACTCCCAGGCTGTGCATCTGGTCCTTCAGGGGCTCAGTTACCCCATTCAGGACCAGGGAGTCCCCCACCCCCATCCACCCCCTGTCCCTCAAAACCAGTACTTCTGTCTTGTCAGGAATCAACCTCAATCCGTTAACCACCATCCATCCTCCAACCGCCTCCAGGCACTCACACAGGACTTTCACTACCTTCACTGATTCTGATTTGAAAGAGAGGAAGAGCTGGGTATCATCTACATATTGATGTACACCCAGCCCAAACCCCCTGTTAATCTCTCCCAGCAGCTTCTTATAGATGTTAAAAAGCACGGGGGAGAGGACGGAATCCTGAGGCACCCCACAAGTGAGAGCCCAGGGGTCTGAGCACTCATCCCCCAACATCACTTTCTGGACACGGCCCAGGAGGAAGGAGCGGGACCACTGTATAACAGTGCCCCCATCTCCCAGCCCCTCTAGACAGCCCAGAAGGATGTTATGGTTGATGGTATTGAAGACTGCTGAGAGATCCAGCAGAACTAGGAAACAGCTTTCACCTTTGTCCCTAACCCACCAGAGATGATCGATCAGTGCGACCAAGGCAGTTTCTGTCCCATGATGAGGCCTGAATCCCGACTGGAAGGGATCCAAATGGTCCACTTCTTCCAGGCGTGCCTTGAGTTGTTCATCAACCACTTGCTCAATCACCTTGCCAAGAATGGAACATTTGAGACTGGGCGATAGTAGGTGGTTTAATTTAAGAAGCAGTTTAATGACCGCCTCTTTCAGCGGGTCTGGGAAGGCTCCCTCACAGATGGAAGCATTCACCACCCTGCAGAACCCATCTCCCAGCCCTTCTTTTCTCACTTTTATTAGCCAGAATGGGCAAGGTTCAAGGAAACAGGTGGTTGATTTCACTCGTCCAAGCAGCCTGTCCACATCCTCGGAGGTAACAGATTGGAATGGATTCCATGCAACTCTACCCAACAGGACTCTAGCACTCTCCCGCCCCAGTCCATAAGACTTTGCACTTCATATGGCAGCAAAAGTCAAATATTTATCAATATCAGACAATCCTTTATATTGGAAATCCTTATCTCATGTTCAAAACACATTTACACACACCCTCATAAATCTGGAAAATGCAGCATAGCAAAGAGATGGTGTGAACAGGATTGGATGATGGGGCAGAGTCTGAGAAGGGCGACAGCATAGATCAAGGGAAACAAGAATGAAGGAGGGAAGTGTTGAGAGTAGGTGCAGAAGGAGAGAAAGAGAGAGGTTTAGAAAGAGAGAGGAGATGAAGCAACAAAGATCAGCCATATGGCTTTATTAGCCTTGAAGAAAAAGTCTTTAGCAGAAGTGGAGGAGAAAGCCATGCTAGTTAACGAACCCCAATTTTCACATTATGTCTGAATATTCTGATTTTGATCTATGCCTTACCTGGACAAGCTAAGAGCATCCCTGAAAGGGCAATGATGTAAAAGATGCTGAGCTGCATTGCTGAAGTTTGACTGGGAATGCCAAGTTGGAAACCAAAGAAGGGAGACCAAGAGTGCTCTCGATTTCCTATGTCATCCAAAAGACTGCATGCTCACGTATTTATAGGTCTGCAAACGGCACTTACACGTCAGCCCTAGGATTTGGTATCCTAAAAGCACTGATGTGTTAGCAGGAAGTCCAGTACTCCTCATGAAGCACCAAAAAGACGTAAAATACAGCTCAATAATTTTAGTGTTTTCATTAAATTGTATTTTTCTTCCTGTTTCCTGCTGCTATAGCTCATGGCTAAAAGTAGTAAAATGAACTGAACAGTATGTACAAATTAGTATGGTGAGCACTTTGAGTCTCTTTGTCTTAAAACAAAGTTTCCTTGTTGCTGCTGTTTTAAAGAATAAGGCCACATTTAGTATTCGGGGGGAACTGGGCAAAATATCTTGATTAGTTTGCTGTGCACTTTCAGTTGATGAGGCAGTCCTCAGGTTTTCTGGCACCACTGCTCCCATGACTGGCAAGAAGATGTGACCAAAAGGAGAAGAAGAAGAGTTTGGATTTGATATCCCGCTTTATCACTACCCGAAGGAGTCTCAAAGTGGCCAACATTCTCCTTTCCCTTCCTCCCCCACAACAAACACTCTGTGAGGTTAGTGGAGCTAAGAGACTTCAGAGAAGTGTGATTGGCCCAAGGTCACCCAGCAACTGCATGTGGAGGAGCGGAGACGTGAAACCGACTCACCAGATTACGAGTCTTCCGCTCTTAACCACTATACCACATTGGCTCTCAAAAGGAGACCCTTGTTGGATCAGACCAAAGGTTCATCCAAGATCCTGTTCTGACAGTGGCCAACCAGATGCACATGGGAACCCCACCAACAAGACATAACCACAGTAGTGTGCCACACCCACAAGTGGTATTCAGAGGCTCTAATTATCTTCTCTGGGTGTTGGACCCCTGTTGCTGCTCTAGAAAATGGAGATGGAGGTGATACTGTATATTCAATGACAAGGCAACCTGGTATTGGTTTACTTTCTTCATTCCTCATTTGGTTTATTGTTAAAAGCAACAATGACTGCCAATGTAAGCATGTACAATGTAGTAGAAGACTACAATGCACTACAAATATTACAAGCTAAGTCTAAAGAATGAATACAAGCCGTGGCAACAAGGAAAGCAGCAATGCTCTCTTCAGATAATAGTGGAGGAAATCTCCAAAGTTGCACCTCATTTTGTGCTTCTTCCTACCAATTGAAGAATATGCATGGACTGCAGCCATGGACCCCTTCTTGCCTCCGTAATTTTTCCAAGATTTTTCTTCCTCTCAGGAAAGCATGATTCCTGTACATCATACTATGATGCTATTGTGTGTCCCTGGACACTTTCCATATGAAGAAGAAGCATGAAAAATATTTAAAATCCTCATTTTGGGATCACAGCAACAGGAGTGAAATCCCATTAGTTTACTCAAATGGCGAGGTGCATGGCAGAAATTTTAGCTTTGCCACATACAGTCAGGAGGGGTGGGAAATGCATGATTCAGGGTCCTTAATATAAGTAATATACAATATATCTCTGTATCCAGGGAACCTTGAAATGTTCCTTCAGCTAATGTACTGCCCAGTGCTTCCTCTCCCTGGAACACCTTATCTCTTGAAGAATAAGGCACTGTGCTTTTCTTTCATCATTCTCCTTCTCAAAGGGACATTAATCCAAAAAATGTACATGTAAGTAAATGTTAAGTTTTGAACATTAAGTCTTGGACATTAGATTTTGGAGAAGCTAAGGAAATCAAGTCTCTTAGAAGACAGGGAAGTTGTAATGTGTTCTGCTGTGGTTTTTCTCTCTTGTTGTGGAATTTGAGATCCCCTTCCGGCTTCAACCATGTGGACTGGCATTATTCACCTTGCCCATTCAAAAATAAAATAAAACCTTTAATAATTATTGACATTTGTCAGTGGTAATCCTAAGGAATGTTTGGGTGGTGGGGAATGCTGTTTCACCATTGGCATCTAAGTAAAAATATAAAAAGTTATGGTATTATTATTATTATTATTATTATTATTATTATTATTAATTATTATTATTATTATTATGTATTGAAGTTCTCACCCTGGCCACTAAGGGTATTTTGTATATAGTTTTCACTTAAGGAAAAGGAAAAGGTACCCCTGCCCGTACTGGCCAGTCTTGACAGACTCTAGGGTTGTGCGCCCATCTCACTCAAGAGGCTGAGGGCCAGCGCTGTCCGGAGACACTTCCGGGTCACGTGGCCAGCGTGACATCGCTGCTCTGGCGAGCCAGCGCAGCACACGGAAACGCCGTTTACCTTCCCGCCATAGTTTTCACTTAGGTCCACGTAAATAAATTTAGGTGGGAAAACCTGGGTTGTTGCTGTTACAATGTTGACAACTGGCTGCCTATAAAAGCAGGCCGGCTGAGCTGTTTGCAGTTCAGTTCAGTTCTAGCTTACTATAAAGAACCACTTGGAGAAATACCTGTGTCGGCTACTATGTCCAGCCACAACTTAATAATGGCAGCGAAGGTGGGATCGGATGGACATCAGAGCACAGCCAGATTCGGACACTCACTGAGGGGAATCACTGAGCTGAAACACTGAGCGAAATCGCTGAACAGAACCCAATTAAGAGCTGACTGTACTGGCTAGAGCACCGTGTTCCATTCATCATCGGAACAATGGTTCACTTGTGCCTCTACTGCCATTTGCCCCAGCTTCTGAATCATGGGACTCCTACCTTGCTCGGCTCACCTGCTACCTCCAAGCAAACAAGCTGATGGAAGGCTCAAAGGAGCATAAGCGGGGCCTATTCCTCAGCCTCTGTGGGCCTAAGGTGTTTGGGACAGCCCAAGTTTTGGTCGCGCCACTAGCAGTCCAGGCAGCGCCATGGGACGTGCTAAAAGAGAAGCTCATATACCACTACACTCCAAAGCTGTCCAAAATTGCTGTTGCAATGCGTTCTACCACCAGGACCAGGCAGAGGGGGAGTCGATCAACAGCTACATCGCCACCCTCCGAAAGGCCGCACTGCACTGTGAGTTCTGAGACTTAGAACTCAAATCAAATTGTCTTCAGGGTTTGGAACAACCGTCTGCAACGGCGTCTTCTCGCCAAGCCAGACCTCACCCTGCAGAAGACCATTGAGGAACAACCATCTGTTACTATGAAAGTAATATGTTAAGAAAGTAATATATTAAGTTGCTATTATTGAGAGAGTTTACTAAATATAGTAAAAGCTGAATTGCATAAAGGCTGTGTGTGACCAGCGACACACTTAGTCAAAGTCTTGCATGTGCTGTTAAAATGCACTCAGATTATTGGTTGAGGTTTTCATGAGTAAAAACCAACTTTTAAAGAATTCTGAATTAAGAACTAAGAATATAATATATTATGGAACAGCCCTCTTTTTGGCTGGCTGGACAGCTAACCATCCATAAATAAACAGCAAGAAGAGGGACCTGGAATGTTGTTTCTGCTTTTTTAGTATGTCCCACCCATGAAAGATACCTCCTTGGACATCTATTAATTGAAAATTGAGATGGCTCTGAGTGTACATGCCAGGAGAGGTCTTAGGCAAAATAATTTTTATTTCCCTGTTCACATTAGGCTGTGGAAAGTGTTCCAGAACAAACATCTTATATCAGAAAGGGAGATATTGAAGCTCTTTGTGTTGATTGAACCTCCAAAGTTGTCAAATGCATTAGTGACAGCAGATTTAAGATGTTGATAGACAAATACCTCAATGCTTATTGATACAGTTACCCAGTAGGTGATTCCTCCTAGGTTTCTCTTGGGTGAAAGGCAATATTGAACAAAGTTACCTTATGTATAGTTCCTTTGAAGGAAAAGTGATTTTTAATGTTTGCATGCAAATTGATGTATTAAGGTAAATGGAGAAAGTATGTACAATGAACCATGGTGAATAATTGGAAGAGGAAGAATTTTGTGTTCTGATTGTAACTGCATTTTTCCAGAACCATTTCTATCTGAAGTATGTGAGGTGTAAATGAACTTTTATATGAATGTATCAAAAGACTTTCAAGTTTATATTTGTGACCACCCAGGGGGAAAAGATATGAATTATCTGGGCATTAATTTTGAAATTTCCGAGTAATATCTGCCAGTTTCTGACGCCTGGTGGGAATTATATGCAATTCCAAGACATATGTTCTCTTGGAAAATTGTGCCTTTTATTGTTTAATAATATACAATCTTGCAGGAAGTGCAGAGAAAGTGGAACTTGGGTTTTCAAACCAAAATGCTAAGTAAAACAGAATGTTGTGAACACTGGCCCAACTGAATGTAAAAGTGCATTATAATTTGTATGTCTGAATTACATAAATGTGCAGAATTTTATTATTATCAAACATGGTTACACTGACGCAAATTCAGGCACACTCCAGTTTAATATTCCTGTAACCACTTGATAAGAATTTTGTGTGTGTGTGAATCCATGTAGGAAGAGTGTTGGGGTGAAATAGCAAATGTGTGTATTGGGAAACTGGGACCTTAATTCATAAAGCAAATAACACCAAGCAAGCTTTGTCCTTCAGCAGAATATACTTAAGATACAGTGTACACAAAGCTACAGTGATACACAAAAGCTACAGAGCTTTTCTCTAGTGTAAGATTTGTTTACGTCCTCTGTAGCATACGCAAGCAGGACCAAAAATGCAGGAGGAATCAGAAAGGATTCCATCCAAAAAAAAAAAAGGAAGAGGAAGAATACAAATGTACAATCAAAGTCCTCAACCCCTGCATCTGCTCTGCATAGGATTGAATTAAATAGATATGCAAAAAAAGTTGAGTTGCACTCGGTCTCCTTCTGTGTGTGATATATACAGATGCAGAAATGAGTTTATATTTAGTCAGCATGAGTTGCTTATTCTTCCTGTTTAATAGGAATACCCTTTCTGACTGTCATCAGATGTTTTCTTATAAGAAAATTCAGCCATACAGCAGGTAGCACTTAACTTATTGTTGTACCATAATTATAACTGAACCACTGTCCCAAGTCAATTAAGTACGTGAATAAGTATATCAAGATTAAATCATTTGCAGATAAATAATAGATAATAATAGGGAAAACTGGGAAGGACTGTCCTACAGTTTATTCAAAAGGTCAATCAACTTTCAAATGCAGCCCAACAGAACACCCTTTCACAGTAAATATTCTGCAGAAAGAGTTCAATAATAATAATAATAATAATTTATTATTTGCACCCCGCCCATCTTGCTGGGTTTCCCCAGCCACTCTGGGCTGCTTCCAACAAAGATGAAAAATACACAAAAATGTCACATATTAAAAACTTATCTGAACAGGGCTGCCTTCAGATGTCCTCTGAATGTCAGGTAGTTGTTTATCGCTTTGACATCTGATGGGAGGGCGTTCCACAGGGCGGGCGCCACTACTGAGAAGGCCCTCTGCCTGGTTCCCTGTAACTTGGCCTCTCGCAGTGAGGGAACCGCCAGAAGGCCCTCGGAACTGGACCTCAGTGTCTGGGCAGAACGATGGGGGAGGAGACGCTCCTTCAGATATACTGGACCGAGGCCGTTTAGGGCTTTAGAGGTCAGCACCAACACTTTGAATTGTGCTCGGAAACATACTGGGAGCCAATGTAGGTCTTTCAAGACCGGTGTTGTATGGTCTCGGCGGCCGCTCCCAGTCACCAGTCTAGCTGCCGCATTCTGAATTAGTTGTAGTTTCCGAGTCACCTTCAAAGGTAGCCCCACGTAGAGCGCATTGCAGTAGTCCAAGCGGGAGATAACCAGAGCACCACTCTGGCGAGACAGTCTGCAGGCAGATAGGGTCTCAGCCTACGCACCAGATGGAGCTGGTAAACAGCTGCCCTGGATACAGATTTGACCTGTGCCTCCATGGACAGCTGTGAGTCCAAAATGACTCCCAGGCTGCGCACCTGGTCCTTCAGGGGCACAGTTACCCCATTCAGGACCAGGGAATCCTCCACACCTGCCCGCCTCCTGTCCCCCAAAAATAGTACTTCTGTCTTGTCAGGATTCAACCTCAATCTGTTAGCCGCCATCCATCCTCCAACCACCTCCAGACACTCACACAGGACCTTCACCGCCTTCACTGGTTCTCACTTAAAAGAGAGGTAGAGCTGGGTATCATCCGCATACTGATGAACACCCAGCCCAAACCTCCTGATGATCTCTCCCAGTGGCTGCATGTAAATGTTGAAAAGCATGGGGGAGAGGACAGAACCCTGAGGCACCCCACAAGTGAGAGCCCAGGGGTCTGAACACTCATCCCCCACCACCACTTTCTGAACACGGCCCAGGAGGAAGGAGCGGAACCACTGTATGACAGTGCCCCCAGCTCCCAGCCCCTCAAGACGGTCCAGAAGGATGTTATGGTCGATGGTATCAAACGCCGCTGAGAGATCCAGCAGAACTAGGAAATAGCTCTCACCTTTGTCCCTAGCCCGCCGGAGATCATCAACCAGTGCAACCAAGGCAGTTTCAGTCCCATGATGAGGCCTGAATCCCGACTGGAAGGGATCCAAATGGTCCGCTTCTTCCAGGCGTGCCTGGAGTTGTTCAGCAACCACTCGCTCAATCACCTTGCCCAAGAATGGAAGATTTGAGACTGGGCGATAATTGGCCATCGTGGCAGCATCTAAAGATGGATTTCTAAGAAGCGGTTTAATAACCGCCTCTTTCAGCGGGTCTGGGAAGGCTCCCTAATGGAGGGAAGCATTCACCACCCCACGAAGCCCATCGCCCAGTCCTTTCCGGCTAGCTTTTATAAGCCAGGATGGGCAAGGATCCAGCAGACAGGTGGTTGGCTTCACTCGTCCAAGCAGCCTGTCCACATCCTCAGAGGTAACAGATTGGAATTGATCCCACACAACTTGACTAGACAGGACTCTTGCACTCTCCCGCCCTGGCCCTGCTCCCACGGTGGAGTTGCTTCTTCCCGAATCTGAGTGGTTTTTTTCTGCAAAAAACTTTGCAAAATCATTGCAGGAGATCATGTGGCCCATACTGGGCCCCGATGTTGCAGGTGGTTCCATTAAATTGTGAACCACCTGAAAAAGTCTCCTGCTGCTGTTTTCTGCAGATGCAATAGAGGCGGCGAAGAATGTCTTCTTCGCCGTCGCTATCGCCACTTGGTAGGCTCGACGTTGAGCTCTAACCTGTGTCCGGTCAGATTCGGAATGAGTTATCCGCCACCGGCGCTCTAGCCATCTCAACGATTGTTTCATTGCCCGCAGATCCATGGAAAACCACGGGGCTCTCCGGGCTCCATGCAATCGGAGAGGGCGCTTCGGAGCCAAACAGTCAATAGCCCTGGTTAACTCCACATTCCAGCGGGCCACCAGGGAATATCTTAAAAGCATATCTTAAAAGGCAAAGGTAGGATAATCGCGGTAATATGCTACCTTCCAAGAGGATCTCATTCTTTTGTGATTTACCATATTTTTCGCTCTATAACACGCACCTGACCATAACACGCACATCGTTTTTAGAGGAGGAAAACAAGGGAAAAAACATTCTGAATGAAACAGTGGATGTATCATTTTTGTGCTTCATGCTGTGGCCACAGACATGTGATCTGATGGTGAATTTGGGGTGACCCAATGCAAAAATCCTGAGAATCCCTGTGGATCCATGCTTTGTAACCACGTTTTTGCACCATTGCAGCCCCAGGCAACAGTGGGTGTGTGATTTTTGGGGGGCAGGCTGTAGCCATGGACATGCTATGTGCTCTGATGGTGAATTTGGGCTGACCCAATGCAAAGATCCTGAGGATCCATGTAGATCCATGCTTTTTAACCACGTTTTTGCACCATTGCAGCCCCAGGCAACAGTGGGTGCGTGATTTTGGGGGGGCAGGCTGTAGCCATGGACATGCTATGTGCTCTGATGGTGAATTTGGGCTGACCCAATGCAAAGATCCTGAGGATCCATGTAGATCCATGCTTTTTAACCACGTTTTTGCACCATTGCAGCCCCAGGCAACAGTGGGTGCGTGATTTTGGGGGGGCAGGCTGTAGCCATGGACATGCTATGTGATCTGATGGTGAATTTTGGGTGACCCAATGCATGGATCCTGAGGATCCATGTAGATCCATGCTTTTTAACCACATTTTTGCACCATTGCAGCCCCAGGCAACAGTGGGTGCGTGATTTTGGGGGGGCAGGCTGTAGCCATGGACATGCTATGTGAAAAAATAATAATGATGATGTTGGGACTGAAGAATTTAGAAAGGACCTAAGAAAAGGAGGTGAAGTGGACAAAATGACAGTACAAAAGGGTCTTTCAGTACATAAGATCATATAGTGATAAAGTGGGCACAGCGCCTTTGGTCCTGAGGGCATCAGAGTACAGGGATGGGAATTGGCTGAAGAAACAGAAGGCATTAATGGGGTAATGGGGCCCTTTGGATGTCCAGCAGTCCTTTTTTGGGCTCAAATTGTCGTTTTTTGTGTGTGTGTTGAATATATGCTATATGGTGATTTGTGGACCTAGTAGGTACCCAGAGCCATTTGCACATGGCGAAATATGTTTTTTATCAAGGTAATTTTATCAAGGTAATTGTTAGACCCTGATGATGACCAACCCATAGCCTATTTGTCTGAAAAATTAACCACTACGAAACAAAGTTTGCCTCCCTGCATGCGAACAGCAGTGACTGCTGCCACTCTGATTACAAAAGCTGACAAGTTCACCTTTGGACAGGAAACCACGTGCGTCACTCCTCACGCTGGGCCAGCATTGTTGGACATGAAAGGAACTTATTTTTCTATCTCCCTTTGCCAAGCACTGCTCCTGCACCCGCAGTTGCAGCTTCGAGTTACTGAGGTTCTTAACCCGGTTACGCCACCACCTATGGGAGAGAATGGGCCTCCAACACCTGACTGCCTATATTCCAGCAGGCCTGATTTGAAGGATGAAGCAAACCCCAGGCAGTATGAGATTGGACTGCTACGATTGATCTACACCAAACCCTTCGACTCACCATCTCTCGGTGCCCTACAGACGCCGCCTCACGCTTCTCCTAACCGCATCGGCTCAGTGCCCACCAGACGACTGCCCTGCTGGTGCCACCCCTGGAAGCTGGCTTCTCTACGCACGGCACGAGAAAAATCCAGCGTGGACTAAAAGAGGACATTTTCTTTTCTTTCCCTTTGAATATGTAGCTTTGTATATAGCTTTGTGGGAGGTACCCTCGGTATTAGAAGAAGAAGGTATTAGGAAATAAATATACCCTTGTGCCCAAATGATGCAGGTAGGGCTGTGGGGGGACATGGTTTTAGCCGGGATGGTAGTCTTCTGATTTCTGGTCATCGCTGTGCCCACACCATTTAAGGTAACTGTAATGGTTCTAGGGGTTGCTCGTGCGTAAGCCGGTGCCAACATCTGGCTGGGTTGCCTGAGTGAACCTTTCCTGTCCGGACAGCCACTCACCCGTGGCTGTCTCAATCGCTGGCAGAATCCGTCAGTGGGCGTTTCTTAACATTCTTCCAACATAGAAGTTCTTTCACACCCAGTCTCCTCCTACTCTCCCTGCGCGGAAGCCTTCTGCGCAAGGAGGGCGTAGGCAGCAGAGGACCCTTCCTCCCCCCGTTGGTCCCCGGCAAGGAGTCATGTGACTCCCTCTCAGATTCCCCCATCTGCCCCCCTTCTCCACTGGAGCTGAGCTGATTCCCTTCCCCAGAAGATGGGCTGCCTCTCCCAATCCCGGGACGCTCTCTGGGATCCCTCTGGAGCTCGCTCTCTCCCTCCGGCACTGATGGCAGTTCCCTGACATCCACCTCCTCCCCAGGACCCCTCCCACCCCCGGTATGATTTTCCGACACAACCTCCTCTCTCTCCTCGGCCGACGATGTGGGGAATCCCCTAAAGGAGCCGTCATCCTCTTCTGAGGATTAAAAACCAGCCTCCCATCCACTCGGATCTCTACCCGCTGGTTGACCTTCCCAGTCTGATTGTTTTCCCTCGGACACCTCCTCTCCCTCCTCTTCGGAGGCAGGAAAACCCACAAAGTCCCCTTCGTCGTCTGTGGGTCCAAATTCTTCCTCCCAAAATCTAGCTAATGGTTTGGGCTTATCCGGGAACAAACTGTGGAATTCTTCCACCAGATACTCGTCAGTGATTGATTCAGCAGGGACCCACATGTTTTCCGACCTGGGTTCCCCCTCCCAGGCTACCAAGTACTCTACCTGGCGACCTCGCCACCTTGAATCGAGTATTTCCGTGGCTTCATTACAGTGTTCCCTCTCCTCGACTCGTGGGTGGGTGGTAACCCCTCCCTCCCGTCCCGGGAATTCCCGCCCCTCCCTGTACAGTGAAAGTAGGGACCTGTGGAACACCGGATGTATCTTCATGCTGTCAGGTAACTTGAGTTTAAATGCCACTGGGTTCACCTGCTGCATGGCCTCAAATGGCCCTAGCCGCCTAGGCTGCAACTTCTTGCACCCTCCCTTTAGGGGCAACCCTTGGGATGATAACCACACCCGGTCTCCCAACCGTATGGCCTCCCCCTCCCGACGGTGCCTGTCCGCTTGCCTCTTGTCAACTTCCTTGGCCCGCTCTAAGTTCAGCCTGAGTTACTGGTGTAAGGCCTCCATTTCCTCCACAAATTGCTCAGCAGCCGGTACGCTCCATCCTTCCTCCCCCCACCCCGGGAATGCCCTGGGGTGACACCCGTAATTGGCCATGAAAGGGCTCATTCCCGTGGACACGTGTTCAGCATTATTGTATGCAAATTCAGCCAAAGCTAATTTCTCTACCCAATCATTCTGTCTCTCGCTGACATAGCAGCACAGGTATTGCTGGAGTATGTCGTTCGCTCTTTCGGCTTGTCCGTTGGTTTCCGGGTGCCTCGCCGTCGAGAAGCTCACCTCGACCTGTAGCAAGCTCATGAGTTTCCGCCAGAACCGGGAAGTAAATTGTTTCCCGCGATCCGAGATTACCCTCAAGGGAGCCCCAAACAGTTTGGCTGTCTCCTCTGCCGTTGCTGCATGTGAGCACGCTACGAAATGGCACATTTTGGTCAGTAGATCGACTACTACCATGACCGCTGTCTTTCCCCTTGACTTGGGCAGATCTGTCATAAAATCAATGGACACCACCTCCCAGGGCCTTTCCGGTGTGGGTAAGGGTTCCAGTAACCCCGCAGGGGCCGCCCTTTCCCCCTTAGCCCTCTGGCATCGGTCACACCCTCGTACATATTCTCTTATGTCTTCACTCACCTTTGGCCACCAGAACTGCCTGGTGACAAGTAGCATGGTCTTGTGCTGCCCAAAGTGCCCAGCTGTTGGGTTGTCGTGGAGTTGTTTAAGTACCTTCCCCCTCAAAGTCTCCCCCGGTACATACAGTGCCCCCTTATAGTACAATAGCCCTTCCTTTTCCTCGAACCCTCCATTGACTTCCTTTCCGGCCCTGAGTTCCCTGATTTTGGTCTGAGCAAACTCATTGTTTCTGGTGAGCCCTGCCAGTTCCCGTTTCCCAACCAACGCTCCCCCCCCCACACACCGGTCCTCGGGGAACACGTGCCTGGTCTCTGGTGGCCCCTCTCCTTCCATGTACTCTGGTTTCTGGGAGAGAGCATCTGCCCTTACGTTTTCCTCTCCCGGCATGTACCGGATCTCGAAGGAAAACTTGGCAAACTCCTGGGACCATCTGATCTGCCTCTGGTTGAGCACCCGTGCAGTCCGCCAGTATTCCAAGTTCTTGTGGTCAGTTCGGACCTGGATCTTGTGCTGCGCCCCTATCAACAGATGTCTCCATTGCCGAAAAGCCGCATAGATGGCAAGCAGTACTCGGTCATACACTGTGTAGTTTTGTTCTGACTTGCTCAGCTTCCTCGAGTTCCCGGGACGCTCTCTGGGATCCCTCTGGAGCTCGCTCTCTCCCTCCGGCACTGATGGCACTTCTCTGACAGTAACCCAGCGGCTAATGAGAGAATGGGGTGCCCGCAACACGCAGAAATGGAAGCCTATTCTGCAAAACCAAACCAATTGCACAGTCTGCATCCGGAACCTCTTGCACTCTGTAACCTACAGATGCTTTGGGAGGAGTACCCCTCCTCCTTGTGTCTTGGAATGAGTCCTCAGTTACGGCCCCGATTTTGGCTTCCGCCGGATTTTGGGCTGCGTTAAATTTGACAGAAGGAGCCTGTGGCTTTAACATCTCTGACCATGGCTCTGACCAGGGTATAGCTATTTGACGCCTGGCAACAGAAAGAGAGAAAGTAGCCCATGTTCCTGTCCCAACCTGGAACGGATGGGACATGTCTTGGTTGACTCAGTAGCTTCTGAACCTTGGGTGGCTTAGAGGATTTGTAATGATGTTAATGGACTGATCTTGCTTCTTTTCTGCTCCTGTATACCCTGCGTAACGCAATGCTTGCAAAATATGATGCATAAAATGATGTTACAAATGATTCGGCCCCAGATTATAGCACTGACATGAGAATACCGGCCAGTACCTTGGGACGAGCCGAAAGGCTGTCCAAAAGAAGAGTAGGGAATGAAGGAATGGGCTTCCAAAACCCAAAAACTGGCTGTGCAGGCAGTTTTAAATTGCACTAAAATCCCTATTTTTCCTTAGCTAAAATGCATAAACTCAAGCCGTTGGGTAAATTCATAACAAGAACAGAGCTCTCTCCCTTATCAGTCCATGGCGGCAATGAGTGACCTTGCCAAGTTCCAGTACAGCAGGGATGATGCGTGTGTGCTTTATCTTACGTCCTGAACACACTCTAACACACAAACCCAGGTCCGGGAACAAACGCCAGAGCGTGTAAGTGCCGTTTGCAGACCTGTAAATATGTGAGCATGCAGTCTTTTGGATGACATAGGAAATCGAGAGCACTCTTGGTCTCCCTTCTTTGGTTTCCAACTTGGCATTCCCAGTCAAACTTCAGCAATGCAGCTCAGCATCTTTTACATCATTGCCCTTTCAGGGATGCTCTTAGCTTCTCCAGGTAAGGCATAGATCAAAATCAGAATATTCGGACATAATGTGAAAATTGGGGTTCGTTAACTAGCATGGCTTTCTCCTCCACTTCTGCTAAAGACTTTTTCTTCAAGGCTAATAAAGCCATATGGTTGATCTTTGTTGCTTCATCTCCTTTCTCTTTCTAAACCTCTCTCTTTCTCTCCTTCTGCACCTACTTTCAACACTTCCCTCCTTCATTCTTGTTTCCCTTGTGTGTCTGGTATGGTTTTCTGCTATAACGGGTGTCCATTTGAATGGAAGTCCCAGAAACAAACCATTATATGTCTCTCCACGATGGAGAGTGAATTATGTGCATGCATTCAGGCTATTTGCGATGTAGAATGGTACCTACAAGTATTTGCAGATCTACAGATACAAGTAACACTACCAGTCAATGTCTACCTTGATTCCCAGAGTGGACTCGCTATTCTGTGTTCAGAAACTAATACGCAACGCACTAGAGTTTTGAGATTATGTTTGCAATTTGCAAATAAGCTAATTGCTGACAAAATAATCGCTTTTCAGTATGTTTCAGGTGACAACCAAATTGCTGACATTTTTACTAAGGCACTCTGAAGGTCACACATGAAAGATATGTACAGAATATCCTTTATGTTTCTGTTCCACAATTATGAACCACAGGGGAAATGTTGAATAGTTTGTTTAAATGTTAGGGTTCATTATTGTTCCACAGTATGTGTACCGCTTTAAAAGCCAGGGTGCATATCCTGACCTAGTTTTTACAGCTGTGTAGAAGTGTAGTAGGTGCTGATAAGTCACTGCAATTAGCTGTGTCAGCAATATAATGTGTAGTATGTACTTTCTCTGACCCCTGGTTGGTTGGTGGGTGGGTGATGATTATAGACACTATATAAGATGTATGTTAGAGGAGTTTTGTTATTAAATCATGCAAATATATTTTTTGCGTCTCTTCAGTGTTTCCATCTGTGTGGTCTACTCTGCACACACTCTATGGCATGTTTCAAATGTCCAGTAGATTGTCTCATCCATGCCTACAAAGCTGTGCCTAGTTATCTGTACCCTGTACATCTTGGAGTTCCTAGCTTTTCATGGCATACCCAACTATCTATGTTCTTAACGAGCAAATTCACCCAATACTAGAAACCCATTGGAGAACTATCCATGGCACAAGAGAATAGCTGTTCACTCCCCAAGGAATTGGCCCATCCTAAGGGAATGTTTCCCTCTTACTCAATGTGATGCTCTCTGTCGTTGACACCCTCCTTTTTCTTGACGCCAATGGAGCTACCCTTGTGGGAGTGGGACACAGCTATACTGTCCTGAAGGCTTAATCCAGCAACCTCTCATAGGTTTCAAGTCTGAAACCTTGACCTCAATGAGAAAAGGTGCTACTGGAGAGCCAGGAGCTAATGGCACCTTGAACACAACCACAACATCTGTCCAACCAAGAGATAGTCATACATATGACAGACAGTCCAAAACACTGGAAAGCACCCACACCCTGCACAATTGTTTTTGCAGTTTAAGTTACTTGATTTTAATTTTTTTAGGTCAAGGAAAGTAGGGGCAGCATGATGTGTACTGGCCTCCCCATCTGATAAACTCACCTCAGCACTTCTTCAGGTGTACATGTTTTTATTGTGTTATGTACTGTAGTATTGCATTCTGCAATCTGTTCTAGACGCTTCACAGGATTCGTATTAATTGGTTAATCAATGAAAGAAAAACCATTTATTGTTTATGACCAGGGGAGATCTGAGTGGTCCCCTTCTATGGGTAAGGCAGCAGTTCTCAAGTTCTGCTTTCTCATTTGTCCAACAGAAGGGGTATTTATTTCTTTTTCGTCTCCTCTCCTCTGTTTTCTACTTCAATGATCAGTGCCTTTTACTGTAAATGTGACACAATTGCTGAGTTATTGTGGGTTAGAATAAGACAGTGCATTCAGTTCAGCTTCACAAGTACTTAAGCTAACTGTGGTTTGCCTCTTGCACAACCAATCAAATAGACCCTGATTGTACATATAGCAAACTCCAGACGTGCTTTTCCTGTCTGCAGTGTCACTTCCAAAACTTGTATCTGCAAATGTTTCAAGACCTCCAGACTTCTGATTGTTAAATCTCTTTTTTTAAAAGAAAATGATATTTATTACTTTTCAAACAATTTCAACACACTACAAGAAAAAAGAAAAAAGAAAAAACAATACAAATACAATACAAAAACACTACATACAAAACAAAACAAAAACAAACAAAAACAATTTAAAAACACCTCAAACATTTTCAATATCCTATCTTTCATTCGCTTATTTCCAACGACCTCCTCACACCTCCCTTTTTGTATTCCACTTCTATTTATTATTTCAGCAATTCCTTTCCATCTTCCTCTTTTTTCTATCCTATAATTATCGTAACACATTCTTACCTTATTTTTTCCTTTAATTTTCTATTAATCTATTTATACTTAATTCCTTATAACATTTCTACTACTAAAGCCATATAACTTCATTCCAACATTCTTCTAACATTCATTAATTTACCATATTTCTATAAATAGTGTTTAAACTTTTTCCAGTCTTCTTCCCCCGACTCTTCTCCCTGGTCTCGGATCTTGCCAGTCATTTCCACCAATTCCATATAGTCCATCAACTTCATCTGCCATTATCCAACACTTCAGTGCTTTCAAGAAGCAACCATTCTCTCAGCCAGCAAAAAGCAGATGGTTCACAACAAAGTTTAGGGGTCTGGCAGGGCAAGTCCACCTCCTTCTTTGGCATCCGTCAATATCTTAAATTTTACTCGTGGCTTCCTGCCCTGCCAAACTCTAGAGACGTCCCTCTGCCACCTCCTGAAACAATCCATCCCGTCCAAAGCTTGCAATGTTTGAAACAAAAACAACATCCCCGACAACACAGCAAACCTCATTCCCACCACAGCAACTCGGCCCAACAATAACAACTTCAGATTTGACCATATTTCCAAATCCCCCTTCTCTTCAATCCAACGTCCTTCACAGTTGTCCTTGAATAAATTCACATTTCTGGTGGTCATACTAACCCCCAAAAACCTCTCTTTCTCAACCGATGTTAGTCCTGTCTCCTCCTGGAACTCTGTCAAGCTTTCCTTTTCCTCAGGTAGGGCTCTGATCCTCAAATTCATCTGCTTCTCTTTAAGTTCAATCATAACAAATGTCAGCTTATGTTCATCAAGTTGTCCTTGTATGGATGGGACTCTCTCTCTCTCCAGTTGAATTGCTTTAAATTCAGCAGCAAGGGTTTTCTCCTTGACTTCATCCGCAGTTTGCAGTATCAGAGTAGATTCCTGTATCAATTTCTGGATGGTTTCTGTATTGGTATTCACCTTTTGTCCCAGATTATTTAAACTTTCTACCATTACGTCTATTTTAGTATTTGCAGCATTTACTTTCACATTCATCACGTCTGTTTTCTTGTGAAGCTATTCCAGCGAATCGTTTATTTTCACTAATACGGCCGCTAAGGCCTCTTCTGTCGACATTCCGTCAATTTTTTCCTTTCTATTTGCCATAGCACTTAAGAGACTCAAGGTCAATCCCAGAGTCTCACACTTCTTTATCTTGCAGCTGGAAATTCCCCTAGCCCAGCTCCTATGGAGCAACCAATTTCAAAAGCTTCCACTAGGGCAGAGGTCTGCAACCTTTAAGACAAAAAGAGCCACTTGGACCCGTTTCTGAAGGGGAAAAAACCTGGGAGCCGCAAAACCATTGCATGCGCGCCGCTGCCCTCCGATCTGACAGCGGGTGGGAAGGTGACGTCCGAACGGTGCGTGACTAATGCACGCACTGGCCCCATGCAACGTCACAGCCAGTACAGCGCCCGCCACAGTGGGGAGTGTCGGGGCGCACAATGCACCTCCTCCCCTCACTAGTATCCGCCCCGGAGCCACGGCAAAAAGAGCCACATGCGGCTCCGGAGCCACGGGTTGCTGACCCCTGCACTAGAGGAAACAGTTTCTATTTGTATTAGTCAGTACTGTCTTCTTTTAAACAATGTTCCAATAATCCAAAGTTAGTTTGAGTTTTCAGTTACTTTTACTCCTCTTTAAAAGCAGCCGGAGACAGTAGAAACAATGTATTCTCTTATTTCGCTACCTGTCAATGAACGTTCTAAACGCTGTCAATGAACATTCCAAAAGAAATCGATCCGGCTAGCAGCCCGTTTCCAGGGTCTGAGCGGCGGTATTTTAACTCTCTTAACTCTCTCCTACAGGCATATTCAGTCCACCACCTCCCCCCTCTTCAGCTTGCAGGCTCATTGCTTTAATTTATTTACAAAAGGGGAGGCTGACTTCCTGTATTGAACCTCCCTGTTTCGATGCCAAATTAAACATTTAAAAATCCAATTCTCCCACTTCAGATCTACTCACAGGTCATTACTTTAGAGTCCAATTGTCCACAGGAAAAAGTCAGTGCTCTCTGGCAACAGCTATGCGGCTTCGCTCCGTTGAAGAAGCAGACGATTCGAAGCACCGTGCCGCTCACCCCACGTTGCTCTGGATCCCCGAAAACGGCTTTCCCCGTGAGTAGGGGAGGCGCAAAAGGTGCCCACTGAATCCCACGTTCACAGGCTTCTCCCGCCTGTGATTTTTATGGGTCTCCGCCTTCGCTGTGGTGGTACAGACCCAAATTCCCACGGGGCAGATCCCTCCCGATCAGAGGAATTCCACCATTGCCGGAGGCACCAACCCGGAAGTCCTGATTGTTAAATCTCAGTCTGTAAGGCATAGTGCCTTTCAAATAGCGTGCTATGAGTTTTAGAGCTTTCAAATCCTTAACAGTAGGATTGTTGACTTGTCTGCTTAGCAAATTACAGCTAACTGCAATGTGCGGTCTTGAACATCTGGCAATGAAGTTTAGTTTGCCTAGCACACTTCTGTACAGTGTAGTGTCAGAAAATGCTTCTTCAGTGTCATCTACCTGATAACCTGTTGTCATCGGTGTGTCTACAGGGTTAGCATCCATCAGGTTTAGTTTGTCCCTGACAAGGCCTCAGCCAAAGAAATGTGGGACAGTTTGCAAGAGTCACATTTGAGAACCCATAGGGATAATTGTATACACATTGTGGTGGAGAGTGGAGGATGGCCTGCTAAACCAACTGGATTGAAGAGGCATGCAATGATGACCTATGCATTATTCAACTGAGTTATTGATTATCATTTTTTCACTACTGGAGTATCTGAATGTATGAAAAAGAGATTTTATACAACTCTCAGGCACCACCAGCATTTCTTTTTATAGACTCAAGAGAAGACAGATTCAGAATGCTTTTTCAATGTTTTATTTATTCGTAAATTTGTTAATCCAGCTTTCATATGCAGTAAACAACTTCAACACACACATCCTATTCTAGAAACTGAACTCATTAAACAAACAGTTGATAGATTACAAGCCTTATTAGACTGGTTGACTGCCACCTAGCAGGCAATATTCTGACCAAGCCAGGAGTTATATGATATGTTCTGAATCCAATGATGTTCATTGTCCTGTCAAGTGTGAGTCTCATGGACTTAAAATAGGCTATTTATATGATTTACTCCAGATTCCTTTTGCAATATTACCAGATGGTCTTCATCTTATCTATACCTTGTATCATGCCAGAGATTCTTCATCAACCCACGCTGCCTTATTGCCACCATGCTTTCTTGGCATTGTCTTCTACTTCCAGGTCTGCAACCTCATTCACAGCCTTAATATGATATTTCCCCACCTTAATATGATATTTTCCAACACCTTTCTCCATATAGCTCCATAGTCTCTTAGCATTAGTCTCTTACACTATTTCCCACCTAATCAATTCCATTTCTAATATAATTTGCTTAAAGCAGCCATGCTTCATTTTACCTGAAGTATTTTAGTTGGTATATTCCCCCTATATTTAATTTCCTAGCTTAAGGTATTGAGCAGTTTTTCATGTTCCAGAACTTTCCCATTAACTAGTATTTTAGTCTAATACATTGTCGTTTAAAGGTTCTTTCATTAAAAAATTCATGGGGGCTTTCCTTTTAAGATTATCTCCAATAGTACACAGGTCCAGATGCTCCTTTGGCTCTAACAACCTAAAGGATTTTATACTTGACTCAGAAAGAGGATGATGGTTTATGCGCCTCCTTGGCACATTTACACCCATAGTTCTTGAAAAGGACCTTTCTTTTTGGTAGAATTAGTGAGATCATCTATTCAACATTACTTGCAGAAACTGTAAAGGTAAAGGGGACCACTGACCATTAGGTCCAGTCGTGGCTGACTCTGGGGTTGCGGTGCTCATCTCGCTTTATTGGCTGAGGGAGCCGGAGTACAGCTGGGGATTCGAACCACCGACCTTCTGATCAACAAGCCCTAGCTTCTGTGGTTTAACCCACAGTGCCAGTCGCATCCCGCAGGAATTGTATTTCTAGGGTTAAACTTGATACGAAGTGGGCTGCTACTTATGAGGTCAATGTGGTTTTAAATAGATGACTCAAAGATGAAATTTCTAATGCAAAGGGGCTTTGACACACATTTACCGTCTTCATGTCTGACACAAAAGGGACTTCATGATTAGAAGGGATCATTCCTGTGGTCAAACCCTAATGATAGCAATCTTCAAGTATGTGAAGGACTGACACATGGAATATGGAGCAAGTTTGTTTTCTGCTGCTCCGGAGGGTAGGACTAGGGAAGGACGGTAGGACTAGAGCCAATGGAATGAAATTACAAGAAAGGAGATTCTTACTAAACTTTAGGAAGATCTTCTGGCAGCAAAATGTTCTACTGTGGAATGGTACAGCTCAGAAGGTGATGGAATCTCCTCCACTGGAAGTTTTAAAGCACAGATTGGATAACCATCTGTCAGAGATTCTTTACTTGTGATTCCTGCATGGGGGCGGGAATTGGACTACATGACCCCTAGGGTCAGTCCAATTCTACTACTTTGTGACTCTGTGATTCTATGGGCCTCTCCTTGTCTTTACCCCATTCCTAATGTTAGGTAAACATCTGACATAAAAAAGAACATTTAGAATTCAGTGACTCAGGAATTTATATGGATGTGGGTCTAAAGAGAGCCATGCACCATCAGGAATATGCACCACAGCCAGTAGTGCTTTTTCTCACTAATGATGTTTTAGTGACAGCATCTGGGAGGAATATTTGACTCATCCTGGATTGGGCTAGAGCACAAAATTAAGCCCTGGTAGAATAACAATGAGTCACAGATGCAATAGATTAGAAAGCAAGATACAGTGCAGCTAGAAAGAACAGACAGAAAGGGTGAAGAGAAGGACTTTCAGCATCATTGTCGACAAATATTCTTCTTCTTGTTGTTTAGTCGTTTAGTCGTGTCCGACTCTTTGTGACCCCATGGACCAGAGCACGCCAAGCACTTCTGTCTTCCATTGCCTCCCGCAGTTTGGTCAAACTCATGCTGGTAGCTTCGAGAACACTATCCAACCATCTCGTCCTCTGCCGTCCCCTTCTCTTTGTGCCCTCCATCTTTCCCAACATCAGGGTCTTTTCCAGGGAGTCCTCTCTTCTCATGAGGTGGCCAAAGTACTGGAGCCTCAGCTTCAGGATCTGCCCTTCCAGTGAGCACTCAGGGCTGATTTTCTTCAGAATGGATAGGTTTGATCTTCTTGCAGTCCATGGGACTCTCAAGAGTCTCCTCCAGCACCATAATTCAAAAGCATCAATTCTTCGACGATCAGCCTTCTTTATGGCTGAGCTCTCACTTCCATACATCACTACGGGGAAAACCATAGCTTTAACTATACGGACCTCTGTTGGCAAGGTGATGTCTCTGCTTTTTAAGATGCTGTCTAGGTTTGTCATTGCTTTTCTCCCAAGAAGTCTACAGCCATTAGGGTTAGGATATATGAGAAAGGAGGTATACTAGGATCACCTGAGAGATGCCAGCTTCACTAATATCATGGACCAGAGCACGCCAAGCACTTCTGTCTTCCACTGCCTCCTGCAGTTTAGTCAAACTCATGCTGGTAGCCTCGACAAATATACTTGACAATTAAATGAAACCATTGGCACTTAACAGAGGAGGCCAAAGGCCCAAACTTATTTTGAAATAAAAAAACCTCTCCCATACACTTTGGGGAAAGAAAATCATAATATAATTGAAATACCATGACTCTTTCCATTATGCAATGGAAAGGATTCATTTAACCAATCCCAAAAGCAGAAGCATAGTGCAAGCACTTACAAGTGCAAAACAGAGCTTTAGCCCATTTCCATCCAGAGCATACATTAATAATAATAATAATAATAATAATAATAATAATAATAATAGCCTCTGAAACAGACAGGAGAAGCCTCAAAAGAGTGCTAAGGGGTGAGGAGGGGAGAACATTCCATAGTGGCAAAAAAAATATAAAAAAATATTGGTGCATAGGGAACAATTCCAATATTGTGAAAAGAATCCATTTCAATCTCTGATGTGACTTTGAAAGTTTTATTCTGAAAGGAATCAGCTCACTGGGAAACCTCTGTTAAGATAAAAATTAGCTATTAGGCCTAGAATGTATTAGTTAGGACATTTGCTATAGTTTAATACTTTGCTACATTTAACCTCTCCGTTATCTAGCACTGAAAAATGCCTTTGCACTTCAACACATTTACTATTGAAGGAAGCAACATACTTTTCACCTTAATCTCCTGGATTAATTTATTGAGAGAGAAACTAATCCCCTGGCCACTAATGTTCAAGGAAATAACAATGATTTCCTTTTTGCCTGAAAGGAAAAGTTTGATCATTCGAACTAAACTGGTTAGAGCTCCATCCGTCCCTTGGCCTTTTATGATCAGATTAAATCGGGTCTGCTGTTCTGCTGAGTTGGGGGCCCGACCAATTTGTAGACCTTCAGCATTCAGGGAATAATCTGTGATTTCCTTTCCCTTGGTAAGGAAAGCCTTGATGTCGGTGACTAACCTCTTCATGGAAACTTCTGGTCCTTGAGCTTGTATGTTCAGCGTGAAGCTGGCCTTTCTGTCTTCCTTGGATGAAACCTCAATCCCTCTGTGTTCTGTGTTCAGGAACTCATTACTGCTTTGGATTAATTTTTTAATTGATGTACTAATTCTTTGGCCTTGTATGTTCAGGGATATATCATGGATCTTCTTTTTGCCTTTTAGAAGAAACATGACCTTTTGGATTAATCTCTTAATAGATGGTTCAGTTCCTTGTCCTCTTATGTTCAGGGTAAAGAGCTTTTTGTCTTCTATGCTGTTTCCTGATCCACCCATCCATTCAACATCACTTTTAGTGAAATGATCTGTGATTTCCCTTTCCCTTGTAAGGAAAGCTTTGATCCCAGTGGCTAAAAGTCTCATAGAATAGTCATCGCCATGGGCTTGAATTTTCAGTGTGAAGCTGACCTTCTTGTCTTCTTCCTTGGGGGAAACTTCGGTCCCTCCACGTTCTTTTTTTAGGAAAATATTGATCTCTTGTATTAAACTGTTGGTGGAAGGACTAATTCCTGGGCCTTTTATGTTCATTGAAATATTACGGAATTCCTTTTGGGCTAGGAGAAGAAACCTGGTCTTTTCGAGTAATCTCTTAAGAGCTGATTCCATCCATTGCCCTTTTATATGCAGAGTAAATCGGATCTGTTGTTCTGCTGAGTTGGGTTGCCCAGGGATTCCTTGGCCTCCTTCATTCAGAGAATATTCTGTGATTTCCTTTTCCTCGGTAAGGAAGGCCTGGATGTCGCCGACTAACCTCTTCATGGAGACTTCAGTTCCTTCAGCTTGTATGTTCAGTGTGAAGCTGACCTTCTTGTCTTCTTCCATGGGGAAAAGATCGGTCCCTCCACGTTCTTTTTTTAGGAAAACATTGATCTCTTGTATTAAACTGTTGGTGGAAGGACTAATTCCAGCGCCTTTTATGTTCATTGAAATATTACGGAAATCCTTTTGGGCTAGGAGAAGAAACCTGGTCTTTTCGAGTAATCTCTTAAGAGCTGATTCCATCCATTGCCCTTTTATATGCAGAGTAAATCGGATCCGCTGTTCTGCTGAGTTGGGTTGCCCAGGGATTCCTTGGCCTCCTTCATTCAGAGAATATTCTGTGATTTCCTTTTCCTCGGAAAGGAAGGCCTGGATGTCGCCGACTAACCTCTTCATGGAAACTTTAGTTCCTTCAGCTTGTATGTTCAGTGTGAAGCTGACCTTCTTGTCTTCTTCCATGGGGTAAACCTCGGTCCCTCCACGTTCTTTTTTTAGGAAAACATTGATCTCTTGTATTAAACTGTTGGTGGAAGGACTAATTGCTGGGCCTTTTATGTTCATTGAAATATTACGGAAATCCTTTTCGACCACGAGAAGAAACCTGGTCTTTTCGAGTAATCTCTTAAGAGCTGATTCCACGCCTCGCCCTTTTATATGCAGAGTAAATCGGATCTGTTGTCCTGCTGAGTTGGGTTGCCCAGGGATTCTTTGGCCTCCTTCATTCAGAGAATATTCTGTGATTTCCTTTTCCTCGGTAAGGAAGGCCTGGATGTCGCCGACTAACCTCTTCATGGAAACTTCAGTTCCTTCAGCTTGTATGTTCAGCGTGAAGCTGGCCTTTCTGTCTTCCTTGGATGAAACCTCAGTCCCTCTGTGTTCTGTGTTCAGGAACTCATTACTGCTTTGGATTAATTTTTTAATTGATGTACTAATTCTTTGGCCTTGTATGTTCAGGGATATATCATGGATCTTCTTTTTGCCTTTTAGAAGAAACATGACCTTTTGGATTAATCTCTTAATAGATGGTTCAGTTCCTTGTCCTCTTATGTTCAGGGTAAAGAGCTTTTTCTCTTCTATGCTGTTTCCTGATCCACACATCCATTCAACATCACTTTTAGTGAAATGATCTGTGATTTCCCTTTCCCTAGTAAGGAAAGCTTTGATCCCAGTGGCTAAAAGTCTCATAGAATAGTCATCGCCATGGGCTTGAATTTTCAGTGTGAAGCTGACCTTCTTGTCTTCTTCCATGGGGTAAAGATCGGTCCCTCCACGTTCTTTTTTTAGGAAAACATTGATCTCTTGTATTAAACTGTTGGTGGAAGGACTAATTCCTGGGCCTTTTATGTTCATTGAAATATTACGGAATTCCTTTTGGGCTAGGAGAAGAAACCTGGTCTTTTCGAGTAATCTCTTAAGAGCTGATTCCATCCATTGTCCTTTTATATGCAGAGTAAATCGGATCCGCTGTTCTGCTGAGTTGGGTTGCCCAGGGATTCCTTGGCCTCTGGCATTCAGGGAATATTCTGTGATTCCCATTTCCTCGGTAAGGAAAGCCTTGATGTCGCTGACAAACCTCTTCATGGAAACCTCAGTTCCTTCAGCTTGTATGTTCAGTGTGAATCTGACCTTCTTGTCTTCTTCCATGGAGGAAACCTTTTCTGGAGAATCAACCCTTATGCCACCATCTGGAAAAGGAAAATGGGATTACTTAGCAAAAGCCATTTCTTAAATTCTGACAAATTTAATACCACCCATCATGGCTGAACTTTCTCTTTCTTCTAGATTGCCATCATTTCTACTGAATGGATACTCTCTAATAATAACAGGACTTTGGATACTTTTTTGGATACTCTCTAATAATAACAGGACTTTGCATATTTTTAGTGCTTTTGAATTCCCGACTGCTATGTTTGAGTTTCACCATTCATACAAACCCTGTCAGTTTATTTTTTTTAAAAAAAAATATTTATTGAAAGTTTTAAACATAATCTCCAATCACATATAAACCCATCCCCAACATACAATAAACAAAGAAAAACACAAACACACACAAAAAACATATAACATCAAAGTCCGATCCTTAATAATCATGGTTTCTTCACCTTTTTGGACTTCCTGACGTCTCTCGTTCCTGCATTCCAAATTTATAAAGTTCTAACCAGCAAATTTATCACCTTATTTCAATTCTTATCTTGTATTTTTCCAATATTATGTCTCTAATTTTAATTACTTTAACCAAAAACTTAAATATTTAATTTACGCATAATATTAACCTGAGGTTTAACTTTTCCTCAAATTTCACCTATTTCTCGATTTCCTTTAAACTAACTTACTGATGCCATGTTATTTTTATTCTTGCATCTTTTTTAACACTCATACAATTTACAATATTTTTGTAGATAATCCTTGAATTTCTTCCAATCCTCTTCCACTTCTTCTCCTCCCAGGTCGCGGATTCTGCCAGTCATTTCTGCTAATTCCATGTAGTCTATCAGTTGCATCTGCCATTCTTCCAGTGTGGGCAAATCTTGAGTTTTCCAATGTTTAGCCATAAGTATCCTTGCTGCTGTTGTTGCATACATAAAAAATGTTCAATCCTTCTTTAACACCCTCTGGCCAACAATGCCCAAGAGTAAGGCCTCTGGTTTCTTTGGGAAGGTATACTTAAATATCTTTTTCAACTCGTTATATATCATTTCCCAGAAAGCCTTTACCCTAGGGCACGTCCACCAGAGGTGAAAGAATGTTCCTTCAGTTTCTTTACATTTCCAACATTTATTATCAGGCAGGTGATATATTTTTGCAAGCTTGACTGGGGTCATGTACCACCTATATATCATTTTCATAATATTTTCTTTTAGGGCATTGCATGCCGTAAACTTCACACCGGTGGTCCATAACCTTTCCCAGTCAGCGAACATAATGTTATACCCAATGTCCTGTGCCCATTTTATCATGGCTGATTTAACCGTTTCATCTTGTGTGTTCCATTTTAGCAGCAAGTTATACATTTTTGAAAGAACCTTAGTTTTAGGTTCTAACAGTTCTGTTTCTAACTTCGATTTTTCCACCTGGAATCCTATCTTTTTGTCCACATTAAAAACCTCTTTAATCTGAGCATGGTGTAACCAATCTCGCACTTTATCTTTTAGTTTTTCCCAACTCTGCAGCTTCCAAGAATCTCCATCCTTTTCTAATATTTCCCAATATTTCGGCCATTTGGCCTCCATATTGAGTCTTTTCTGGGCCTTAGCTTCCATTGGTGACAGCCACCTTGGGGTCTTGTTCTCTAGTAGATCTTTGTATTTTATCCAAACATTAAGCAATGCTTTCCTGACATAAGGCTTTCTTGAAAGCCTTATGACTTTTAACCTTGTCATACCACAAATATGCATGCCATCCAAAAGCATTGTTAAAACCTTCCAAATCTAGGACATCAGTGTTTTCAAGAAGTAGCCAGTCTTTCAGCCAGCAGAACGCTGCTGCTTCGTAATACAACCTTAAGTCTGGCAGGGCAAACCCCCCTCTTTCTTTAGCATCAGTTAATATTTTAAACTTAATTCTGGGCTTTTTGCCCTGCCAGACAAATTTAGAAATGTCTCTCTGCCACCTCCTGAAACACTCCATTTTATCCATAATCTGTAGGGTCTGGAACAAAAACAGCATTTTTGGCAGTACATTCATCTTTATAACAGCAATTCGGCCCGACAAGGAAAGTTTCAGTCTAGACCAACCTTCCAAATCCCTCTTAATTTCTGACCAACATTTTTCATAGTTATCCTTAAATAAACTCAGATTCTTGGCTGTGATGTTTACCCCTAGGTATTTCACTTTTTTGACCACATTTAAACCTGTCTCTTTCTGAAACCTTTCTGATGATGTCAAGTTCTTTTCAAGTACCTTGGTTTTCTGCTTGTTTAATTTGAACCCTGCGACCCGACCAAACTCATGAATCAATTGTAATACCCTTTTCGTACTAGATTCTGGCTCCTGTAATGTCAAAACTAGGTCATCTGCGAAAGCTTTAAGTTTATACTGTTTGGCTCCGACCTGGATTCCTTCATCCAACTGGTCCCTTCGAATCATGTTCAAGAGCACTTCCAGGACCGAAATAAACAACAAAGGGGAAATAGGGCAACCTTGTCGTGTTCCTTTTTCAATTTTGAACTCTTCTGTCACCACATTGTTAACTATCAATTTAGCCTTTTGTTCTGAATAAATTGCCTCTATACCATTTTCAAACTCCCGTCCCACTCCCATCCCTTCCAAATTTTTCTTCATAAACCTCCATGAAATGTTGTCAAAGGCCTTCTCCGCATCTATAAATATTAGCGCTGCTTTTGTGTTAATGTTTGTTTGCAAAAGTTCCAAAATGTCTATAATGTTCCTTGTGTTAGTAAACAAATGTCTACCTGGGAGAAAGCCTGCCTGGTCCTTATGAATCACTTCATTTAACACTTTTTTAAATCTACTTGCTAATATGTCTGCAAAGATTTTGTAATCCACATTTAGGAGGGAGATGGGACGGTAGTTCTTAAGCTGTGTCTTTTCCGTTTCTAATTTTGGTATCAATGTGATGAAAGCTTCTTTCCACGTGTCCGGTGCTCTCTTCCCCTCCATGATTTCATTGCAAACCTCCAATAAAGGATGTATCAAATAGTCTTTCAATATCTTATAATATTTGGAGGTAAGCCCATCTGGCCCTGGAGATTTGCCCAGTTGCATATTCTGAATGGCTCCTTCAGTCTCTTGTTGTGTTATTTTATGATTCAGGATTGTCCTATTATTTTGAGACAGTTTTGGTAGTCCATGACTCCTCAAAAATTGATTTATCTCAGTCTCATTTTGTGGCCCTTGAGTATATAGTTGTTTAAAGTATCTCTGGAAGCACTTTTTTTTTTATAAATATTTTTTATTGCGTCTCTTTCCATAGGTTCACAAGTTCAAGAACATACAAGAGTAAAAAACAAGAAACAAATTATAAAGATATAAGAAAATAAAAAAGAATAGATATGTGTCAAATCATCTTTCCACAATTTATCACTGTCAGTTGGACCTCCTCACATCTTCCAGGCCTTGCGTTCTTTGCAATAACAGTGTCAGCAATTTGTTACCTTATTTCACAACTTACTGTAACTTTCAATTATTATGTTTCCAAATTCAGGATGTTATAACCCAGTTTTAGTACCTTTAAAATAAACATAATATATTTGTTTCACATTTGTCTCCTGTTATCACTTACTTTACCATTTACTTAATCAAATTGCTAAAGCATAACATTTCCTAATCGTGCACATTCTTAACATTCATACAGTTTATAATGTTTTTGCAAATAGTCTTTAAATTTTTTCCAGTCCTCCTCTATTATTTCCTCGTCCAGATCTCGGATTCTGCCAGTCATTTCAGCCAGTTCCATATAGTCCATCAACTGCGTCTGCCATTCCTCCAGTGTGGGTAAATCTTGTGTCTTCCAGTGCTTTGCGATGAGAATTCTTGCTGCTGTAGTTGCATACATAAACAAAGTTCTATCCTTTTTTGACACCTTCCGGTCCACCATGCCCAGAAGGAAGGCCTCCGGTTTCTTGGGAAAGGTATATCTAAATACCTTTTTAAGTTCATTATAAATCATTTCCCAGAAGGCCTTCACTTTTGGGCAGGTCCACCAGAGGTGAAAGAATGTCCCTTCTGCCTCTTGACATTTCCAACATTTATTATCAGACAGGTGATATATCTTAGCTAACTTGACTGGGGTCATGTACCACCGGTATACCATTTTCATAATGTTTTCTTTCAGGGCACTACATGCCGTGAACTTCATTCCGGTGTTCCATAACCTTTCCCAGTCTTCTGACATAATGTTATGTCCAACATCCTGTGCCCATTTTATCATGGCAGATTTAACTATCTCATCCTGTGTGTTCCATTTAAGCAACAAGTTATACATTCTCGAAAGTACCTTAGTCTTTGGTTCTAACAGTTCCGTCTCCAATTTCGATTTTTCCACCTGGAAACCAACTTTTTTGTCCATTTTAAAAACCTCTTGAATTTGAGCATAGTGTAACCAATCTCGCACCTTACTTTTTAATTTTTCCTGGCTCTGCAACTTCCAATTATCTCCAGTTCTTTCAATTATTTCCCAATATTTTGGCCAATGGGCCTCCATATTGGGTCTTTTTCGAGCCTTGGCCTCCATCGGTGATAGCCACCTCGGGGTCTTACTTTCTAATAGGTCTTTGTATTTCATCCAGACGGCAAAAATTGCTTTTCTGACAATATGGTTTTTAAACAATTTGTGCGCTTTCACCTTGTCGTACCACAAATATGCATGCCAACCAAAAGCATTATCAAACCCTTCCAGATCCAGGACATCAGTGTTCTCCAACAAGAACCAATCCTTCAACCAGCAGAAGGCTGCAGCTTCATAATACAACCTCAAGTCCGGCAGGGCAAACCCCCCTCTTTCTTTCGAGTCAGTTAATATTTTAAATTTTATTCGGGGCTTTTCCCCCTGCCAGACAAATCTAGATATATCCTTCTGCCATTTTCCAAAACATTCCACTCTGTCCACGATCTGTAGGGTTTGGAACAAAAATAACATTTTCGGCAATACATTCATCTTTATAGCTACAATTCGGCCCGACAAGGTGAGTTTCAATCTTGACCAAATTTCCAAATCCTTTTTGATTTCCATCCAACATTTTTCATAATTGTCTTTAAATAAATTCAAATTTTTAGAAGACAAATATACCCCTAAGTATTTCACTTTTTTAACCACACTTAATTCTGTTTCTTTCTGGTACCCATCTGTTTCTGTAGGTGTCAAATTTTTAGCCAAAACCTTAGTTTTCTGCTTGTTCAGCTTAAATCCCGCCACCCGACCAAACTCAGAAATGAGTTCTAAAACTCTTTTTGTACTAGATTCTGGCTCCTGTAATGTTAAAACTAGGTCATCTGCAAATGCTTTCAGTTTGTATTGTTTCACTCCGACCTCTACTCCTTGTACCTGCCGGTCCTCCCTAATCATGTTCAGCAACACCTCCAGGACCGAAATGAATAAAAGAGGAGATAGAGGGCACCCCTGTCGTGTCCCTTTTTCAATTTTAAATTCCTCCGTCACCACATTGTTCACTATCAGTTTGGCTTTTTGCTCTGAATAAATTGCTTCTATTCCATTTTCAAACCCCCGTCCCACTCCCATCCCTTCCAAATTTTTCTTCATAAACATCCAAGAAATGTTGTCAAATGCTTTCTCTGCATCAATGAAAATTAACACCGCCCTTGTATTCCTCTTAATCTGCAAAAGCTCCAAAATGTCAATAATATTCCTGGTGTTATCACACATATGTCTACCAGGGAGAAAGCCTGCTTGGTCTTTATGAATTACTTCATTAAGTACCTTTTTAAGTCTGCTTGCCAAAATGTCTGCAAATATTTTGTAATCCACATTTAGGAGTGAGATGGGACGGTAGTTCTTAAGTTGAGTCTTTTCAGATTCCAGCTTAGGTATCAATGTGATGAATGCTTCTTTCCACGTTTCCGGTGCCCTCTTCCCCTCCATAATCTGGTTGCAAACCTCCATCAAAGGTTGTATCAAGTAATCCTTCAAAGTCTTATAATATTTGGAGGTAAGTCCATCCGGGCCTGGAGATTTGCCTAGTTGCATGTTCTGAATGGCACCTTCAATTTCCCGTTGGGTTATTTTGCAATTCAAGATTGATCTTTTATCCTGAGATACTTTTGATAGTCCATTAGTTTTTAAAAATTGGTCTATCTCGAACTCTTTCTGTGGCCCCTGTGCATAAAGTTCTTTAAAGTATCTGTGGAAGCACTTCCTAATTTCTTCTGGTTTCTGAACAATTCTCCCTTCAATCTCTAGATTTGTAACCGTATTTAATTTTTGTCTCTTTTTCAGCTGCCATGCTAGCAGCTTTCCACATTTGTTTGCTGATTCAAACGATCTTTGCTTCATTTGCTTAATTTTCCATTCAATCTCTTGATTTATCAATTTCGAGTATTGTGCTTGATGGAATTTGATTTCTCTCAGCACCTCCTTTGACTTTGGTTTAGTTCTCAATTTTTTCTCTCCTTCACTTATTTTCTCCAAGATTTTCTCCTTTTTCCCATTCCAGAGTTTCTTCTTAATTGTATTTTGTTGTATCAGAAACCCTCTCATAACTGCTTTACTGGCATCCCAGATCGTTCTTTTTTCTACCGTAGTGTTCAAGTTTATTTCAAAATAATCCTCTAACGTTTTTTGGGCCTTCTTCACAATCTCTTGATCTCTTAGTAAGGTGTCATTCATTCTCCATCTGAAGGATCCGGTTGGAGTAAGTCTCAGTTCCATTTTCAAGGCGTTATGGTCGGAGCAGGTTTTTGGGCAGATTTCCACCTTTCTGGTCTTAGGTGCCAGCCCTCTAGATGTCCATATTTGGTCGATTCGTGTCCATGACAGGTGGGCCTCAGGAAAGAAAGTTCCTTCTTTACCTAGGGGGTTCTTTGTCCTCCATATGTCAATCAGGTCCATATTGTCAGTCAGTTCGAAAAAGGTTTTAGGCAGTCTGCCGTCTGTTGTTATGTTTTGATTTTGAGATTTGTCCATATTTGTTGATACCACCCCATTCATGTCTCCCATCATAATGATGTTAGAATAGTCC
Organism: Podarcis muralis; assembly: GCF_964188315.1. Taxonomy (NCBI): domain Eukaryota; kingdom Metazoa; phylum Chordata; class Lepidosauria; order Squamata; family Lacertidae; genus Podarcis; species Podarcis muralis. The sequence goes on from NC_135657.1 coordinate 7,673,189, forward strand.
AAATAGTCCAGCATGGTCTCATGCAGCTTCTTGAAAAATTCTGATTTCCCGTCATTTGGTGCGTAAATTCCTAATATCAAAAATTTTTCTCCTTGTGTCTGGATTTCAATCGCCAATATTCTTCCTTGTTCATCCTTGAACAGAAATTTTGGTGACAGGTTCTCCTTGGCATATATCACCACTCCTCTTTTCTTTACCTTGTGCGAAGAAATAAATTCTTGGCCTAGTCTTTTATTAATTAACACTTTCCTGTGGAGCCTAGTCACGTGTGTTTCTTGTAAGCAAATAATATCCAATTGTTCTTTCTTTAAAATGTGAAATATCCTCCTTCTTTTTTCCGGGGAATTTCCGCCATTTATATTCCAACTGAATAGCTGCAGAGACATCCTGTTCTAGTTTGTTGGTCCTAAAGTGGGGTGCCTTCTTTTTCCTCTGATCCCGAGGGTGTGGGCGTTGGTCCGCCACCAGGCGGTGTTGGTCTAGCTGATTGTAATGGCCAAGCTGCTTCTGCTCCTTTTTGGAGATCTTCTCCGTGGTCGTGCAGGAACTTTTGCTGGTCCTCTGTTGTTCTAATTTTGACCTTCTTTTCTTTGTAGGTAAAAGATAGTCCTTGTGGGAACTCCCACCTGTAAGGAATTGCGTTGTGTCTCAACAACTTTGCTAGTTCTGTATAGGTGGATCTAAGGTCCAATAATTGTTTCGGGATATCTCTGTAAATTTCCACCCTTTTGTCTTGTATTTCAATTGATTTTTTTGAAGTGAAGGCCTAATATCTTGTCTCTCTCTTCCCTTGATCTCAGAATTATCAAACAGTCTCTGGATCTGTCCTTCCTAACCAATCTTCCCAGTCTAAAAGCCGATACAATTTTAAAATCAATATCTTCCTTAATGCCCCAGAACCTGGAAAATTCTGTTGTCAGATAACCGATCAAATCTCCTTGTTCAAGTTCTGGGATGGCCCTAAGTCTGAGATTGTTCTCCCGGTTTTTCAGTTCCACCATTGACAGATAGGCTTGTTGTTCCCCTACCTGTTTGTGCAGAGGCCTGACTTCTCCTTTAATCTCTTCAACCTCCTTCTTCACTAACTCTGCTTTTTCAATCGCTTCCCCAGCTAATTTCCAATTTTCAGCTGTAACTCCTTGCAAATTTTCAATTGCTTGTGTGTGCTGGGAAACCTGGTCAGTCAATTTCTGGATCGATGATGTAGCTTGGTCAATTTTTAATGATTGGTTGTCCACCTTTTGATTTAAAGTTGACAATTGTTCCAAGATTTGTTTCAGAACTGCTTCAGATCCTCCTGTTACCATATCTTCTACTCCAGGCTTCTCAGATTTTTCAGCTTCCACCTTCTGTGCTACCAGGACAGCTGGGACCGATGATCTACGCCCTTGCGTCAGGGTTGTTTGTACAAATTGAGCAGGTTTTTTTCCTTTTCTTTTTCCTTAGCTTCCTTAGCTTTAGTCGCTCTTGTTTTCCCTGCTCCACTCATTTACACATCTGTCAATGTTCAAGGTCAGATTGTCTATTGTCCCATGGGAAAGGCAGATCCAGTTTAAAAACAATCCATAGAGAGAAAGTCAAAATATAAAGCAGTTCCCAGGCCTTTATAATTCTAAAGTCCTCTAGGGGGAGTGCCACCAAAATTCATAGATCACCACTCCTCTTTTCTTGACTCGGTCAGATGAAATAAATTCTTGGCCTAATCTCTTGTTTATTAACACTTTCCTGTGAAGCCTAGTCACATGTGTTTCTTGCAAGCAAATAATGTCCAATTGTTCTTTCCTCAGGATATGGAATATTTTTTTCCTTTTTTCCGGAGAATTACAGCCGTTAATATTCCAACTAAGAAGTTGCAGAGACATCCTGGACAGATATGTTATTCGTTTAGTGGTGGTGGTACTTTCTCTTTCTCCTGATCCTCAGGTCTCACAGGTGTGGGTGCGGGCGATGGCCCAGGCCCTGGAAGTCTTTCAATCCCCTTCTGGAGGTCCTCTCCGTAAGCACTCAAAAACTTTTCTTTGTCCTCGGCTGTTTTGATTCTCACTTTCTTCCCTCTGAATGTAAATGATAATCCCTGGGGAAATTCCCACCTGAAAGCAATTGAATTACTCCTCAACAGTCGTGATAACTCTGTATAGGTGGATCTAAGGTCCAAAAGCTGTTTTGGGATATCTTTGAATATCTCTGCTCTTTTGTCCTGAATTTCAAGTGACTTTTCGTAGTGTAGACCTAGTATTTTATCTCTTTCCTCCTTCGATCTCAAAATAATCAAACAATCTCTGGACCTGACTTTCCTTGTTGTTTTTCCAAGTCTGAAGGCAGTCAGGATTTTAAAGTCTTTTTCTTCTTCCAATTTCCAAAACTTAGAAAATTCTTTTGTCAGAAACTCAATTAAATTACCTTGCTCAAGTTCTGGAATTGACCTCAATCTCAAATTATTTTCCCGACTCCGTAGTTCTATCATAGACAGATAGGCCTGCTGCTCACCAATCTGTTTATGCAGTGGTTTTACCTCCTGCTGTAATGCTTCAAATTTTTGGTTGGCTTCCTCAGCCAATTTACGATTTTCTGTAGTAGCTTCAGATAATTTCCCAATTGCTTGTGCATTCAGAGCAACTTGTTCAGTTAGTTTGTTGACGCTGGCTGTATTTTGACGCTGGCTTTTTTATCCAGGGCTTCCAATTTTTCAAATATTTTATCTAATACCGATTTAGACTCTCCTGCAGCCATGCCTTCCAACAAAGCTTGCTCAATTCCTTCTTCTTCTGTCCCCAAAACAGCAGGAACAGATGGTCTGTCTTCTATCTCCAAAACAGCAGGCACAGACGATCTATGCACCTGTGAAGTTAGAGTCAAAGTTGTTTATTTAGCTCTTGCTTTAGCTGCTCTTGTCTTCGCAGCGCCACTCATTCCAAAACCGTCTGGTAGCCAAGGTCAAGCTATGTATGATCCCATGGGAATCCACAGGCCCAAAGAGGAAACAGCAAGATAAGAAGGTAGAGAGCAAAAGGACAAAGTCACGTACCGTTGTAAATCCACAATCCTCTAGAGGGAGCTCAACAAAGTATTTGAGGGAAGAAACAAACTTGAAAAAAAGAAAAAAAATATTCTTTAATCCTAATTTTCAAACTCTCTCAAACAATGTCCAACAAGCCTCCAATTTCCAAAGGACCTTCAGGTCTCTTAAAGCCAGTAGAGTTGGTCTTAGATGTGAAACAGTGTCTCAGAAAAAGTGCAAAACAATGTTCCAATGTAGCAGTTCCAATAACACTCAGATGTAACAAAAACCAAGTTTCAAAATATCAAAGTCTGCAATCTGACAGTTCTGTTTTTCAGGCAGCCCACTACCTGGGATTCACACTAAAATTTAAATTCCACAGGGAGAGGTTAAGGCACAGTCCATAGCAGAAAAACAAAACACATAAAAAAGTTAAATCCTTAATGTTAAGAGCTATTCTCTGTGATGCAAGGGTTGGTTACTTTAGATGCCTCTTCAAAGGCTCCAGACTTCAAAGTCTTTTGCTTTAGCTCTTTAACAGGAGCGGAAGACGGAGTTCCTGGTTACGTCTCCCGCTTTCAGCCAAATTTCAACTTATTTTTTAGTCCCAAATTTCTTCCGTCTTTTTACTCACGGGTTGTTGCTTTTGAAGTCGAATGTTCCCAGGAAAAAAGGTCAGCGCTCATCGACAGTGGCTGTGCGGCTTCACTCCACGGGAATAGTGATCGACCCACAGCACCGCGCAACCGTCCACGTTCTGGAGCCCCTTACGGGGTCCCTTCCTTGCTTCTGGGGGCGCTTCTGGTGCCCGCCGGGTCCCACGACCACAGGCTTTCACTGCCTGTGGGTTTCCGAAGTAGGTCTCCGCTTTGCCGTAGCGGACGACCCGTTTCCGCGGAGCTTCCCCTTCACAGCATGAAGAGGACCGCCATCAAATCCTGTCAGTTTAATTAGTGTTCTTCTCTACCTAGTGCAGACTTGAGAAAGAATCACCTGGTGGATTCATAGCAGAGTGAAAGTCAATCCTTGTAATCTGAATTTCATGTTCACTCTCTAAGCTTCAATCTCTCATTGGCATATGATGTGTCTCATTCTATACTTTAAGATCGGTATTTATTCTGTCGGCCTCTATTAGGGCTTTCCCACTGGGATGTGGGTGGTGCTGTGGTCTAAACAACTGAGTTTCTTGGGCTTGCCAATTGTGAGGTTGGCAGTTTGAATCCCCGCGATGGGGTGAGCTCCCGTTGCTTTGTCCTAGCTTCTGCCAATCTAGCAGTTTGAAAGCACACCATTGCAAGTAGATAAAGAGTTGTAGTCTTGGAGGTCTACATGGCAGCTCTTAGGGGACTTAAATGTTGTAGAACTGAGAGGTGAAACCATGGTGTGATAGTCTCTCCCAAATTGAGGCAAAATTATAGTCAGTTGTTATGGCTTGGTCTCTCACATTACAAACGTGAGATGACCCTGGCTGTTATTTATTTCAGATTTATTGCTAAAACAACAAACTAGGACATAGCTCCTCTACTCATCCTCCTCCTCAGAAGATGGAGTTTCCCAGGATGAGCTCCTCCCCCTTCCCCGGCACAGATGCCCCCACCTTCTCTTCCAGTATCTTTCGCCACTTTCAAGATCCTATGAGATTTGGGAGAGAATGCTTCCTGCATACCAATGTCTCTATGGTGGCTCTCACACAGCTGCCTGTCCCTCTGGCCCTGTTTTTCTCCTGTTTTTCATTGTCAAAGGAAAAAGAAGGATGATTGAGGGTAATTATATTTGCAAGTTCCTCACAGGGACAGAGAGGCTTCACTCACAGTTCATCTTGGTACCTGGCTCTCACTCCAGCATGAAATGTGGGAGGCAGGGAGGTGCTGAGTGCATAAGCACTTCAGCTGCCGAAAACTCACCTACACCACCATTAAGAAGAAGAGGCTCTCCTGATAATTAGAGCTTCGCCTCATTCCGAGGGACGAGGGTAGGGAGAGCAAGGATTACTCACCTCCGTCACTGGTGCTGTGCAATGCCAGGTCTATAGGCAACAAAACCGCCACCCTGCGAGATTTCTTTACCTCGCAGGGGGTCAACCTGGCTTGTGTGACAGAGACCTGGGTGTGCAAAGGGGAAACAGTTTCCTTGTGAGAGATGGCGCCCCCGAGTTTCTCCGTCCTCCACCAGTCGCGGACTGTGGGCCGGGGGGAGGGGTGGCATTATTAATCCGGGAAGATTGTCCTTTCAGGGCTCTACCATCGCCATCGATCCCCGGCATTGAATGTGTTGGCCTAGTGTGGGGCTCCGAGGAGAGCTTGGCTGTCTGGCTGGTGTACCGGCCACCTAGCGCACCAGCAGCCACCCTGTCAGGTCATTGGAGGCGGTGGCCGGCTGGGCCTTGGAGTTCCCTAACCTATTGGTATTGGGGGACTTTAACATCCATGCTGATGCCACTCCCTCCTCAAAGGCTCTGGACCTGGTGCCTTCCATGGCGACACTAGGGCTCTCCCAGTTTGTTTCGGGCCCCACACATCAAGCAGATTTGCTAGATTTGATCTTTGGCGTAGGTATAGATGTGATCATGTCTCCTTCAATGAAGGTGCCATGGTCTGATCACTATGCTCTGAAAGGCAGGACTGACTTTCCACCCCCACCCTGCTTAGGTGGCGAGCCGATTTGGGCTCGCCCGCAGAGGCTGATGGACCCTGATAGATTCCGCCAAGCTTTGCGGGACCTTGCTCCCCCTGGCGACTCATTGACTGAGCTTGTTGAGGGCTGGAATATCCAGCTCCTGGCAGCCATCGATGAGATCGCACCTAAGCGCCTTCTGCGACCCCGTAGAAACCAGGCTCCCTGGTTTACCGAGGAGCTCCGGAAAATGAAGTGGGACCTCAGACGGCTAGAGCGAGTATGGCGGGGTGCCCGTGAAGGAGCCTCAAGAACATCTTATAGGGCTTTTATGAAAACCTACAAGATGGCGGTGAAGGCTGCTAAGAAGTCTTACTTCTCAGCCTCCATTGTATCTGCTAGCTTTTGCCCGGCGCAATTATTTAGTATAATTAGGTATTTAACGTCCCTTGAGGGACAGCCAAATTTAAATAATAATTTGACACACAGCTGTGAGGCATTTGCGAGCTTTTTTTGCAGAGAAGGTCTTGTTGCTCCGCCATGACCTCCCTGCCAATTTGGATACAATAAAGGAACTGGAGGCCCCTCAACTGTCCAGTATTGGACCACTTCAACCAGATATCCCCTGCCGATGTGGAGAGACTCCTCTGAGCTGGAAAGCCCACCACCTGTCCTCTCGACCCGTGCCCGTCTTGGCTGATTAGAGCGTGTCCAGACGAGGTGCGGGCCCTCCTGGGGGATATCATCAATTTGTCCCTTGGCACGGGGACATTCCCAGGGGAACTGAAGGAGGCAGTTCTCTTAAGTTCTCTTAAAGAAAACATCATTAGATCCTTTAGATCTATCCAATTACCGCCCGGTTTCAAATCTTCCGTTCCTGGGTAAGGTGATTGAGAGAGCGGTTGCTGAACAGCTTGGTGGGTTTCTGGATGAAACATCGGCTCTGGATCCATTCCAGTCCGGCTTCTGCGCTGGTCATGGGACCGAGACGGCTCTGGTTGCCCGAACAGATGATCTTCGTAGACAGCTGGATCGAGGCGGGTCGGGGCTGCTGATTCTTCTAGATCTGTCAGCAGCTTTCGACATGGTCGATCACGAACTCCTGGACCACCGCCTTGCCGACGTGGGGATCCAGGGCACAGTCCTTCAATGGCTGCACTCGTTTCTTTCTGGTCGGGGACAGAGGGTGGCGCTTGGGGGGTGGGGAATTGTCATCGCGCCACTCCTTGGTGTGTGGAGTACCTCAGGGTGCGATACTCTCCCCGATGCTTTTCAACATCTTTATGCGCCCCCTCACCCAGCTTGTCTGGAGTTTTGGGCTGGGTTGCCATCAATATGCTGATGAAACCCAACTCTATCTGTTGATGGATGGCCATCCTGACTCGGCCCCAGACACACTGACCAAATGTTTGGAAGCTGTGGCTGGATGGTTACGTGGGAGCCGGTTGAAGATAAATCCTTCGAAGACAGAGGTCTGTGGCTGGAACGGGACGATATGGGATTGGGGGGGCAACTCCCATCTCTTGCGGGGGTGCAATTAGTGTCAGACCGTCCGTTAGGAGTTTGGGTGTAATTTTCGACACCTCCCTTTCCTTGGAGACACAGAGTGCAGCTATAACAAAGGCGGTATTTTTCCATCTCCGCCAAGCTAAGCAGTTGGCTCCTTACTTCTCTCGCCCTGACCTAGCCACTGTGATCCACGCGACGGTCACCTCCAGACTGGATTATTGTAACTCGCTCTACTTGGGGCTGCCCTTGAGACTGACCCAGAAACTCCAGCGGGTGCAGAATGCTGCAGCAAGACTCCTTACGGAGTCCTCGCTGTGGGATCACATTCACCCAGTGCTATACCAGCTGCACTGGCTCCCGGTGGAGTACAGGATCAGGTTTAAGGTGCTGATTTTAACCTTTTAAGCCCTATACGGCCTAGGACCCTTGTACCTAAGGGACTGCCTCTCCTTGTATGTCCCACAGAGAAACTTACTGTCTTCAAATAAAAACATCTTTTTTTTTTTTTTGCTGGTAAATTTTTATTGGTATTACATATTGTCAGGGCTGCCTCAGGTCCCAGCTCACAAGAGACCAACGCCAAGTCCAGTTTATATACAGAGATGTTTATTGCAGTACATTGTACACTCTACAGCCGAGGTGCGCAGCCCCACGTCTGTTACGCTTAGACCGCTGAAGTCCCCTCTGAGTCAGTCCCTCTCCTGCACCAGCTTAAGAGGCTTGTGCTGCTCCACCTCTTCCTTTCCTTCCTTTTCCGCAGGGTCTTCCTGCCCCCCAGGGTTTCGCCCCTCCTGTATTCCCCTGACGCTGAATCCCCAGACAACTCTTCCCCCCTCCTGCGTGCTTTGGGACCTGGCTCTTCCTCCGGACTCCCTGTACTTCCGCGCGCCTCCACATTTGAACTTGGCGCGCGTTCGCAACCTCTAACCTTCCTCTTGACAGTTAGACTACTCCCTGCGCTACTCTCCTCCCCTTCCGGGAGGATCTCTTGCTCCGATCTCCCTTCCCTCTCTGTTCCCTGACCTGCTTCTCCTGTCACGCTGGAAACTCCACCCCCTTCACTCCGTTCCGGCGGAGAAGCCGGTCCCGACTCCCAACTCCCACTCTGGGCTCCCCTGCTGCTCCCCTGCTCCTGACGAGTCCCCCCTGTGACTCCCCTTGGCCTGACCACAGGTGCCCCCTTTTGGGAATCCTCCGATTCACTTGAAAGACTCATGGAATCCCTCAAGTCATTGTCATCCTCTTCCTTGCCGTCCCGGCATTCTTCTCCCTCGCTCTCAGTCTCCTCCCTCATCTGGACCTCTCTCCCTGAACCCCTGACACATATATATACATATAAACATATAAAAAATCCATTACATAACTTGCACATATTATATCCACTCCACAAATCATAAGTATAATACAAGGTTGTTTTAGGCTCTGCCGAGCCTTGAACTTCCCTCCACTCCTTTGGTAAGTATCAAATAAGTTTTACGGTCACGTAATTTTATCTCTTTTACTTAGTAATCACTTGCTGTTAGAGTTATTCCAACCCCGCCAGTGTCGTCTGAAATTTAGTTCCAATATACATCAAATATTTATTCCAATTATCATGAAATTTCTGTTCGTTTTGATCTCTTAATCTTCCTGTTATTCTAGCGAGCTCAGCATAATTTATCACTTTAACCTGCCAATCACTTATATTTGGTATAACCTCCGTTTTCCAATTTTGTGCTAACATGATTCTTGCAGTTGTTGTGGCATATAGGAATAAAATCTTATCTTCTTTTTTAATTTCTTTACCCGTCATTCCTAGCAGAAAAGCTTCGGGCTTTTTGGGGAAGGTGTATTTAATTTTTTTTTAAGTTCGTTATAGATCGATTCCCAAAAGCCTTTCACTTTGCTACATGACCACCACATGTGGTAGAAGTCGCCTTCTACCTCTCCACATTTCCAGCATCTTTTATTCTTCAACCTATAGATCTTAGCCAGCTTCACTGGTGTGTGATACCACCTATAGATCATTTCTCACAGGTTTTCCCTTAGTGCCGTACACGCCGTGAACTTCATGTTAGTATTCCACAGTTCCAGCCACCTCTCAAAATCGATGTTATAACCAATGTCTATCGCCCATTTAGCCATGACCTCCTTCACCTCCTTGTCTTTTGTATACCACTCCAGTAAAATATCATATATCCTAGACAGTATTTTATTCTTACCTTCTATAACTTCCACATTAAATTTAAATTTTTTTGTCTTCGAATCCTAATTTCTTTTTATCTTCTTTTAACAAATCATTTACCTGGTGGTATTGCAGCCACCCTGTAAATGAGTTTTTTATCTCTTCGTACGGTCTGAGTTTAATGCCTTGATCAGTTTTCCGTGTAAGTTCTTCATAGGTGGCATTCTTCCCTTCCATATTGATTTTTTTAATAGTTAGCACCTCTATTGGTGAAATCCACCAAGGTGTCTTCCTTTCCAATAGATTTTTATTTCTTTCCCATACTTGAAATATTGGTCCTCTAAAGATATGGTTTAGAAAGCCTCTGTGTACTTTCACCTTTTCGTACCACAGGTACGAGTGCCACCCGTACCTGTTATCGAAGCCTTCCAAATCCAAAATGTCCCTATTTTCCAGTCTTATCCAATCTTTCAGCCACATTAAACACGACGCTTCATAATATAAACTTAAATCCGGTAGGGAGAAACCCCCTCTTTCTTTTTTAACTACCAATATTTTCATTTTTATTTGCGGTCTTTTCCCCTGCCAGATGTATCTCACCAAGGCTCTTTGCCACTCTTTACACTGCTTTAACCCTTTAAGTACAGGAATGGTTTGAAATAAAAATAGCATTCTGGGCAGGACATTCATTTTAATAACCGCTATCCTCCCCAAAAAGGATAATCTCATTCTCTCCCAGATTTCTAAATCTTTCTTAATATTCTTCCAAGTGACCTCATAGTTATCCTTGTATAAGTTGATATTTTTAGCTGTAATCCACACTCCAAGATACTTCACCTTCTTTGCTATCGTAATTCCCGTCTTTTGTTCTAAATCTACAGTATCTTCTTTGGTTAAATTTTTGGTCAGCATTTTGGTCTTATTCTTATTAACTTTAAGGCCTGACACAGCACCAAACTCTTCAAATTTTTGTAAAGCTTCTTTCACACTATACTTTGGATCTTCTAGTGTTAATACAATATCATCTGCAAAGGCTTTGATTTTGTGTTCCTTAGTCCCTACCTTGACTCCTTTAACCTCTGTTGTTTCCCTCAGTCTCTTAGTAAGTACTTCCAATACTGTTATAAACAATAAAGGAGACAAGGGACAACCTTGTCTAGTCCCTTTGGATATATCGAAAAATTATGATGTGGTATTATTTATTACAAGTTTTGCTTTTTGCTCATGGTAGATAGCTTTGATACCTTTTCTAAATCTTTCTCCCATCCCCATCATTTTCAAATTTTCTATCAGAAAGTGCCAAGAAACATTGTCAAATGCCTTTTCGGCATCAATAAATATCAAGGCCGCCTGTTTATCTATTCTACTTTCCAAGTATTCAATGATATCTATCACATTTCTTACGTTATCCTTCAATTGTCTCCCTGGTAGGAAGCCCGTTTGGTCTTTGTGTATTCTACTATTTAGTACCTTTTTTAATCTTTCTGCCATCACATCCACAAACAATTTATAGTCATTATTTAGTAACGAAATCGGCCTATAGTTCTTCACCTCTAAGGCATCCACATCTTTTTTTAGGAATTAATATGATATAGGCTTCCTTCCAGGTATTCGGAATCCTTTCTTCTTTTAAAATATTGTTCATGACTTCACATAAAGTTGGACATAGTTGGTCGCTTAATGTTTTATAATATTTGGCCGGTAAGCCATCCGGCCCCGGCGCTTTTCCAATTTTCATTTTTTTTATTGCCTTCCTTATCTCATCTTCTGTAATCATCTGGTTTAATAGCTCTTTTTCTTCAGTTGCAATCTGTTGTAAATGATGTTTTTCTAGATAGCGTTCTATTTCATAGTCTGTTTCCTTTCCTCTTTTATATAAGTCCTTATAATACTTCTGAAATATCCTTTTTATTTCTTTTGGCTCTTCCACTATCCTTTCTCCATCTCTTATCTTACAGATCATATTTTGTTTTTTCCTTTCTCTTAATTGCCACGCCAAATATTTCCCTATTTTATTAGCTGATTCAAAACTCTTTTGTTTCATCATTTTAATTCTCCACTCAATCTCCTGGTTTACTATCATAGTAAATTGAGCTTGTAGTATCTTTATACTTTGTTTTATTGTCTCCTCTCCTGGTTTAATAGCTAATTTTCTTTCATTCTCCATAAGCTGTATTAGGATCTCCTCTTTCTTTTTCTCTTTTTCTTTTCTTAGGTGGCTATTTTTTTGGATTAGGAAGCCCCTCATAACGGCTTTTCCTGCATCCCAAACCGTTTCTATAGCTGTCCCTTTATTTAAGTTCCACTTGAAATACTCTTCAATTGTTTCTTTTGCCTTGCTTACTATCTTTTGATTGTTAAATAGATATTCATTCATTCTCCATCTGAATGCTCTAACATCTTTACCCTTTATCTCTATAAATACTGAATTATGGTCAGACATAGTTTGTGGGAGAATTTCAGATTTAGTTAAACTCTGTGTCAGCTCCTTCGAGATCCAAATACTATCTACCCTCCCCCAACTCTGCTTTGGGTTTGAGAAAAAGGTATACTGTTTTATAGTAGGGTTTTTAAATCTCCAAGCATCAATTAGTCCCATATTATCGACCAAATCAAAAAACGTTCGAGGTAGCTTGCCTTCCTTCATCTCTTGCTTTTTTGTTAATCTATCTAGATTTGGTGACACCACTCCATTAAAATCGCCCATCAATATCATTTTTTGATCCATCCACTCTAGTAACTTGTTACTTAATTCGGAGAAGAAAGCTGATTTTTTGTCATTAGGCGCTTATATTCTGGCGACAATTATTTTTACTCCTTGAAACATAATCTGTACTACTATCATTCTTCCTTGTTCATCTTTATACAATAATTTTGGATCGAGTTTTTCCTTTATGTATAGTACCACTCCTCTTTTCTTAATCTTATCTGATGCCACAAAATCCAACCCTAATTTCTTATTACTCAAAATTCTCTTGTGTTTTCTTGTTACATCGAATCATAGAATCATAGAATCATAGAGTTGGAAGAGACCACAAGGGCCATCGAGTCCAACCCCCTGCCAAGCAGGAAACACCATCAGAGCACTCCTGACATATGGTTGTCAAGCCTCTGCTTAAAGACCTCCAAAGACGGAGACTCCACCACACTCCTTGGCAGAAAATTCCACTGTCAAACAGCTCTTACTGTCAGGAAGTTCTTCCTAATGTTTAGGTGGAATCTTCTTTCTTGTAGTTTGGATCCATTGCTCCGTGTCCGCTTCTCTGGAGCAGCAGAAAACAACCTTTCTCCCTCCTCTATGTGACATCCTTTTATATATTTGAACATGGCTATCATATCACCCCTTGTCATATCACCCCGGTGACGCCTTGTTAACCTTCCAAGTCTTAGTTCTTTTCTCTTCCGTAAGACTCCTCAACAGGATGTCTCCCTCCACACACAGCCGAGCAGCTAATCTCACATGGTATTAATAATCACACAATAGGGGAGGAACCAAATACACAAAAAAGCAACCAAGAAGAGGCAAGAAAAATAGAGGAAAAGCAAGTAGAAAAGCAAGAAGGAAAGCGGGAGGGAAAGTCAGCGTCTCAAAAAATATGCCAGCGGGGGATGGGAGATAAAAGAATTTGGGAAAAAGTAAAGGGAGGAAAGGCGGGGGAAAGTAACCACCAAAGTTACAGGAGCGGATGGGGGAAATCACGTAGCCAAATAATTCTCTGGAACTTGGACGAAGTATGAGGTGAGTCTCAGTCCGAGAGCGAGCGCAAGGGAGCAGGGCGGAACCAAGTAGGCGCTCCACGGGGAGAGAGACTTCCGTAGATATCGGAGTCTCCTGGCGAACTATCCTGATTAGGCTTTCCTTTCTTTTCGAAGACTCCGTTTCTTTCTGCTATAGCGGTGACTCAGTCTAAAGCGTAACCACCATCTTCTCCTACTTGTATATTAAAATATGTCTCTTTAAGACTAGAGGAGGAGACAGGGAGCAGAATGGCGGTGCGGAGACCCGCTGTGTTTTCTACTTTCTCCAGACAGTTCGCTTTTTCTTCCAAGCCTCCCTGGAAGAACGCTGCCTCTCAGCGTCTCCCCTCCTCCTATTGCCAATCTAATTTTCAATCGTTTAACTGGCCCGGGTATATACCAGTCTTTATCCTTTGTTCAAACGTAAAAGGTGAAGAGGGTAAAAATCACTATTGAGATACTGTTTAAATCAGTCCCTGTTCAAATACGGCAGGCAATAGAGTTGAGTGCAGAAAACCCGCCCATATATCTCAAACCAGTCACTGGCACAACACTCTCAGACCAGGTAGAACAGAAGAATTCCTTTCACTTCTCTCTAGTACATTAAATTATTTTCAATCATTACCTTGCCTCAGAATCCTTATACTTTGTATCTGAGGTATCTCCTCTACACCCACTTAGCGGCAACTTTCTTGCTTTCTCTCTCTCCCAGTCTTCCGCTATACTCCATTTTACTCTTACCGCCGGTAGTGGACTCCTTCTCCTTTCACCCCACGTATTCTTTTTCCGCTGGGTTCTTTAACTAAGCTTTCTGTCTGTTATCAGCTTGGTTGCTTTAGTTATTTCCCAGTTTTTTAGCTGTTGTCGGAGGTTCACCGCTTTTCACACGGAGCCTGAGGCTTCACAACACGGAGTCTGTTGCTTCCCCTTCATGCTGCAGCTCTAACCCTGTTAAACGCCGACAACGCAGGGGAGCACAAGCAGCCTCGCTGGGTACTCTGTCCCCCAGGATAATCCTCCTGGGGTTTCGAGGTTCACGGAGCCTTCATGACCCCTCTAGACCTCCGTGTTGTTCGAGACCCCCCCCCGGAGGTCAGCCTCACGCTCCTTCCCGTGGCTGCGGTGACCCAGAAGTCCGAATGGAGTGATCACAAATAAAAACATCTTGAAGGTCCCAGGCCACAGAGAGGTTAGGCTGGCCTCAACTAGAGCCAGGGCTTTTTCGGCTGTGGCTCTGATATGGTGGAACACTCTGTCACAAGAGACCAGGGCCCTGCAGGACTTGACATCCTTCTGCAGGGCCTGCAAGACAGAGCTGTTCCAGCAGGCCTTTGGCCAGGGCACAGCCTGACTCCCTCCTTCAGCAATCTTCGCGGAGCTCTGGCCCAATGGTTGCCAGTGGTTTAATTTGAATTAATTTTATAAGGAATGATTTTAGAGTGCTGTGTTGTGCTGTACTATTGTACTGTTTTATTGTTGTTAGCCGCCCTGAGCCCGGCTTCGGTTGGGGAGGGCGGGATATAAATAAAATTTATTATTATTATTATTATTATTATTATTATTATTATTATTATAGCTTAATTTGGACTAAAGTACAGGTGCATGCTAGAAGAGATGAGATCACAAACTACGGAAGAAAAGCAACTGCAAGGACTATAAGGTTTGAACTTGAGAGAAGACTTCATTCAGTGCAAAAGATGGTGTAGGGTGAGGGGACCCTACAGTTTCTTTATATAAATTTTTCTTCTCTACATTTATGATTCGGCAACCCTCCTTTCAACGTTAGTTCAAATTATACTTGTACAAGTGAGGAGGAAATAAATTGGATTATAGATATGGAATATAACATTCAACGCAACTGTGTGTGTAAAAAAAAAGGGGGAAAGGGAGGGAAGCTCTATTTTGCAAAAGGTTTACGATGGAAAATTAGAGCTGACTCTTCCCCATGCTTTATTATTTACAGAGTGAACTGAATAACCCTAAAAAGACTTGTAATTTAATTTAGTTGGAAGTATACTGTAATTGCTCATTTGTCTTCAGTTGGATACAAGGATGAAAGGAGTCTGTGAACTTGCCAAAAAAAACTGATAAGGTTCATTATTGAGTCATCTGCAGTTCAACAGACCACTTTTCTTCCCAGGCTGAGAGGAAAAATAGTGAAAATAGGTTTTTTATTGGGACAGAGTGACTTTTGCAGCTATTGTGGATGGAATCCTGAGGCACCCCACAAGTGAGAGCCCAGGGGTCTGAGCACTCATCCCCCAACATCACTTTCTGGACACGGCCCAGGAGGAAGGAGCGGGACCACTGTATAACAGTGCCCCCATCTCCCAGCCCCTCTAGACAGCCCAGAAGGATGTTATGGTTGATGGTATTGAAGACTGCTGAGAGATCCAGCAGAACTAGGAAACAGCTTTCACCTTTGTCCCTAACCCACCAGAGATGATCGATCAGTGCGACCAAGGCAGTTTCAGTCCCATGATGAGGCATGAATCCCGACTGGAAGGGATCCAAATGGTCCACTTCTTCCAGGCGTGCCTTGAGGTGTTCATCAACCACTTGCTCAATCACCTTGCCCAAGAATGGAAGATTTGAGACTGGGCGATAGCATGTTTGGAGGATGTGGAACAGCGTGACCAAGGCAGTTTCAGTCCCATGATGAGGCCTGAATCCCAATTGGAAGGGATCCAAATGGTATGCATCCTCCAGGCATGCTTGAACCAGGCATGGTTCAGCAACCACCTGCTCAATCACCTTGCCAAGAATGGAATATTTGAGACTGGGCAATAGTAGGTGGTTTAATTTAAGAAGCAGTTTAATGACCGCCTCTTTCAGCGGGTCTGGGAAGGCTCCCTCACAGATGGAAGCATTCACCACCCTGCAGAACCCATCTCCCAGCCCGTCCTTTCTCACTTTTATTAGCCAGAATGGGCAAGGTTCAAAGAAACAGGTGGTTGATTTCACTTGTCCAAGCAGCCTGTCCACATCCTCGGAGGTAACAGATTGGAATGGATTCCATGCAGTTCGACCAGACAGGACTCTAGCACTCTCTCGCCCCAGTCCATAAGACTTTGCACTTCATATGGCAGCAAAAGTCAAATGTTTATCAATATCAGACAATCCTTTATATTGGAAATCCTTATCTCATGTTCAAAACACATTTACACACACCCTCATAAATCTGGAAAATGCAGCATAGCAAAGAGATGGTGTGAACAGGATTGGATGATGGGGCAGAGTCTGAGAAGGGCGACAGCATAGATCAAGGGAAACAAGAATGAAGGAGGGAAGTGTTGAGAGTAGGTGCAGAAGGAGAGAAAGAGAGAGGTTTAGAAAGAGAGAGGAGATAAAGCAACAAAGATCAGCCATATGGCTTTATTAGCCTTGAAGAAAAAGTCTTTAGCAGAAGTGGAGGAGAAAGCCATGCTAGTTAACGAACCCCAATTTTCACATTATGTCTGAATATTCTGATTTTGATCTATGCCTTACCTGGACAAGCTAAGAGCATCCCTGAAAGGGCAATGATGTAAAAGATGCTGATCTGCATTGCTGAAGTTTGACTGGGAATGCCAAGTTGGAAACCAAAGAAGGGAGACCAAGAGTGCTCTCGATTTCCTATGTCATCCAAAAGACTGCATGCTCACGTATTTATAGGTCTGCAAACGGCACTTACACGTCAGCCCTAGGATTTGGTATCCTAAAAGCACTGATGTGTTAGCAGGAAGTCCAGTACTCCTCATGAAGCACCAAAAAGACGTAAAATACAGCTCAATAATTTTAGTGTTTTCATTAAATTGTATTTTTCTTCCTGTTTCCTGCTGCTATAGCTCATGGCTAAAAGTAGTAAAATGAACTGAACAGTATGTACAAATTAGTATGGTGAGCACTTTGAGTCTCTTTGTCTTAAAACAAGGTTTAATAATAATAATAATAATAATAATAATAATAATAATAATAATAAATTTTATTTATATCCCGCCCTCCCCAGCCGAAGCCGGGCTCAGGGCGGCTAACAACAATAAAACAGTACAATAGTACAACATAAACAACATTCTAAAATCATTCATTATAAAAATTAATTAATTCAAGCCACTAGCAACCATTGGGCCAGAGCTCCGCGAAGATTGCCGAGGGAGGGAGTCAGGCTGTGCCCTGGCCAAAGGCCTGGTGGAACAGCTCTGTCTTGCAGGCCCTGCGGAAAGATGTCAAGTCCCGCAGGGCCCTGGTCTCTTGTGACAGAGTGTTCCACCAGATCGGAGCCACAGCCAAAAAAGCTCTGGCTCTTTGCTGCTGTTTCCTTGTTGCTGCTGTTTTAAAGAATAAGGCCAGTTTGATTAGTTTGCTGTGCACTTTCAGTTGATGAGGCAGTCCTCAGGTTTTCCGGCACCACTGCTCCCATGACTGGCAAGAAGATGTGACCAAAAGGAGAAGAAGAAGAGTTTGGATTTGATATCCCGCTTTATCATTACCTGAAGGAGTCTCAAAGCAGCCAACATTCTGCTTTCCCTTCCTCCCCCACAACAAACACTCTGTGAGGTGAGTGGGGCTGAGAGACTTCAGAGAAGTGTGACTGGCCCAAGGTCACCCAGCAGCTGCATGTGGAGGAGCGGAGATGTGAACCCAACTCACCAGATTACGAGTCTTCCGCTCTTAACCACTATACCACATTGGCTCTCAAAAGGAGAGCCTTGTTGGATCAGACCAATGGTTCATCCAAGATCCTGTTCTGACAGTGGCCAACCAGATGCACATGGGAAGCCCACCAACAAGATATAACCACAGTAGTGTTATGTGGTACTCAGAGTGGTATTCAGAGGCTCTAATTATCCCCTCTGGGTGTTGGACCCCTGTTGCTGCTCTAGAAAATGGAGATGGAGGTGATACTGTATATTCAATGACAAGGCAACCTGGTATTGGTTTACTTTCTTCCTTCCTCATTTGGTTTATTGTTAAAAGCAACAATGACTGCCAATGTAAGCATGTACAAAGTAGTAGAAGACTACAATGCACTACAAATATTACAAGCTAAGTCCAAAGAATGAATACAAGCCGTGGCAACAAGGAAAGCAGCAATGCTCTCTTCAGATAATAGTGGAGGAAATCTCCAAAGTTGCACCTCATTTTGTGCTTCTTCCTACCAATTGAAGAATATGCATGGACTGCAGCCATGGACCCCTTCTTGCCTCCGTAATTTTTCCAAGATTTTTCTTCCTCTCAGGAAAGCATGATTCCTGTACATCATACTATGCAGTGGCGTAGCGTGGGTTGTCAGCACCCGGGGCAAGGCAAGTAATTTGCGCCCCCTAACCCGTGGATTTGCGCCCCCTAACCTGTGGATTTGCCCTAACCCCAGATGTTGCGCCCGGTGCGGCCAGCACCCCCTGCACCCCCCACGCTACGCCACTGATACTATGATGCTATTGTGTGTCCCTGGACACTTTCCATATGAAGAAGAAGCATGAAAAATATTTAAAATCCTCATTTTGGGATCACAGCAACAGGAGTGAAATCCCATTAGTTTACTCAAATGGCGAGGTACATGGTAGAAATTTTAGCTTTGCCACATACAGTCAGGAGGGGTGGGACAGGCATGGTTCAGGGTCCTTAATATAAGTAATATACAATATATCTCTGTATCCAGGGAACCTTGAAAAGCTAATGTACTGTCCAGTGCTTCCTCTCCCTGGAACACCTTATCTCTTGAAGAATAAGGCACTGTGCTTTTCTTTCATCATTCTCCTTCTCAAAGGGACATTAATCCAAAAAGCGTACATGTAAGAAAATGTTAAGTTTTGAACATTAAGTCTTGGACATTAGGTTTTGGAGAAGCTACGGACATCAAGTCTCTTAGAAGACAGGGAAGTTGTAATGTGTTCTGCTGTGGTTTTTCTCTCTTGCTGTAGAATTTGAGATCCCCCTCGCCACCCTCCGAAAGGCTGCACTGCACTGCACTGTGAGTTCTGAGACTTAGAACTCAAATCAAATTGTCTTCAGGGTTTGGAACAACCGTCTGCAACGGCGTCTTTTCGCCAAGCCAGACCTCACCCTGCAGAAGACCATTGAGGAACAACCATCTGTTACTATGAAAGTAATATGTTAAGAAAGTAATATATTAAGTTGCTATTATTGAGAGAGAGTTTACTAAATATAGTAAAAGCTGAATTGCATAAAGGCTGTGTGTGACCAGCGACACACTTAGTCAAAGTCTTGCATGCGCTGTTAAAATGCACTCAGATTATTGGTTGAGGTTTTCATGAGTAAAAACCAACTTTTAAAGAATTCTGAATTAAGAACTAAGAATATAATATATTATGGAACAGCCCTCTTTTTGGCTGGCTGGACAGCTAACCATCCATAAATTAACAGCAAGAAGAGGGACCTGGAATGTTGTTTGTGCTTTTTTAGTATGTCCCACCCATGAAAGATACCTCCTTGGACATCTATTAATTGAAAATTGAGATGGCTCTGAGTGTACATGCCAGGAGAGGTCTTAGGCAAAATAATTTTTATTTCCCTGTTCACATTAGGCTGTGGAAAGTGTTCCAGAACAAACATCTTATATGAGAAAGGGAGATATTGAAGCTCTTTGTGTTGGTTGAACCTCCAAAGTTGTCAAATGCATTAGTGACAGCAGATTTAAGATGTTGATAGACAAATACCTCAATGCTTATTGATACAGTTACCCAGTAGGTGATTCCTCCTAGGTTTCTCTTGGGTGAAAGGCAATATTGAACAAAGTTACCTTATGTATGGTTCCTTTGAAGGAAAAGTGATTTTTAATGTTCGCATGCAAATTGATGTATTAAGGTAAATGGAGAAAGTATGTACAATGAACCATGGTGAATAATTGGAAGAGGAGGAATTTTGTGTTCTGGTTATAACTGCATTTTTCCAGAACCATTTCTATCTGAAGTATGTGAGGTGTAAATGAACTTTTATATGAATGTATCAAAAGACTTTCAAGTTTATATTTGCGACCACCCAGGGGGAAAAGATATGAATTATCTGGGCATTAATTTTGAAATTTCCGAGTAATATCTGCCAGTTTCTGACGCCTGGTGGGAATTATATGCAATTCCAAGACATATGTTCCCTTGGAAAATTGTGCCTTTTATTGTTTAATAATATACAATCTTGCAGGAAGTGCAGAGAAAGTGGAACTTGGGTTTTCAAACCAAAATGCTAAGTAAAACAGAATGTTGTGAACACTGGCCCAACTGAATGTAAAAGTGCATTATAATTTGTATGTCTGAATTACATAAATGTGCAGAATTTTATTATTATCAAACATGGTTACACTGACGCAAATTCAGGCACACTCCAGTTTAATATTCCTGTAACCACTTGATAAGAATTTTGTGTGTGTGTGAATCCATGTAGGAAGAGTGTTGGGGTGAAATAGCAAATGTGTGTATTGGGAAACCGGGACCTTAATTCATAAAGCAAATAACACCAAGCAAGCTTTGTCCTTCAGCAGAATACACTTAAGATACAGTGATACACAAAAGCTACAGAGCTTTTCTCTAGTGTAAGATTTGTTTACGTCCTCTGTAGCATACGCAAGCAGGACCAAAAATGCAGGAGGAATCAGAAAGGATTCCATCCAAAAAAAAAGGAAGGAAGGAAGAGGAAGAACACAAATGTACAATCAAAGTCCTCAACCCCTGCATCTGCTCTGCATAGGATTGAATTAAATAGATATGCAAAAAAAGTTGAGTTGCGCTCTGTCTCCTTCTGTGTGTGATATATACAGATGCAGAAATGAGTTTATATTTAGTCAGTATGAGTTGCTTATTCCTCCTGTTTAATAGGAATACCCTTTCTGACTGTCATCAGATGTTTTCTTATAAGAAAATTCAGCCATACAGCAGGTAGCACTTAACTTATTGTTGTACCATAATTATAACTGAACCACTGTCCCAAGTCAATTAAGTACGTGAATAAGCATATCAAGATTAAATCATTTGCAGATAAATAATAGATAATAATAGGGAAAACTGGGAAGGACTATCCTACAGTTTATTCAAAAGGTCAATCAACTTTCAAATGCAGCCCAACAGAACACCCTTTCGCGGTAAATATTCTGCAGAAAGAGTTTAAGATAGAAGCATATCTTAAAAGGCAAAGGTAGGATAATCGCGGTAATATGCTACCTTCCAAGAGGATCTCATTCTTTTGTGATTTAATCTCTGCTTGCAATTTGTGTGTGTGTATTCTACAATCACATTTAACGCAGGAGAAGAGCCAGCATCTGGTACATGTTTTTTTTATGTGTCTTTAAGCTTTCTGTTTGTGTGAATGACTTCAGATGCCAGATCATCTCCTGTGTTACCTTGTTAACGTACTTCATCTTTGTGTCAGTGTCAAGAGAGAGAGAGGGGGGGGGGAAGGAAGGGGAAAAAATAATGATGATGATGTTGGGACTGAAGAATTTAGAAAGGACCTAAGAAAAGGAGGTGAAGTGGACAAAATGACAGTACAAAAGGGTCTTTCAGTACATAAGATCATATAGTGATAAAGTGGGCACAGCGCCTTTGGTCCTGAGGGCATCAGAGTACAGGGATGGGAATTGGCTGAAGAAACAGAAGGCATTAATGGGGTAATGGGGCCCTTTGGATGTCCAGCAGTCCTTTTTGGGCTCAAATTGTCGTTTTTTTTGTGTGTATTGAATATATGCTATATGGTGATTTGTGGACCTAGTAGGTACCCAGAGCCATTTGCACATGGCGAAATATGTTTTTTATCAAGGTAATTTTATCAAGGTAATTGTTAGACCCTGATGATGACCAACCCATAGCCTATTTATCTGAAAAATTAACCACTACGAAACAAAGTTTGCCTCCCTGCATGCGAACAGCAGTGACTGCTGCCACTCTGATTACAAAAGCTGACAAGTTCACCTTTGGACAGGAAACCACGTGCGTCACTCCTCACGCTGGGCCAGCATTGTTGGACATGAAAGGAACTTATTTTTCTATCTCCCTTTGCTAAGCACTGCTCCTGCACCCGCAGTTGCAGCTTCGAGTTACTGAGGTTCTTAACCCGGTTACGCCACCACTTATGGGAGAGAATGGGCCTCCAACACCTGACTGCATATATTCCAGCAGGCCTGATTTGAAGGATGAAGCAAACCCTAGGCAGTATGAGATTGGACTGCTACGATTGATCTACACCAACCCCTTCTACTCACCATCTCTTGGTGCTCTACAGATGCCGCCTCATGCTTCTCCTCACCGCATCGGCTCAGTGCCCACCAGATGACTGCCCTGCTGGTGCCACCCCTGGAAGCTGGCATCTCTACGCACGGCACGAGAAAAATCCAGCGTGGACTAAAAGAGGACATTTTCTTTTCTTTCCCTTTGAATATGTAGCTTTGTATATAGCTTTGTGGGAGGTACCCTCGGTATTAGAAGAAGAAGGTATTAGGAAATAAATATATCCCTGTGCCCAAATGATGCAGGTAGGGCTGTGGGGGGGGGACATGGTTTTAGCCGGGATGGTAGTCTTCTGATTTCTGGTCATCGCTGTGCCCACACCATTTAAGGTAACTGTAATGGTTCTAGGGGTTGCTCGTGCGTAAGCCGGTGCCAACATCTGGCTGGGTTGCCTGAGTGAACCTTTCCTGTCTGGACAGCCACTCACCCGTGGCTGTCTCAATCGATGGCAGAATCCGTCAGTGGGCGTTTCTTAACATTCTTCCAAAATAGAAGTTCTTTCACACCCAGTCTCCTCCTACTCTCCCTGCGTGGAAGCCTTCTGCGCAAGGAGGGCGTAGGCAGCAGAGGACCCTTCCTCCCCCCGTTGGTCCCCGGCAAGGAGTCATGTGACTCCCTCTCAGATTCCCCCATCTGCCCCCCTTCTCCACTGGAGCTGAGCTGATTCCCTTCCCCAGAAGATGGGCTGCCTCTCCCAATCCCGGGACGCTCTCTGGGATCCCTCTAGAGCTCTCTCCCTCCCTCCGGCACTGATGGCAGTTCCCTGACATCCACCTCCTCCCCAGGACCCCTCCCACCCCCGGCGCGATTTTCTGACACAACCTCCTCTCTCTCCTCGGCCGACGATGTGGGGAATCCCCTAAAGGAGCCGTCATCCTCTTCTGAGGATTCAAAACCAGCCTCCCATCCGCTCAGATCTATAGCCGCTGGTTGACCTTCCCAGTCTGATTCTTCTCCCTTGGACACCTCCTCTCCCTCCTCTTCGGAGGCAGGAAAACCCAAAAAGTCCCCTGCGTCGTCTGTGGTTCCAAATTCTTCCTCCCAAAATCTAGCTAATGTTTTGGGCTTATCCGGGAACAAACTGTGGAATTCTTCCACCAGATACTCGTCAGTGATTGATTCAGCAGGGACCCACGTGTTTTCCGACCTGGGTTCCCCCTCCCAGGCTACCAAGTACTCTACCTGGCGACCTCGCCACCTTGAATCGAGTATTTCCGTGGCTTCATTACAGTGTTCCCTCTCCTCGACTCGTGGGTGGGTGGTAACCCCTCCCTCCCGTCCCGGGAATTCCCGCCCCTCCCTGTACAGTGAAAGTAGGGACCTGTGGAACACCGGATGTATCTTCATGCTGTCAGGCAACTTGAGTTTAAATGCCACTGGGTTCACCTGCTGCATGACCTCAAATGGCCCTAGCCGCCTAGTCTGCAACTTCTTGCACCCTCCCTTTAGGGGCAACCCTTGGGATGATAACCACACCCAGTCTCCCAACCGTATGGCCTCCCCCTCCCGACGGTGCCTGT
This sequence comes from Podarcis muralis, assembly GCF_964188315.1. Taxonomy (NCBI): domain Eukaryota; kingdom Metazoa; phylum Chordata; class Lepidosauria; order Squamata; family Lacertidae; genus Podarcis; species Podarcis muralis. Next base: position 7,696,946 of record NC_135657.1, read on the forward strand.
CCGCTTGCCTCTTGTAAACTTCCTTGGCCCGCTCTAAGTTCAGCCTGAGTTGCTGGTGTAAGGCTTCCATTTCCTCCACAAATTGCTCAGCCGCCGGTACGCTCCATCCTTCCTCCCCCCACCCCGGGAATGCCCTGGGGTGACACCCGTAATTGGCCATGAAAGGGCTCATTCCCGTGGACACGTGTTCAGCATTTTTGTATGCAAATTCAGCCAAAGCTAATTTCTCTACCCAATCGTTCTGTCTCTCGCTGACATAGCAGCACAGGTATTGCTGGAGTATGTCGTTCGCTCTTTCGGCTTGTCCGTTGGTTTCCGGGTGCCTCGCCGTCGAGAAGCTCACCTCGACCTGTAGCAAGCTCATGAGTTTCCGCCAGAACCGGGAAGTAAATTGTTTCCTGCGATCTGAGATTACCCTCAAGGGAGCCCCAAACAGTTTGGCTGTCTCCTCTGCCGTTGCTGCATGTGAGCACGCTACGAAATGGCACATTTTGGTCAGTAGATCGACTACTACCATGACCGCTGTCTTTCCCCTTGACTTGGGCAGATCTGTCATAAAATCAATGGACACCACCTCCCAGGGCCTTTCCGGTGTGGGTAAGGGTTCCAGTAACCCCGCAGGGGCCGCCCTTTCCCCCTTAGCCCTCTGGCATCGGTCGCACCCTCGTACATATTCTCTTATGTCTTCCCTCACCTTTGGCCACCAGAACTGCCTGGTGACAAGTAGCATGGTCTTGTGCTGCCCAAAGTGCCCAGCTGTTGGGTTGTCGTGGAGTTGTTTAAGTACCTTCCCCCTCAAAGTCTCCCCCGGTACATACAGTGCCCCCTTATAGTACAATAGCCCTTCCTTTTCCTCGAACCCTCCATTGACTTCCTTTCCGGCCCTGAGTTCCCTGATTTTGGTCTGAGCAAACTCATTGTTTCTGGTGAGCCCTACCAGTTCCCGTTTCCCAACCAATGCTCCCCCCCACACACACCGGTCCTCGGGGAACACGTGCCTGGTCTCTGGTGGCCCCTCTCCTTCCATGTACTCCGGTTTCTGGGAGAGAGCATCTGCCCTTACGTTTTCCTCTCCCAGCATGTACCGGATCTCGAAGGAAAACTTGGCGAACTCCTGGGACCATCTGATCTGCCTCTGGTTGAGCACCCGTGCGGTCCGCCAGTATTCCAAGTTCTTGTGGTCAGTTCGGACCTGGATCTTGTGCTGCGCCCCTATCAACAGATGTCTCCATTGCCGAAAAGCCGCATAGATGGCAAGCAGTACTCGGTCATACACTGTGTAGTTTTGTTCTGACTTGCTCAGCTTCCTCGAGTTCCCGGGACGCTCTCTGGGATCCCTCTGGAGCTCGCTCTCTCCCTCCGGCACTGATGGCAGTTCCCTGACAGTAACCCAGCGGCTAATGAGAGAATGGGGTGCCCGCAACACGCAGAAATGGAAGCCTATTCTGCAAAACCGAACCAATTGCACAGTCTGCACCCGGAACCTCTTGCACTCTGTGACCTACAGATGCTTTGGGAGGAGTACCCCTCCTCCTTGTGTCTTGGAATGAGTCCTCAGTTACGGCCCCGATTTTGGCTTCTGCCGGATTTTGGGCTGCGTTAAATTTGACAAAAGGAGCCTGTGGCTTTAACATCTCTGACCATGGCTCTGACCATGGTATAGCTATTTGACGCCTGGCAACAGAAAGAGAGAAAGTAGCCCATGTTCCTGTCCCAACCTGGAACGGATGGGACATGTCTTGGTTGACTCAGTGGCTTCTGAACCTTGGGTGGCTTAGAGGATTTGTAATGATGTTAATGGACTAATCTTGCTTCTTTTCTGCTCCTGTATACCCTGCGTAACACAATGCTTGCAAAATATGATGCATAAAATGATGTTACAAATGATTCGGCCCCAGATTATAGCACTGACATGAGAATACCGGCCAGTACCTTGGGACGAGCCGAAAGGCTGTCCAAAAGAAGAGTAGGGAATGAAGGAATGGGTGTCCAAAACCCAAAAACTGGCTGTGCAGGCAGTTTTAAATTGCACTAAAATCCCTATTTTTCCTTAGCTAAAATGCATAAACTCAAGCCGTTGGGTAAATTCATAACAAGAACAGAGCTCTCTCCCTTATCAGTCCGTGGCGGCAATGAGTGACCTTGCCAAGTTCCAGTACAGCAGGGATGATGCGTGTGTGCTTTATCTTACGTCCTGAACACACTCTAACACACAAACCCAGGTCCGGGAACAAACGCCAGAGCGTGTAAGTGCCGTTTGCAGACCTATAAATATGTGAGCATGCAGTCTTTTGGATGACATAGGAAATCGAGAGCACTCTTGGTCTCCCTTCTTTGGTTTCCAACTTGGCATTCCCAGTCAAACTTCAGCAATGCAGCTCAGCATCTTTTACATCATTGCCCTTTCAGGGATGCTCTTAGCTTCTCCAGGTAAGGCATAGATCAAAATCAGAATATTCAGACATAATGTGAAAATTGGGGTTCGTTAACTAGCATGGCTTTCTCCTCCACTTCTGCTAAAGACTTTTTCTTCAAGGCTAATAAAGCCATATGGTTGATCTTTGTTGCTTCATCTCCTCTCTCTTTCTAAACCTCTCTCTTTCTCTCCTTCTGCATCTACTCTCAACACTTCCCTCCTTCATTCTTGTTTCCCTTGTGTGTCTGGTATGGTTTTCTGCTATAATGGGTGTCCATTTGAATGGAAGTCCCAGAAACAAACCATTATATGTCTCTCCACGATGGAGAGTGAATTATGTGCATGCATTCAGGCTATTTGCAATGTAGAATGGTACCTACAAGTATTTGCAGATCTACAGATACAAGTAACACTACCAGTCAATGTCTACCTCAATTCCCAGAGTGGACTCACTATTCTGTGTTCAGAAACTAATACGCAACGCACTAGAGTTTTGAGATTATGTTTGCAATTTGCAAATAAGCTAATTGCTGACAAAATAATCGCTTTTCAGTATGTTTCAGGTGACAACCAAATTGCTGACATTTTTACTAAGGCACTCTGAAGGTCACACATGAAAGATATGTACAGAATATCCTTTATGTTTCTGTTCCACAATTATGAACCACAGGGGAAATGTTGAATAGTTTGTTTAAATGTTAGGGTTCATTATTGTTCCACAGTATGTGTACCGCTTTAAAAGCCAGGGTGCATATCCTGACCTAGTTTTTACAGCTGTGTAGCAGTGTAGTATGCCGGCTAAGAGGCCAAAAGGACCAAGAAAGGTTGAAAATGGCGTCCGGCACGCTTCCATTGCGCAGCTCTGCTATCTCTCCGTGCCGCTCTCCCTTCTCTGCCTCTTCAGCCGGTAGCAGAGAAAAACGCAGCAGTTGAAGCAAAGTGCAGCGTGTGGGAATAACTCAACGCAGACACAAGGCTTTCCTTATCTTCTTAGCTTTTAATCATGTAGAATAACAGCATAAATCAGACCTGGCGAAACTTCGCCCATCCTCCCTCTCGCATAGCAGAGGCAGACTAACTCACTCAGAGCAAACCACTTCCGTAAGTGTCTGTGACCACGCCTCATGATGCAAGACGTCACACACAGAACCTCTTAACCCTGTAGGTTCTGATTCTCCCACACCCCCTCTCATTTTGCATCCTGAGGGGACCTGTGCACACCTCTTTACGGACCTCTTTGAGTTCAACACCTTCCCCATTGCCTTTTGCCTTTTTCTGGCATCTTTCCCAGGCACCTGTTGAACCCTTTCAACACTCCCAGAATCACACTGTGCGAAACCAACCCACACACTGGTGACCTGAAACCTCTCAGGTGGAACACCCTTTGTTGTCCGAGATGAACGTCTGGGCACAAACTGGGGTGCTTCATCTGAACTTCCCTCTGACCCATTGGGGCCAGTAAGTGTGTCTTCTCCGTCAGACTCCTCCCCCTCTGACTTGACAACCCGTCTGTGAGCTTTCTCCATTATGCTAACCGGAGATGAAGGCTCACTCTTGGACAATCCTTTCACAACCCGTGGAGATGCCCAAACCTGTTCTGGACCTTGATCCTGGATCTGGTCCTCACTAGAGACTTCAGCCTCTGCCTCCCCTTCCTCCTCAGAATCAGACAGACATTCTGAGAGAAAATCAGGACCATCCCTAGGCCGTGACCAACCACCCTGCTCACAGAACTCAGCATGCTTGCTGACCAGCAGCTTGGTCTGATCACCCTCTGGGTATGCAAACTTCCACCCATTTGTTGCAGGATCATACCCACAGAAGATCATGTCCTGGTACCTTGGACCACCCTCCTTCCGTTGTGCTGTTGGTATTGGTACTGAAGCCCTTGAACCAAACGAACGGAGGAAATGCACCTGTGGCTTTTGCTTGTGCAACAGGAAAAACGGTGTGTTCCCTACAGCATGATTGTAGGACCTGTTAAAAACAAAGCTGGCAAATTTCCAAGCTTCACTCCAAAAGCTCTGAGGCAGCCCAGAGTCACACAGCAAAACCCTGACAGCTTCAGCCAGTGTTTCACTCCTGTGCTCTGCCACGCCTCTCTCTTGAGGAGACTTTGCACCCGTCACCTGGTGACGTATTCCCTTTTCCTTGAAAATAATAACTCAACGCAGACACAAGGCTTTCCTTATCTTCTTAGCTTTTAATCATGTAGAATAACAGCATAAATCAGACCTGGCGAAACTTCGCCCATCCTCCCTCTCGCATAGCAGAGGCAGACTAACTCACTCAGAGCAAACCACTTCCGTAAGTGTCTGTGACCACGCCTCATGATGCAAGACGTCACACACAGAACGTCTTAACCCTGTAGGTTCTGATTCTCCCACATGTAGTAGGTGCTGATAAGTCACTGCAATTAGCTGTGTCAGCAATATAATGTGTAGTATGTACTTTCTCTGACCCCTGGTTGGTTGGTTGGTGGGTGGGTGATGATTATAGACACTATATAAGATGTATGTTAGAGGAGTTTTGTTATTAAATCATGCAAATATATTTTTTGCGTCTCTTCAGTGTTTCCATCTGTGTGGTCTACTCTGCACACACTCTATGGCATGTTTCAAATGTCCAGTAGATTGTCTCATCCATGCCTACAAAGCTGTGCCTAGTTATCTGTACCCTGTACATCTTGGAGTTCCTGGCTTTTCATGGCATACCCAACTATCTATGTTCTTAACGAGCAAATCACCCAATACTAGAAACCCATTGGAGAACTATCCATGGCACAAGAGAATAGCTGTTCACTCCCCAAGGAATTGGCCCATCCTAAGGGAATGTTTCCCTCTTACTCAATGTGATGCTCTCTGTCATTGACACCCTCCTTTTCCTTGACGCCAATGGAGCTACCCTTGTGGGAGTGGGACACAGCTATACTGTCCTGAAGGCTTAATCCAGCAACCTCTCATAGGTTTCAAGTCTGAAACCTTGACCTCAATGAGAAAAGGTGCTACTGGAGAGCCAGGAGCTAATGGCACCTTGAACACAACCACAACATCTGTCCAACCAAGAGATAGTCATACATATGACAGACAGTCCAAAACACTGGAAAGCACCCACACCCTGCACAATTGTTTTTGCAGTTTAAGTTACTTGATTTTAATTTTTTTAGGTCAAGGAAAGTAGGGGCAGCATGATGTGTACTGGCCTCCCCATCTGATAAACTCACCTCAGCACTTCTTCAGGTGTACATGTTTTTATTGTGTTATGTACTGTAGTATTGCATTCTGCAATCTGTTCTAGACGCTTCACAGGATTCGTATTAATTGGTTAATCAACGAAAGAAAAACCATTTATTGTTTATGACCAGGGGAGATCTGAGTGGTCACCTTCTATGGGTAAGGCAGCAGTTCACAAGTTCTGCTTTCTCATTTGTCCAACAGAAGGGGTACTTATTTCTTTTTCGTCTCCTCTCCTCTGTTTTCTACTTCAATGATCAGTGCCTTTTACTGTAAATGCGACACAATTGCTGAGTTATTGTGTGTTAGAATAAGACAGTGCATTCAGTTCAGCTTCACAAGTACTTAAGCTAACTGTGGTTTGCCTCTTGCACGACCAATCAACTAGACCCTGATTGTACATATAGCAAACTCCAGACGTGCTTTTCCTGTCTGTAGTGTCACTTCCAAAACTTGCATCTGCAAATGTTTCAAAACCTCCAGACTTCTGATTGTTAAATCTCTTTTTTTTAAAAAAAAATGATATTTATTACTTTGGGACTCTCTCTCTCTCCAGTTGAATTGCTTTAAATTCAGCAGCAAGGGTTTTCTCCTTGACTTCATCCGCAGTTTGCCATATCAGAGTAGATTCCTGTGTCAATTTCTGGATGGTTTCTGTATTGGTATTCACCTTTTGTCCCAGATTATTTAAACTTTCTATCATTAAGTCTATTTTAGTATTTGCAGCATTTACTTTTACATTCATCACGTCTGTTTTCTTGTGAAGCTGTTCCAGCGAATCGTTTATTTTCACTAATACGGCCGCTAAGGCCTCTTCTGTTGACATTCCATCTATTTTTTCCTTTCCATTTGTCATAGCACTTAAGAGACTCAAGGTCAATCCCAGAGTCTCACACTTCTTTATCTTGCAGCTGGAAATTCCCCTAGCCCAGCTCCTATGGAGCAACCAATTTCAAAAGCTTCCACTAGGGGGAGCAGTTTCTATTTGTATTAGTCAGTACTGTCCTCTTTTAACAATGTTCCAATAATCCAAAATTAGTTTGAGTTTTCAGTTACTTTTACTCCTCTTTAAAAGCAGCCGGAGACAGTAGAAACAATGTATTCTCTTATTTCGCTACCTGTCAATGAACGTTCTAAACGCTGTCAATGAACATTCCAAAAGACATCAATCCTGCTAGCAGCCCGTTTCCAGGGTCTGAGCAGTGGTATTTTAACTCTCTTAACTCTCTCCTACAGGCATATTCAGTCCATCACTTCCCCCCTCTTCTCCTGTCTCCAAAGGGGGGGGGGGGGTTAGTTCTTTGCCGATGGAGATTTTAGTCCTTTTACAAAAGGGTTTCCAAGACTTCAGCTTGCAGGCTCATTGCTTTAATTTATTTACAAAAGGGGAGGCGGACTTCCTGTATTGAACCTCCCCGTTTCAATGCCAAATTAAACGTTTAAAAATCCAATTCTCCCACTTCAGCTCTACTCACGGGTCATTACTTTAGAGTCCAATTGTCCACAGGAAAAAGTCAGTGCTCTCTGGCAACAGCTATGCGGCTTCGCTCCGTGGAAGAAGCAGACGATTCGAAGCACTGCGCCGCTCACCCCACGTTGCTCCGGATCCCCGAAACCGGGTTTGCCCGCCGAATCCCACGTTCACAGGCTTCTCCCGCCTGTGATTTTTATGGGTCTCCGCCTTCGCCGTGGCGGTACAGACCCAAATTCCCATGGGGCAGGTTCCTCCCGATCAGAGGAATTCCGCCATTGCCGGAGGCACCAACCCGGAAATCTCGGAGGCACCAACCCAGAAGTCCTGATTGTTAAATCTCAGTCTGTAATGCATAGTGCCTTTCAAATGGCGTGCTATGCGTTTCAGAGCTTTCAAATCCTTAACAGTAGGATTGTTGACTTGTCTGCTTAGCAAATTACAGCTAACTGCAATGTCCGGTCTTGAACATCTGGCAACGAAGTTTAGTTTGCCTAGCACACTTCTGTACAGTGTAGTGTCAGAAAATGCTTCTTCAGTGTCATCTACCTGATAACCTGTTGTTATCGGTGTGTCTACAGGGTTAGCATCCATCAGGTTTAGTTTGTCCCTGACAAGGCCTCAGCCAAAGAAATGTGGGACAGTTTGCAAGAGTCACATTTGAGAACCCATAGGGATAATTGTATACACATTGTGGTGGAGAGTGGAGGATGGCCTGCTAAGCCAACTGGATTGAAGAGGCATGCAATGATGACCTATGTATTATTCAACTGAGTTACTGATTATCATTTTTTCACTACTGGAGTATCTGAATGTATGAAAAAGAGATTTTATACAACTCTCAGGCACCACCAGCATTTCTTTTTATAGACTCAAGAGAAGACAGATTCAGAATGCTTTTTCAATGTTTTATTTATTCGTAAATTTGTTAATCCAGCTTTCATATGCAGTAAACAACTTCAACACACACATCCTATTCTAGAAACTGAACTCATTAAACAAATAGTTGATAGATTACAAGCCTTATTAGACTGGTTGACTGCCACCTAGCAGGCAAGATTCTGACCAAGCCAGGAGTTATATGATATGTTCTGAATCCAATGATGTTCATTGTCCTGTCAAGTGTGAGTCTCATGGACTTAAAATAGGCTATTTATATGATTTACTCCAGATTCCTTTTGCAATATTACCAGATGGTCTTCATCTTATCTATACCTTGTATCATGCCAGAGATTCTTCATCAACCCACGCTTCCTTATTGCCACCATGCTTTCTTGGCATTGTCTTCTACTTCCAGGTCTACAACCTCATTCACAGCCTTAATATGATATTTTCCCACCTTAATATGATATTTTCCAACACCTTTCTCCATATAGCTCCATAGTCTCTAAGCATTAGTCTCTTACACTATTTCCCACCTAATCAATTCTATTTCTGATATAATTTGCTTAAAGCAGCCATGCTTCATTTTACCTGAAGTATTTTAGTTGGTATATTCCCCCTATATTTAATTTCCTAGCTTAAGGTATTGAGCAGTTTTTCATGTTCCAGAACTTTCCCATTAACTAGTATTTTAGTCTAATACATTGTCGTTTAAAGGTTCTTTCATTAAAAAATTCATGGGGGCTTTCCTTTTAAGATTATCTCCAATAGTACACAGGTCCAGATGCTCCTTTGGCTCTAACAACCTAAAGGATTTTATACTTGACTCAGAAAGAGGATGATGGTTTATGCGCCTCCTTGGCACATTTACACCCATAGTTCTTGAAAAGGACCTTTCTTTTTGGTAGAATTAGTGAGATCATCTATTCAACATTACTTGCAGAAACTGTAAAGGTAAAGGGGACCACTGACCATTAGGTCCAGTCGTGGCTGACTCTGGGGTTGCGGTGCTCATCTCGCTTTATTGGCTGAGGGAGCCGGAGTACAGCTGGGGATTCGAACCACCGACCTTCTGATCAACAAGCCCTAGGTTCTGTGGTTTAACCCACAGTGCCAGTCGCATCCCGCAGGAATTGTATTTCTAGGGTTAAACTTGATACGAAGTGGGCTGCTACTTATGAGGTCAATGTGGTTTTAAATAGATGGCTCAAAGATGAAATTTCTAATGCAAAGGGGCTTTGACACACATTTACCGTCTTCATGTCTGACACAAAAGGGACTTCATGATTAGAAGGGATCATTCCTGTGGTCAAACCCTAATGATAGCAATCTTCAAGTATGTGAAGGACTGACACATGGAATATGGAGCAAGTTTGTTTTCTGCTGCTCCAGAGGGTAGGACTAGGGAAGGACTGTAGGACTAGAGCCAATGGAATGGAATTACAAGAAAGGAGATTCTTACTAAACTTTAGGAAGATCTTCTGGCAGCAAAATGTTCTACTGTGGAATGGTACAGCTCAGAAGGTGATGGAATCTCCTCCACTGGAAGTTTTAAAGCACAGATTGGATAACCATCTGTCAGAGATTCTTTACTTGTGATTCCTGCATGGGGGCGGGAATTGGACTACATGACCCCTAGGGTCAGTCCAATTCTACTACTTTGTGACTCTGTGATTCTATGGGCCTCTCCTTGTCTTTACCCCATTCCTAATGTTAGGTAAACATCTGACATAAAAAAGAACATTTAGAATTCAGTGACTCAGGAATTTATATGGATGTGGGTCTAAAGAGAGCCGTGCACCATCAGGAATATGCACCACAGCCAGTAGTGCTTTTTCTCACTAATGATGTTTTAGTGACAGCATCTGGGAGGAATATTTGACTCATCCTGGATTGGGCTAGAGCACAAAATTAAGCCCTGGTAGAATAACAATGAGTCACAGATGCAATAGATTAGAAAGCAAGATACAGTGCAGCTAGAAAGAACAGACAGAAAGGGTGAAGAGAAGGACTTTCAGCATCATTGTCGACAAATATTCTTCTTGTTGTTGTTTAGTCGTTTAGTCGTGTCCGACTCTTTGTGACCCCATGGACCAGAGCACGCCAAGCACTCCTGTCTTCCACTGCCTCCCGCAGTTTGGTCAAACTCATGCTGGTAGCTTCGAGAACACTATCCAACCATCTCGTCCTCTGCCGTCCCCTTCTCTTTGTGCCCTCCATCTTTCCCAACATCAGGGTCTTTTCCAGGGAGTCTTCTCTTCTCATGAGGTGGCCAAAGTACTGGAGCCTCAGCTTCAGGATCTGCCCTTCCAGTGAGCACTCAGGGCTGATTTTCTTCAGAATGGATAGGTTTGATCTTCTTGCAGTCCATGGGACTCTCAAGAGTCTCCTCCAGCACCATAATTCAAAAGCATCAATTCTTCGACGATCAGCCTTCTTTATGGCCGAGCTCTCACTTCCATACATCACTACGGGGAAAACCATAGCTTTAACTATATGGACCTCTGTTGGCAAGGTGATATCTATGCTTTTTAAGATGCTGTCTAGGTTTGTCATTGCTTTTCTCCCAAGAAGTCTACAGCCATTAGGGTTAGGATATATGAGAAAGGAGGTATACTAGGATCACCTGAGAGATGCCAGCTTCACTAATATCATGGACCAGAGCACGCCAAGCACTTTTGTCTTCCACTGCCTCCTGCAGTTTAGTCAAACTCATGCTGGTAGCCTCGACAAATATACTTGACAATTAAATGAAACCATTGGCACTTAACAGAGGAGGCCAAAGGCCCAAACTTATTTTGAAATAAAAAAACCTCTCCCATACACTTTAGGGAAAGAAAATCATAATACAATTGAAATACCATGACTCTTTCCATTATGCAATGGAAAGGATTCATTTAACCAATCCCAAAAGCAGAAGCATAGTGCTTACAAGTGCAAAACAGAGCTTTAGCCCATTTCCATCCAGAGCATACGTTAATAATAATAATAATAATAATAATAATAATAATAATAGCCTCTGAAACAGACAGGAGAAGCCGCAAAAGAGTGCTAAAGGGTGTGGAGGGGAGAACATTCCATAGTGGCAAAAAATAAAATAAAAAAATATTGGTGCATAGGGAACAATTCCAATATTGTGAAAAGAATCGATTTCAATCTCTGATGTGACTTTGAAAGGTTTATTGTGAAAGGAATCAGCTCACTGGGAAACCTCTGTTAAGATAAAAATTAGCTATTAGGCCTAGAATGTATTAGTTAGGACATTTGCTATAGTTTAATACTTTGCTACATATAACCTCTCCGTTATCTAGGACTGAACACTGCCTTTGCACTTCAACACATTTACTATTGAAGGAAGCAACAGACTTTTCACCTTAAATATTAAGGGAAACATTAATCTCCTGGATTAATTTATTGAGAGAGAAACTAATCCCCTGGCCACTAATGTTCAAGGAAATATCAGTGATGTCCTTTTTGCCTGAAAGGAAAAGTTTGATCATTCGAACTAATCTGGTAAGAGCTCCATCCGTCCCTTGGCCTTTTATGATCAGAGTAAATCGGGTCTGCTGTTCTGCTGAGTTGGGTGACCCACCAATTTGTAGACCTTCAGCATTCAGGGAATGATCTGTGATTTCCTTTTCCTTGGTAAGGAAAGCCTTGATGTCGGTGACTAACCTCTTCATGGAAACTTCTGGTCCTTGAGCTTGTATGTTCAACGTGAAGCTGACCTTTCTGTATTCCTTGGATGAAACCTCAGTCCCTCTGTGTTCTGTCTTCAGGAACTCATTACTGCTTTGGATTAATTTTTTAATTGATGTACTAATTCTTTGGCCTTGTATGTTCAGAGATATATCATGGATCTTCTTTTTGCCTTTTAGAAGAAACATGACCTTATGGATTAATCTCTTAATAGATGGTTCAGTTCCTTGTCCTCTTATGTTCAGGGTAAAGAGCTTTTTGTCTTCTATGCTGTTTCCTGATCCACCCATCCATTCAACATCACTTTTAGTGAAAAGATCTGTGATTTCCCTTTCTCTAGTAAGGAAAGCTTTGATCCCAGTGGCTAAAAGTCTCATAGAATAGACAGCGCCATGGGCTTGAATTTTCAGTGTGAAGCTGACCTTCTGGTCTTCTCCCTTGGAGGAAACTTGGGTCCCTCCACGTTCTTTTTTTAGGAAAACATTGATCTCTTGTATTAAACTGTTGGTGGAAGGACTAATTCCTGCGCCTTTTATGTTCATTGAAATATTACGGAAATCCTTTTGGCCTAGGAGAAGAAACCTGGACTTTTCGAGTAATCTCTTAAGAGCTGATTCCATCCCTTGCCCTTTTATATGCAGAGTAATTCGGATCCGCTGTTCTGCTGAGTTGGGTTGCCCAGGGATTCCTTGGCCTCCAACATTCAGAGAATTTTCTGTGATTTCCTTTTCCTCGGAAAGGAAGGCCTGGATGTTGCCGACTAAACTCTTCATGGAAACTTCAGTTCCTTCAGCTTGTATGTTCAATGCGAAGCTGACCTTCCTGTCTTCTTCCATGGGGTAAAGCTCGGACCCTCCACGTTCTTTTTTTAGGAAAACATCGATCTCTTGTATTAAACTGTTGGTGGAAGGACTAATTCCTGCGCCTTTTATGTTCATTGAAATATTACAGAATTCCTTTTGGGCTAGGAGAAGAAACCTGGTCTTTTTGAGTAATCTCTTAATAGCTGATTCCATCCCTTGCACTTTTACATGCAGAGTAATTCGGATACGCTGTTCTGCTGTTAACTTGGTTGTCCAGCGATTCCTTGCCCTCCGACATTCAGAGAATATCCTATGATTTCCTTTTCCTTGGTAAGGAAAGCCTTGATGTCGCTGACTAACCTCTTCATGGAAACCTGAGTTCCTTCAGCTTGTATGTTCAGTGTGAAGCTGACCTTCTTGCCTTCTTCCATGGGGTAAACCTCGGTCCCTCCACGTTCTTTTTCTAGGAAAACATTGATCTCTTGTATTAAACTGTTGGTGGAAGGACTAATTCCTGCGCCTTTTATGTTCATTGAAATATTACGGAAATCCTTTTGGGCTAGGAGAAGAAACCTGGTCTTTTCTTTTCTTTTTTATAAAGATTTTTATTACATTTTCAGTTACAAAGTCAGAAACATGTAAAACATATTAGAAAGAAAGAAAAACAAAAGAAAAAGAAGATATAAAATCCAACTTTCAGAAATATTTTTACATTACCAACTGGACTTCCCCACATCCCCCTCACCCTGCGTTCCTTACAATAAGCGTATCAGCAAATTATTCCCTTATTTCATATCATATTAGTATCTTTCAAATATCATACTTCGAAATTTAAAATACTTTTTGTCAATAACTTATATCCTAAAGTAGATACAAATTTAGTTTGGTGGAAGGACTAATTCCTGCGCCTTTTATGTTCATTGAAATATTACGGAATTCCTTTTGGGCTAGGAGAAGAAACCTGGTCTTTTTGAGTAATCTCTTAAGAGCTGATTCCATCCCTTGCCCTTTTATATGCAGAGTAATTCGGATCCGCTGTTCCGCTGAGTTGGGTTGCCCAGCGATTCCTTGGCGTGTGACATTCAGAGAATATTCTGTGATTTCCTTTTCATCGGCAAGGAAGGCCTGGATGTCGCCGACTAACCTCTTCATGGAAGCTTCAGTTCCTTTAGCTTGTATGATCAGTGTGAAGTTGACCTTCTTGTCATTTCCCTTGGGGGAAACCTCGGTCCCTCCACGTTCTTTTTTTAGGAAAACATTGATATCTTGTATTAACTTGTTGGTAGAAGTACTAATTGCTGGGCCTGTTATGCTCATTGAAATATTACGGAAATCCTTTTGGGCTAGGAGAAGAAACCTGGTCTTTTCGAGTAATCTCTTAAGAGCTGATTCCATGCCTTGCCCTTTTATATGCAGAGTAAATCGGATCTGCTGTTCTGCTGATTTGGGTTGCCCAGGGATTCCTTGGCCTCCGACATTCAGAGAATATTCTTTGATTCCCTGTTTCTCTGTAAGGAAAGCCTTGATGTCGCCGACTAACCTCTTCGTGGAAACTTCCGTTCCTTCAGCTTGTATGTTCAGTGTGAAGCTGACCTTCTTGCCTTCTTCCATGGGGAAAAGATCGGTCCCTCCACGTTCTTTTTTTAGGAAAACATTGATATCTTGTATTAAATTGTTGGTGGAAGGACTAATTTCTGGGCCTGTTATGCTCATTGAAATATTACGGAAATCCTTTTGGGCTAGGAGAAGAAACCTGGTCTTTTCGAGTAATCTCTTAAGAGCTGATTCCATGCCTTGCCCTTTTATATGCAGAGTAAATCGGATCTGCTGTTCTGCTGAGCTGGGTTGCCCAGGGATTCCTTGGCCTCCGACATTCAGAGAATATTCTTTGATTCCCTGTTTCTCGGTAAGGAAAGCCTTGATGTCGCCGACTAACCTCTTCGTGGAAACTTCCGTTCCTTCAGCTTGTATGTTCAGTGTGAAGCTGACCTTCTTGTCTTCTTCCATGGGGAAAAGATCGGTCCCTCCACGTTCTTTTTTTAGGAAAACATTGATATCTTGTATTAACTTGTTGGTGGAAGGACTAATTGCTGGGCCTGTTATGCTCATTGAAATATTACGGAAATCCTTTTGGGCTAGGAGAAGAAACCTGGTCTTTTCGAGTAATCTCTTAAGAGCTGATTCCATCAATTGTCCTCTTATACGCAGAGTAAATCGGATCCGCTGTTCTGCTGAGTTGGGTTGCCCAGGGATTCCTTGGTGTCCTCCATTCAGAGAATAATCTGTGGTTTTCTCTTCCTTGGTAAGGAAGGCCTGGATGTCGCTGACTAACCTCTTCATGGAAACTTCAGTTCCTTCAGCTTGTATATTCATTGTGAAGCTGACCTTCTTGTCTTCTTCCTTGGGGGAAACCTCGGTCCCTCCACGTTCTTTTTTTAGAAAAACATTGATTTCTTGTATTAAACTCTTGGTGTTAGGACTAATTCCTGCGCCTTTTATGTTCATTGAAATATTACGGAAATCCTTTTGGGCTACGAGAAGAAACCTGGTCTTTTCGAGTAATCTCTTAAGAGCTGATTCCATGCCTTGCCCTTTTATATGCAGAGTAAATCGGATCTGCTGTTCTGCTGAGTTGGGTTGCCCAGGGATTCCTTGGCCTCCGACATTCAGAGAATATTCTTTGATTCCCTGTTTCTCGGTAAGGAAAGCCTTGATGTCGCCGACTAACCTCTTCGTGGAAACTTCCGTTCCTTCAGCTTGTATGTTCAGGGTGAAGCTGACCTTCTTGCCTTCTTCCATGGGGAAAAGATCGGTCCCTCCACGTTCTTTTTTTAGGAAAACATTGATATCTTGTATTAACTTGTTGGTGGAAGGACTAATTGCTGGGCCTGTTATGCTCATTGAAATATTACGGAAATCCTTTTGGGCTAGGAGAAGAAACCTGGTCTTTTCAAGTAATCTCTTAAGAGCTGATTCCATCCATTGTCCTCTTATACGCAGAGTAAATCGGATCCGCTGTTCTGCTGAGTTGGGTTGCCCAGGGATTCCTTGGTGTCCTCCATTCAGAGAATAATCTGTGGTTTTCTCTTCCTTGGTAAGGAAGGCCTGGATGTCGCTGACTAACCTCTTCATGGAAACTTCAGTTCCTTCAGCTTGTATATTCATTGTGAAGCTGACCTTCTTGTCTTCTTCCTTGGGGGAAACCTCGGTCCCTCCACGTTCTTTTTTTAGAAAAACATTGATTTCTTGTATTAAACTCTTGGTGTTAGGACTAATTCCTGTGCCTTTTATGTTCATTGAAATATTACGGAAATCCTTTTGGGCTAGGAGAAGAAACCTGGTCTTTTCGAGTAATCTCTTAAGAGCTGATTCCATGCCTTGCCCTTTTATATGTAGAGTAAATCGGATCTGCTGTTCTGCTGATTTGGGTTGCCCAGGGATTCCTTGGCCTCCGACATTCAGAGAATATTCTGTGATTTCCTTTTCCTCAGTAAGGAAGGCCTGGATGTCGCCGACTAACCTCTTCATGGAAACTTCAGTTCCTTTAGCTTGTATGATCAGTGTGAAGTTGACCTTCTTGTCTTTTATCTTGGGGGAAACCTCGGTCCCTCCACGTTCTTTTTTAAGGAAAACATTGATCTCTTGTATTAACTTGTTGGTGGAAGGACTAATTGCTGGGCCTGTTATGTTCATTGAAATATTACGGAAATCCTTTTGGGCTATGAGAAGAAACCTGGTCTTTTCGAGAAATCTCTTAAGAGCTGATTCCATCCATTGTCCTCTTATACGCAGAGTACATCGGATCTGCTGTTCTGCTGAGTTGGGTTGCCGAGGGATTCCTTGGCGTCCGACATTCAGAGAATATTCTGTGATTTCCTTTTCCTCGGTAAGGAAGGCCTGGATGTCTCTGACTAACCTCTTCATGGAAACTTCAGTTCCTTCAGCTTGTATATTCATTGTGAAGCTGACCTTCTTGTCTTCTTCCATGGGGAAAAGCTCGGTCCCTCCACGTTCTTTTTTTAGAAAAACATTGATTTCTTGTATTAAACTCTTGGTGTTAGGACTAATTCCTGTGCCTTTTATGTTCATTGAAATATTACGGAAATCCTTTTGGGCTAGGAGAAGAAACCTGGTCTTTTCGAGTAATCTCTTAAGAGCTGATTCCATGCCTTGCCCTTTTATATGCAGAGTATATCGGATCTGCTGTTCTGCTGAGTTGGGTTGCCCAGGGATTCCTTGGCCTCCGACATTCAGAGAATATTCTGTGATTTCCTTTTCCTCGGTAAGGAAGGCCTGGATGTCGCCGACTAACTTCTTCATGGGAACTTCAGTTCCTTTAGCTTGTATGATCAGTGTGAAGTTGACCTTCTTGTCTTTTATCTTGGGGGAAACCTCGGTCCCTCCACGTTCTTTTTTTAGGAAAACATTGATCTCTTGTATTAACTTGTTGGTGGAAGGACTAATTTCTGAGCCTGTTATGCTCATTGAAATATTATGGAAATCCTTTTGGGCTATGAGAAGAAACCTGGTCTTTTCGAGTAATCTCTTAAGAGCTGATTCCATGCCTTGCCCTTTTATATGCAGAGTATATCGGATCTGCTGTTCTGCTGAGTTGGGTTGCCCAGGGATTCCTTGGCCTCCGACATTCAGAGAATATTCTGTGATTTCCTTTTCCTCGGTAAGGAAGGCCTGGATGTCGCCGACTAACTTCTTCATGGGAACTTCAGTTCCTTTAGCTTGTATGATCAGTGTGAAGTTGACCTTCTTGTCTTTTATCTTGGGGGAAACCTCGGTCCCTCCACGTTCTTTTTTTAGGAAAACATTGATCTCTTGTATTAACTTGTTGGTGGAAGGACTAATTTCTGAGCCTGTTATGCTCATTGAAATATTATGGAAATCCTTTTGGGCTAGGAGAAGAAACCTGGTCTTTTCGAGTAATCTCTTAAGAGCTGATTCCATCCATTGTCCTCTTATACGCAGAGTAAATCGGATCCGCTGTTCTGCTGAGTTGGGTTGCCCAGGGATTCCTTGGTGTCCTCCATTCAGAGAATAATCTGTGGTTTTCTCTTCCTTGGTAAGGAAGGCCTGGATGTCGCTGACTAACCTCTTCATGGAAACTTCAGTTCCTTCAGCTTGTATATTCATTGTGAAGCTGACCTTCTTGTCTTCTTCCTTGGGGGAAACCTCGGTCCCTCCACGTTCTTTTTTTAGAAAAACATTGATTTCTTGTATTAAACTCTTGGTGTTAGGACTAATTCCTGTGCCTTTTATGTTCATTGAAATATTACGGAAATCCTTTTGGGCTAGGAGAAGAAACCTGGTCTTTTCGAGTAATCTCTTAAGAGCTGATTCCATGCCTTGCCCTTTTATATGCAGAGTATATCGGATCTGCTGTTCTGCTGAGTTGGGTTGCCCAGGGATTCCTTGGCCTCCGACATTCAGAGAATATTCTGTGATTTCCTTTTCCTCGGTAAGGAAGGCCTGGATGTCGCCGACTAACTTCTTCATGGGAACTTCAGTTCCTTTAGCTTGTATGATCAGTGTGAAGTTGACCTTCTTGTCTTTTATCTTGGGGGAAACCTCGGTCCCTCCACGTTCTTTTTTTAGGAAAACATTGATCTCTTGTATTAACTTGTTGGTGGAAGGACTAATTTCTGAGCCTGTTATGCTCATTGAAATATTATGGAAATCCTTTTGGGCTAGGAGAAGAAACCTGGTCTTTTCGAGTAATCTCTTAAGAGCTGATTCCATCCATTGTCCTCTTATACGCAGAGTACATCGGATCTGCTGTTCTGCTGAGTTGGGTTGCCCAGGGATTCCTTGGCATCCGACATTCAGAGAATATTCTGTGATTTCCTTTTCCTCGGTAAGGAAGGCCTGGATGTCGCCGACTAACCTCTTCATGGAAACTTCAGTTCCTTCAGCTTGTATATTCATTGTGAAGCTGACCTTCTTGTCTTCTTCCATGGGTAAAAGCTCGGTCCCTCCACGTTCTTTTTTTAGAAAAACATTGATCTCTTGTATTAAACTCTTGGTGTTAGGACTAATTCCTGCGCCTTTTATGTTCATTGAAATATTACGGAAATCCTTTTGGCCTAGGAGAAGAAACCTGGTCTTTTCGAGTAATCTCTTAAGAGCTGATTCCATGCCTTGCCCTTTTATATGCAGAGTATATCGGATCTGCTGTTCTGCTGAGTTGGGTTGCCCAGGGATTCCTTGGCCTCCGACATTCAGAGAATATTCTGTGATTTCCTTTTCCTCGGTAAGGAAGGCCTGGATGTCGCCGACTAACTTCTTCATGGGAACTTCAGTTCCTTCAGCTTGTATGATCAGTGTGAAGTTGACCTTCTTGTCTTTTCCCTTGGGGGAAACCTCGGTCCCTCCACGTTCTTTTTTTAGGAAAACATTGATATCTTGTATTAACTTGTTGGTGGAAGGACTAATTGCTGGGCCTGTTATGCT